>NC_041380.1:270636115-270703483 GCF_002162155.2 Triticum dicoccoides
TTGGTCCTTGTTCATTTCCGGGCAGTTTGAATTTGTGCAAATATCATATCTGCCATCTAATTTCTGTTAAAATTGGCTGTTATTTGATACAAATGTGTGTCAAACCGCGACTCAGTGTCTCTGTCAAGTTCTAATTTGACCAATAGTAGCTTTGTGTGTCATCGGAACTTTTATTTAAATTTCACGAGTTTACTCTTGGAGTTGTAAGTTTCAGTCTGTTTTGAAAGTTTGCAGGTTCTAGTTCGAATTTTGCAAGGCAGGCGTTTAAGAAAGATCACAGAAAAATGACGACGGAACAAAAGGCAGATTTGCTAGTTCGGTCTCTCGGAGATGCACAAGGGTAAGGTGTGCGTATGTCTGTTCAAGGGGCAAGTGTGCGTGCTTGTATGCATGTGCATCTATGTTTGTATACTATGTTTATACTCCCTCCGTTTTAAAATACTTGACTCAACTTTATACTAACTTTAGTATAAAGTTAGTATAAAATTGGTCATCTATTTTGGAACGGAGGTCAAGCAATAGGTTAGGATCATTGCCTCTCATATGTTAATATACTAAGTGATGTAAGCGGGTTTGCATGGAAAATGAATATCTATCTACGAATGTTAGCTCTTTTTCATACAAGTTTAGACTATGTGAAATATATGATGCCTAAATATAACTATGGCAAGCCTAGAACTAATGGAGATTATGACCAAGGACGGTGAGTATGTGGGCAATGCAGCAGTCATCATTGATGATTGTTACCACTTGGCATGTGAGTTTAGTTCAATTCGGTTTGAATTCTGTCCTAGAGAAGCAAACACTGTTGCTCATGAATTAGCTAGTGTAGCTAGATCTAAATTCTGCAGTGAGTGGATTGAAATGGCTCCTAATGAGCTTCTTCCTCTTATACTTAAAGATGTAAGTGTTATCACCAATGAATAAAGAGGGAACTTTAGTTGTCAAAAAAAATGACAAGCACAATATATATATGAGCGGCTTGCAATGTGAAGGGACCAAAGTAAAACTCAATTGCGCATGGAATATAATTAACCGAAAGCATGTGAGCTCAGAATAGAATAAACTAGAAGCACATGGAAACTAAGATATATCCCGATGTTCTTTCTCCTTGAGAGGTGGTAATCATCGTTTGGAAATATGTGACACCACCAAAGTTTCTTGACACTTGCAAGGTAAGGGACAAAAGTAAAGTAATTGAACTTAGAATAGAAAAGCGAAAGCACGCGTAGACCAAGATATATCTCAATGTTCACTTCCATTGAAGGAAGCTAAATACTGTTTGGAGAGGTGTGAGACCACATGTTTTCTTGACACCAACATGGTTCACCTTCTCTCCTTGAATCTTCCCCACAAAGGCGAAGCCCAACTACTCATGGTAGACTTTGAGACATCCTCCAAACCTTTATAAACAACGTTGTAAATCATAATTTGATTCTTCACCGGTGACTCCTGTTCTCTAGGAGTTTCGACCCCTCAAGAGTGACAAGATTGAAGGGGAAAGCTTGAAACTTCTCAAATCAAGAAAGCGGTTGGTCAAAAGAGAGAATAAGAACGATCTCGAATAGGGTTAGACCATCTCTCAAATCTCTCACAAGTCTATCGAGGAATCGAAGAATTATGGTTCAAAGAGCGCGAGAAGAGTTCTTGCTCATGTCCTAAATGTTTGGAATGAGTGTAGGGTGACTTGTATAGTTGTTTTGAGGTTGAGATCACATAGCTGGACAACCCACTTGAAAGGGCACAGACAGTTTGCCTGCCTTCACACACATGAGCAACATTCCAATGCAATGCAGCTTGTGTTGTGGCAAGGATGTGAGACACTCAAGACATATTCAACGAGATCAACAACAACAAAAGAAGCACATATAGCAAAATAAGACCACTCAAATACTCAAGCATAAATGAGATTGATCATTTTTCCAATTTTTGTTTTTCCGATTTGTATTCTTCTGTCATTTCCTTTTCCTTTTCTCTCATTTTTCTTTATTTTATTTTCTTTTATCTTCTATAAACGATGTCTAAAGAACCCTCTTAGCTGGTGAACGTTCGTTGGGAGGGTTGGCATTTGTGAATGTTTTGACGACAGTTTTACTTGTATGTTTTTTTTTCAGAGAACGGTATTTCTATCTCGCTTCACAACTAAAGAGACCGCTAAAACCGGTGGACAAAGGGCCAATTTCGTTACACTTGTTCAGCCCACAAAAGATCAGACACAAACTGGGTAAGAAGCCCAGGTAAGACCCACACGGCTCATACCACCCCTCTGCCCCCTTCCTTTCCCTTCGGCGGCTGCTCCTCTCTCTCTCTCTCTCTCTCTCGCTGCGGCTCATCCTCCCCATCCCAAAACCCTCGGAAAGCAAAGGCGGCGGCGCGACATGGCAGAGGTCGAAGCTGCGCTCCCGGTGGCGGCGACAGAGACCCCGGAGGTCGCGGCCGAGAGCGACGCCGGTGCGGCCGAGGCGAAGGGGCCGCACAAGCTGCAGCGGCAGTGGACCTTCTGGTACGACATCCAGACCAAGCCCAAGCCCGGCGCCGCCTGGGGCACCTCGCTCAAAAAGGGCTACACCTTCGACACCGTCGAAGAGTTCTGGTGGTACGTGCGCGCGCTCCTCTCGCGCTTCCTCACCCGATCCGCTCAGATCTGATCTAGTCATCTACATGCTCTGCTGGTTCCTATCCTTAGCGGTTATGTGATGGGGATTTTTAGCCGACGATATCGAGTGATATGCCCCCTTGCGCCAACAAATCCGAAAAGTATAATTTGTTAGGTTATTCTGGAGATATCTGCTGATTTTATGATTTCAGATGTTGTTACTGCTGTGGGTAGAGGTCGGATTGCTTTTGGACAGTGTTGTTTTGTTGTATGCCTAGCTCTCATATCTAGGGAGGGTCCTGTGGGGGCGTTTTTAGCATTGGTTAGAACTTTGTTGTATGCTGGAATGATGCATGTATGATACTATTTGGTACTCTAGCTGATAAAGGATTATTTCGTTGCTATCAACAGTCCCATTGACTTTTAACATTTTATATACACGTTGAATTTTTTCTACGTAGTTTCAATTTAAATCAACTTAGGTACTTCTATTCGTATATTCCTGCTTGAGCATGACTAGTTTTATCTATAGTTTCTTCTCCAACTTCCTCCTGAGTGTTGTGGAAGGAAAATCTTCCTATGAGTAAGAATGATATGGTTCTGTTTGGCAAATAAGAATTCTCAACATATGTACACGAGATTTCGGTGTTGTTTATATCAAGTTTGCACGTGTCATTATTTGTATGTTGTGATAAACAAACCTTTGCTGTTTTTAATTCAATATGGATAAAGATTCCTAGATTTTTTCTGATAGTTGGGCACCATTGCTTGAGCTCAGTCTCCGGCTCTCCGCCATTTCATTGTTTCTTTTTTGTTTCTTAATTCGTTCCTTTAGGCACCATTTACTCGTTGGTGCTTCCTTTATGGGAATAAGGGAAAACCCTATATTACTAAATAGCAATAATAGTCTTACAGTACAAAACACATTTTGGTTTGTTTATGGACCAAACCATCGCAGCATATATTTTCAGATACAAACATGACCATAAGACCAGTAATGTATAATCATATTTGAGGAGTAGCAGTATCAAATGCACGTGATATGTTGTGCAGGAAAGTGAAATCAAAATTCTGTTTTCTGTTATGCTAAACTTCTACTGCGGCATTTCTTCCTATTTTCTCTTGGGCAGTTTGACTATGATTATGCTATATGTTTCTATATTCTAAAATTCCTTTTTTAACTTACGCCTTCCTAGTTTCTTCGGCAGCTTGTATGATCAGATTTTCCGTCCGAGTAAGCTGGTAGGAAGTGCTGATTTTCATTTATTCAAGGCTGGGGTAGAACCAAAGTGGGAAGATCCAGAGTGTGCAAATGGGGGCAAATGGACTGTGATATCTAGCAGGAAGGCCAATCTTGATACCATGTGGCTTGAAACGGTAAATTTCTGTAATATTAATATTTTATTTTTCTGAGGTGCTTAGATCTACCATAGCATCTCACTCTTTATCTGGGTTCCAAAGTTCCTACCAGCGGAATCCTTTTGACTAACTTTGTAAACATGCAGTGTATGGCTCTGATTGGAGAGCAGTTCGATGAGAGCCAGGAAATTTGTGGTGTTGTCGCTAGTGTTCGCCAGAGACAGGATAAGCTTTCATTATGGACTAAGACTGCCAGTAACGAAGCTGTTCAGGTTTGTTTTGGGAACAAAAACATTTTGCAAATCAGCCTCACTGATGGTTGTATTTTTTTGTACATTTTAATGTATTGGTTGAAATGTTGACTGGGATAGTAGCCCAGTGCTTCCTCGCCTCTTCTAGAGTCCACAATCAACATGCATCTAGTTTTGTGGATTATTTTAGGGAAATTTTTGAACAAACGAGCACTCTACAGACCACAGCTCTGATGCATTTAATTACAAATTCTAAATAACCCACTACATGGCAAAGCAAAGTATCGATTGGACAACCAACTTTACTGGTCCATGAAGCAGAAAAAGCCTTCTATTCAATTGACAAGAGGCCCCTCTCCATATCTCTTGAAGTGAAAACAATTTATTTGCGAAGGAAAAAAGGAACTATATTATTCTACTCAATGCTGTTTAGCTGCAGCCTGCAGGGATGGTACCAGTCAATTGTGTTGACAAGGCTAGTCTTTGTGGTGCTGCACTGATGTTACCTGTGTCTCTGTCATGCAATGTGTTTAGAAGTAGTTACTGTACATTGAAACACTGTAGACTATAGAATGTATGTATAACGTGAACATGCATCCTCTATTCATATATGTATGAGAATTGGAAGAAGATGCTCTTAAGTTTTTTTTTTCAGTAGGAAAAGAACTAAAGGAAACATTTGGTGTTAACTAATGTACTTAATAAATTTGTTTCGTATTTAGCATCAGTTTTACAAATCCCTATTTTTTACTTGTGCGTTTATTGAAGGACGTTGCCATGTGGGCATTTTCCATCTGTTTTGTAGTCCCTCTGTCTCAAAATGTAAGATGTTTTTTGACACTATTATAGTATCAAAAAACGCCTTACATTTTGAGACAGGGAGTACAATATAACTAGACCAAGCTTTAGAGATTCTCTTTCTTTCCAATGCATGCATATATAGATAGTAATATTGGGTCACCCTTCCATTTATACAGTTTGGGCCATTTGCCATGAATAACACCAAGCCCCAGACTGCAACTTATATGTTGCTGTTTAATCATGTTGAGATGGTTGTAATGTGTTCACCCCTTCTTTCGTCATACTACAGGTGGACATTGGCAAGAAATGGAAGGAGGTTATTGACTACAATGATAAGATGGTCTACAGCTTCCACGTATGCCTCTGTTTTTGTTGCCCAAAATTGTGCACTATAGGCACTCATAGATAAGAAACATTCTATGTCGGCTGCTGACTCTGTTTTGGTGTGACTCAAATGCAGGATGACTCGAGAAGTCAGAAACCAAGCAGAGGTGGACGATACACCGTGTAAGGCTGCACGCATGATGAAGACCGCAGCTCAGAAAGTGGCCTTGTAGTGTTTGACCGAGATTCGAACCGCCTCAGCTAATGTTGTTTGAGGCAATTTTCCAATCTATTATTATGTCGTTTTGCTCTCTGATAGCTTGTGGTATACAGAGATGTTGTATGCACTCATTTTTCCTCGCAATATCCCTTGATTACAACAACCCAGAGGAGGAACTCCATCTCGTGTGGGAAGTGGGATGCATCATCACTGTTTTAAGTATATGTTTGCCTTTGTGCAAGACTTGGTATTGGCTGTTTAGTCCACTTTTGTGGGCTTTGAAAAGCTTGCATGGAAAAAAAGATGAGTTTTGTGGTTCTTAATAGATGGGACTAATGTTTTGTGGTTCCCTTCCTCTCTACTTTCCTACCAATATCGCCTGCTTAGATCGAAACATGTTTCATTACCTTTGATCTGTGCCCAACGATACCTTTTACTCCCTCCGTATGACTTAACTTTGTACTAATTTTAATACAACGCTAGTACAAAGTTGGATCATAGTTGGATCATCTATTTTGAAACGGAGGGAGTACGTTCGAGCAAGTGGAAGAGCACTAGTTCTTGCTTCCCCTCTCTAGATAGATGGACACTGCGTCGGTGTGCTCCTACGCTCGGCGGCCCATGGGACAAGAAGTTTGTTCTTGGTTACCACTCACAAGTTCCATCTCCCGAGCATGGTTCTCCTACCATGCATGCCCCATTTATACACGCACTGACTTGAAGCTCACTCACTCACGTACGGCTTCACCCTGGCACAAGGAACACCGATAGATGGGTCACCGCGAACCACCCCTACGTGGACGTCTCAATTCACCGCTTGCTTCACCCACGGCCTTGTTCCCACAGCACCACGTTCCTGTCCAGCATTTCCTTCTCCTTTTCCGCATTTTCCATCCATCACACAAGTCCTTTTTGCTTCAACAACACTGCGGCATTTTCCATCGCACCTAAACAAAGAAAGAACACACCAGACGCAGGCCTTGCTACGCAAGCGACCGATCCACGCTGTGCTTGTCATGCATCTTTCCGCCTTGCCTTGGCTTGTGCTCTAATCAAGCCCGGACTCTCCACCCCACGGTTGGTGCCGGACGCCGCCCTGCCACCTTACCGCGCCATCTCACGCACCCAAGCAAGCTATATCACCTGCTAGCCTCCTCCTCCATGTCCCTTCACCGATACCTCACCCCTCCACCACCAGATCATCATCACCGCCACCGCCACCGCCACCTTGCGCGGCACCGTCGCAGTGTCGCGCACCAGCCATGGACACCGGCGAGCCCAAGGCCAAGGCCGCCAAGGTGTGCCGCGCGTGCGGCGACGATGTCGGGGCGCGGGAGGACGGCAGCCCCTTCGTGGCGTGCGCCGAGTGCGGGTTCCCCGTGTGCCGGCCCTGCTACGAGTACGAGCGCAGCGACGGCACGCAGTGCTGCCCCCAGTGCAACACCCGCTACAAGCGCCACAAAGGTACCCACCCACATTGGTTCAGAAGCAGACAGTTAGAGATGCCACGGTTCATCACAACTGGGCACATTTTGACGGAATCTACTGTCGCAGGGTGCCCGAGGGTGGAGGGGGACGAAGAGGACGGCGACATGGACGACTTAGAAGACGAGTTCCAGGTCAAGAGCCCCAAGAAGCCTCACGAGCCTGTTCCCTTCGACGTCTACTCGGTGAGATCGGCGTGCAATGTTTCCATTTTTGAAACATCCAACCGAAGCAAACCATCTTTGTGAACTGACGCGACGCTTGCCTTGCAGGAGAACGGCGAGCAGCCGCCGCAGAAGTGGCGCCCCGGTGGCCCGGCGATGTCCTCCTTCGGCGGAAGCGGTCAGTGCACAACACAACACCTCTTTTTTTTTTTCGTGTTGTTGCTGCATGAGAGTGATCTGAAGAACTGAAGAGGAGTTCGTGTGGTGCGTGTTGATTTTGCAGTTGCTGGCAAGGAGCTTGAGGCGGAGCGGGAGATGGAGGGGAGCATGGAGTGGAAGGAGAGGATCGACAAGTGGAAGACCAAGCAGGAGAAGAGGGGCAAGCTCAACCGCGACAACAGCGACGACGACGACGACGACAAGAACGACGACGAGTACATGCTGTAAGCCCCGCCTTCCTCGCCAAAATTCAGTTCGAATTTGCTAACCAACGTACGTACTGTACGTGGTACTCATTGCGCGCCTAAATGAAATGGAAGGCTGGCGGAGGCGCGTCAGCCGCTGTGGCGCAAGCTGCCGGTGCCGTCGAGCCAGATCAACCCGTACCGCATCGTCATCGTGCTCCGCCTGGTGGTGCTCTGCTTCTTCCTCCGCTTCCGGATCATGACGCCGGCCAACGACGCCATCCCGCTGTGGCTGGTGTCCGTCATCTGCGAGCTCTGGTTCGCGCTCTCCTGGATCCTGGACCAGCTGCCCAAGTGGTCGCCGGTGACCCGGGAGACGTACCTGGACCGCCTCGCCCTCCGGTACGACCGCGAGGGCGAGCCGTCCCGGCTGTCCCCCATCGACTTCTTCGTCAGTACGGTGGACCCGCTCAAGGAGCCCCCCATCATCACCGCCAACACCGTGCTCTCCATCCTCGCCGTGGACTACCCCGTGGACCGCAACAGCTGCTACGTCTCCGACGACGGCGCCTCCATGCTCTGCTTCGACACCCTCTCCGAGACGGCCGAGTTCGCGCGCCGCTGGGTGCCCTTCTGCAAGAAGTTCGCCATCGAGCCCCGGGCCCCGGAGTTCTACTTCTCCCAGAAGATCGACTACCTCAAGGACAAGGTGCAGCCGACGTTCGTCAAGGAGCGGCGCGCCATGAAGCGCGAGTACGAGGAGTTCAAGGTGCGGATCAACGGCCTGGTGGCCAAGGCCGAGAAGAAGCCCGAGGAAGGGTGGGTGATGCAGGACGGCACGCCGTGGCCCGGGAACAACACCAGGGACCACCCCGGCATGATCCAGGTGTACCTGGGCAGCCAGGGCGCGCTGGACGTGGAGGGCCACGAGCTGCCCCGGCTGGTGTACGTGTCCCGTGAGAAGCGGCCGGGGCACAACCACCACAAGAAGGCCGGCGCCATGAACGCGCTGGTGCGGGTGTCGGCGGTGCTCACCAACGCGCCCTTCATCCTCAACCTCGACTGCGACCACTACGTGAACAACAGCAAGGCCGTCCGCGAGGCCATGTGCTTCCTCATGGACCCGCAGCTCGGCAAGAAGCTCTGCTACGTCCAGTTCCCCCAGCGCTTCGACGGCATCGACCTCCACGACCGCTACGCCAACCGCAACGTCGTCTTCTTCGACGTAAGCCCCCCATCCTCTCACACCTTCTGTTTCACTTTCATTCCGAAGCGTTGGCCTGAGCTGATGAATGCTGTGGCGTGGCGTTGTGGTTGTTGCAGATCAACATGAAGGGGCTGGACGGCATCCAGGGGCCGGTGTACGTGGGCACGGGGTGCGTGTTCAACAGGCAGGCGCTGTACGGGTACGACCCGCCGCGGCCGGAGAAGAGGCCCAAGATGACGTGCGACTGCTGGCCCTCGTGGTGCTGCTGCTGCTGCTGCTTCGGCGGCGGGAAGCACCGCAAGTCGGACAAGGACAAGAAGGGCGGCGACGACGAGCCGCGCCGCGGGCTCCTCGGGTTCTACAAGAAGCGGGGCAAGAAGGACAAGCTCGGCGGCGGGCCGAAGAAGGGGTCGTACAGGAAGCAGCAGCGCGGGTACGAGCTGGAGGAGATCGAGGAGGGCATCGAGGGGTACGACGAGCTGGAGCGCTCCTCGCTCATGTCGCAGAAGAGCTTCCAGAAGAGGTTCGGGCAGTCGCCGGTGTTCATCGCCTCCACGCTCGTCGAGGACGGTGGGCTGCCGCAGGGCGCCGCCGCCGACCCCGCCGGACTCATCAAGGAGGCCATCCACGTCATCAGCTGCGGGTACGAGGAGAAGACCGAGTGGGGCAAAGAGGTAAATCATTCAGTTGCTTATTACTGTAAAATTTCTTCAGATAGAAAAAAAAATACACCAGCCGGGAATCGAACCCGGGTCTGTACCGTGGCAGGGTACTATTCTACCACTAGACCACTGGTGCTTGGATGAGCTTCTGCCATTCGTGGAGCATCCCATTCGTGATTTTTGACTAACAATCCATTTTGATTTGATTTCTGGCTTGAAAATTATGCAGATTGGGTGGATCTACGGGTCAGTGACAGAGGACATCCTGACGGGGTTCAAGATGCACTGCCGTGGGTGGAAGTCCGTCTACTGCACGCCTACGCGCCCAGCGTTCAAGGGGTCGGCGCCCATCAACTTGTCGGACAGGCTTCACCAGGTGCTCCGGTGGGCGCTGGGTTCCGTCGAGATCTTCATGAGTCGCCACTGCCCGCTCTGGTACGCCTACGGCGGCCGTCTCAAGTGGCTCGAGCGCTTCGCCTACACCAACACCATCGTCTACCCCTTCACCTCCATTCCCCTCATCGCCTACTGCACCATCCCCGCCGTCTGCCTCCTCACCGGCAAGTTCATCATCCCCACGGTAAGCGTTCACCACTTCTTTCAACCAAGCTGGTCTGCCTGCGTTGGCAAGCAAGTGATCGGTAGGTGACCGTGCGTGGGTGCTGTGCAGCTCAACAACCTGGCGAGCATCTGGTTCATCGCCCTGTTCATGTCCATCATCGCGACGGGGGTGCTGGAGCTGCGGTGGAGCGGGGTGAGCATCGAGGACTGGTGGCGTAACGAGCAGTTCTGGGTCATCGGCGGCGTGTCGGCGCATCTGTTCGCCGTCTTCCAGGGCTTCCTCAAGGTGCTGGGCGGCGTGGACACCAACTTCACCGTCACCTCCAAGGCGGGCGCCGACGAGGCCGACGCCTTCGGCGACCTCTACCTCTTCAAGTGGACGACCCTGCTGATCCCACCCACCACGCTCATCATCATCAACATGGTCGGCATCGTCGCCGGCGTCTCCGACGCCGTCAACAACGGCTACGGGTCCTGGGGCCCGCTCTTCGGGAAGCTCTTCTTCTCCTTCTGGGTCATCGTCCACCTCTACCCGTTCCTCAAGGGGCTCATGGGGAGGCAGAACCGGACGCCCACCATCGTCGTGCTCTGGTCTGTCCTGCTCGCCTCCATCTTCTCCCTTGTGTGGGTCAGGATCGACCCCTTCATTGCCAAGCCCAAGGGGCCCATCCTTAAGCCGTGTGGAGTACAGTGCTGATTGACCTTAGCTGTCAATGGCTCGCACGCATTGCACTTTTGGGGCGGTTCATATTTGACTTGCTTATTTTGTACAAGTTTTGCAAGCGAGATAAAGTGTTGATTCAGGGGGTTTCAAGTTGTAAGAATTTGTTCAGGACATTATATTCGAATGGAAAGACACTGTTTCTGCATTTCTGTCGTTACATTTTTGTGTTCGCAACTTGGCATACACCACCACATCAAATACCCCCTCTGTAAACTAATATAAAATCTTCTTTTTTATAAAAGAGAGATCGCCTCTCCGATTTTCATTACTAGAAATCACCAAGTCTTACAAAAACAAAATAGGAAACCGAGTCTTAACTACGCATCTCAACCTACTACAGAGAGAAGAGAGAAGGAGCCATCCCTCCCTCCCTCACAACTTTCTCTCTAGCATCCAAGATCTGAAGCCTGAGCTCATATATTGATCCAGCACCAGCAAACAAGTATAACAGAGTATCAACAGCAAAGACGTAGTTCCTTCATCTTTGTATTACATCATAACATTGAGCTAAAGCGGGGCCGTAGAGAAATGGCAGAGAAAACAACGCAACGTAGGTTTGTCCAAGAGGAAGTCGGCCTTCCAGAGAGCAGAACTCCAACCAATCTTTATCCGCTGTGATTCTTCTCGCTCCCAGACGCCAACCATGCGCCGCCTTGAACACCTCTTCTGCAACTCTTCCAACCTGCTTCACTCCATCCGCCACCAGCTCACTTCTTGCGGGTTTTCTGCAAAATATTCCAATCATGAAGCCATTTCAAAAAAAGATTCACTGGAATACAAGGGTCATCCGCGTTGTTATTTTCAAAAATCAGTCCATTACATAATCTCCAAAGGGTCCAACAAATGTCAGAAATCCCTACCATCACTATACCTCTTTCCGCCCTCCCAAATTTTTAACCCCAAAATCTCATCGCAGAATCTAGGTTTCCAGGAATGTCTCCCAAGTTGAAAGCACATTACAAAACGTTCCACGGTAGGCGAGCTACTGAGGAGGTGAGGAAAAGATGATCAATAGTTTCATCATGTCCACAGAAGGGACATTTTTTGTCCCCTTTCCACCCTCTGCGTAGTAGGTTATCTTTTGTGAGAATGCTTTTCCTAAGAGCCAGCCACATAAACACTTTAATCCTAGGCGGCATTTTAATTTTCCACATGAAGAAATGTGGAACTTTGATCCCATTCTCAATTAGATGTCTGTAGAAGGATTTAACAGAGTAAATCCTATTTTCTGTAAGGGTCCATTTAATGTCATCTTTTCTGTCATTTAAGGTAAAGGAAGCACACCCCCCTTTTATGTGTTCCCACAATTCAAGGGAGTCACCAGTCAGGGTTCTTCTAAAATGAATCGTGTCAATTCCTTTCCGTATGACTTATCTAACAGTTTTGTTTTTATCAAAACAAATATTGTATAATCTAGGGAAACTTCTTTTCAAAGTTGTGGATCCTATCCACCAGTCTTCCCAAAATCAAACATCGTTTCCATCACCCGCAGTAAATTTATGTTGGAAATATGCCCTAGAGGCAATAATAAAATGGTTATTATTATATTTCTTTGTTCATGATAATTGTCTATTGTTCATGCTATAATTGTGTTATCCGGAAATCGTAATACATGTGTGAATACATAGACCACAACACGTCCCTAGTGAGCCTCTAGTTGACTAGCTCGTTGATCAAAAGATAGTCATGGTTTCCTGACTATGGACATTGGATGTCATTGATAACGGGATCACATCATTAGGAGAATGATGTGATGGACAAGACCCAATCCTAAGCATAGCTCTAAGATCGTGTAGTTTGTTTGCTATATCTTTTCCGAATGTCAAGTATCATTTCCTTAGACCATGAGATTGTGCAACTCCGGATACCGTAGGAGTGCTTTGGGTGTGCCAAACGTCACAACGTAACCGGGTGACTATAAAGGTACACTACAGGTATCTTCGAAAGTGTCTATTGGGTTGGCACGAATCGAGACTGGGATTTGTCACTCCGTATGACAGAGAGGTATCTCTGGGCCCACTCGGTAATGCATCATCATAATGAGCTCAATGTGACCAAGTGGTTGATCACGGGATCATGCATTACGGTACGAGTAAAGTGACTTGCCAGTAACGAGATTGAACGAGGTATTGGGATACCGACGATCGAGTCTCGGGAAAGTAACGTATCGATTGACAAAGGGAACTGTATACGAGATTGATTGAATCCTCAACATCGTGGTTCATCCGATGAGATCATCGAGGAGAATGTGGGAGCCAACCTAGGTATCCAGATCCCGCTATTGGTTATTGATCGGAGAGTCGTCTCGGTCATGTCTGCGTGTCTTCCGAACCCGTAGGGTCTACACACTTAAGGTTCGGTGACACTAGGGTTGTTGAGATATTAGCATACGGTAACCCGAAAGTTGTTCGGAGTCCCGGATGAGATCCCGGACGTCACGAGGAGTTCCGGAATGGTCCAGAGGTGAAGATTTATATATAGGAAGTCAAGTTTCGGCCATCGGGAAAGTTTCGGGGATAATCGGTATTGTACCGGAACCACCGGAAGTGTCCCGGGGGTCCACCGGGTGGGGCCACCGGGTGGGGCCACCTATCCTAGGGGGCCCCATGGGCTAAAGTGGGAGGGGAACCAGCCCCTAGTGGGCTGGTGCACCCCCCTTGGGCCTCCCCCTCCGCCTAGGGTTGGAAACCCTAGGGGTGGGGGGCGCCCCACTTGGCTTGGGGGGCACTCCACCCCCTTGGCCGCCGCCCCCCTTGGAGATTCAATCTCCTAGGGCCGGCGCCCCCCCAGGGGTCCTATATATAGTGGGGGGGAGGGAGGGCAGCCGCACCTTAGCCCCTGGCCTCTCCCTCTCCCTCCCGTGACACTCCTCCCTCTCCCTGAGCTTGTCGAAGCCCTGCTGAGATCACCGTTGCTTCCACCACCACGCCGTCGTGCTGCTGGATCTTCATCAACCTCTCCTTCCCCCTTGCTGGATCAAGTTGAAGGAGATGTCTTTCCAACCGTACGTGTGTTGAACGCGGAGGTGCCGTCCGTTCGACGCTAGGTCATCGGTGATTTGGATCACGACGAGTACGACTCCATCAACCCGTTCTCTTGAACGCTTCCGCGCGCGATCTACAAGGGTATGTAGATGCACTCTTCTCTCCCTCGTTGCTAGATGACTCCATAGATTGATCTTGGTGATGCATAGAAAATTTTAAAATTCTGCTACATTCTCCAACAATGGTATCAGAGCTAGGTCTATGCGTAGTTTCTATGCACGAGTAGAACACAAAGCAGTTGTGGGCGTGGATATTATCGATTTGCTTGCCGTTACTAGTCTTATCTTGATTCGGCGGCATCATGGGATGAAGCGGCCCGGACCGACCTTACACGTACGCTTACGTGAGACTGGTTCCACCAATTGACATGCACTAGTTGCATAAGGTGGCTAGCGGGTGTCTGTCTCTCCCACTTTAGTCGGATCGGATTTGATGAAAAGGGTACTTATGAAGGGTAAATAGAAATTGGCATATCACATTGTGGTTTTGGCGTAGGTAAGAAACGTTCTTGCTAGAAACCTATAGCAGCCATGTAAAAACTTGCAACAACAATTAGAGGACGTCTAACTTGTTTTTGCAGCATGTGCCGTGTGATGTGATATGGCCAAAAGGATGTGATGAATGATATATGTGATGTATGAGATTGATCATGTTCTTGTAATAGGAATCACGACTTGCATGTCGATGAGTATGACAACCGGCAGGAGCCATAGGAGTTGTCTTAATTTATTTATGACCTGCGTGTCAATATAAACGTCATGTAATTACTTTATTTTATTGCTAAAGCGTTAGCCATAGTAGTAGAAGTAATGGATGACGAGACAACTTCAAGAAGACACGATGATGGAGATCATGGTGTCATGCCGGTGACAACGATGATCATGAAGCCATGAAGATGGAGATCAAAAGGAGCAAATGATATTGGCCATATCATGTCACTATTTGATTGCATGTGATGTTTATCATGTTTTACATCTTATTTGCTTAGAACGACGGTAGCTTAAATAAGATGATCCCTCGTAATAATTTCAAGAAAGTGTTCCCCCTAACTGTGCACCGTTGCGAAGGTTCGTTGTTTCGAAGCACCACGTGATGATCGGGTGTGATAGATTCTAACGTTCGAATACAACGGGTGTAAGCCAGATTTACACACGCAATACACTTAGGTTGACTTGACGAGCCTAGCATATACAGACATGGCCTCGGAACACGAAAAACCGAAAGGTCGAGCATGAGTCGTATAGAAGATACGATCAACATGAAGATGTTCACCGATGTTGACTAGTCCGTCTCACGTGATGATCAGACACGACCTAGTTAACTCGGATCATGTTACATTTCGATGACTAGAGGGATGTCTATCTGAGCGGGAGTTCATTGAATAATTTGATTAGATGAACTTAATTATCATGAACTTAGTCTAAAAATCTTTACACTATGTCTTGTAGATCAAATGGCCCACGCTAATGTTGCCCTCAACTTCAATGCATTCCTAGAGAAAACCAAGCTGAAAGATGATGGCAACAACTATACGGACTGGGTCCGAAACCTGAGGATCATCCTTATAGCTGCCAAGAAAGATTATGTCCTAGAAGCACCGCTAGGTGACGCACCCATCCCAGAGAACCAAGACGTTATGAACGCTTGGCAGTCACGTGCTGATGATTACTCCCTCTTCAGTGCGGCATGCTTTACAGCTTAGAACCAGGGCTCCAAAAGCGTTTTGAGCGACACGCAGCATATGAGATGTTCGAAGAGCTGAAAATGGTTTTCCAAGATCATGCCCGAGTGGAGAGATATGAAGTCTCCGACAAGTTCTTCAGTTGTAAGATGGAGGAAAATAGTTCTATCAGTGAGCACATACTCAAAATGTCTGGGTTGCATAACCGCTTGACTCAGCTGGGAGTTAATCTCCCGGATGACGCGGTCATTGACAGAATCCTTCAGTCGCTTCCACCGAGCTACAAGAGCTTTGTGATGAACTTCAATATGCAGGGGATGGAAAATACCATTCATGGGGTATATTCAATGCTGAAATCAGCGGAGGTGGAAATCAAAAAGGAACATCAAGTGTTGATGGTGAATAAAACCACTAAGTTCAAGAAAGGCAAGGGTAAAAAGAACTTCAAGAAGGACGACAAGGGAGTTGCCGCGCCCGGTAAGCAAGCTGCCGGGAAGAATTCAAAGAATGGACCCAAGCCTGAGACTGAGTGTTTTTATTGCAAGGGAAGTGGTCACTGGAAGCGGAACTGCCCCAAATACTTAGCGGACAAGAAGGCCGGCAACACTAAAGGTATATGTGATATACATGTAATTGATGTGTACCTTACCAGTACTCGTAGTAGCTCCTGTGTATTTGATACCAGTGCGGTTGCTCACATTTATAACTCAAAGCAGGAGCTGTGGAATAAGCGGAGACTGGCGAAGGACGAGGTGACGATGCGCGTCGGGAATGGTTCCAAGGTCGATGTGATCGCCGTCGGCACGCTGCCTCTACATTTACCTACGGGATTAGTTTTAAACCTCAATAATTGTTATTTAGTGCCAGCTTTGAGCATGAACATTGTATCAGGATCTCGTTTAATTTGAGATGGCTACTCATTTAAATCCGAGAATAATGGTTGTTCTATTTATATGAGAGATATGTTTTATGGTCATGCTCCGCTAGTGAATGGTTTATTCTTAATGAATCTCGAGCGTAATGTTACACATATTCATAGTGTGAATACCAAACAATGTAAGGTTGATAATGATAGTCCCACTTACTTGTGGCACTGCCGCCTTGGTCACATAGGTGTCAAACGCATGAAGAAGTCTATGCAGCTGGACTTTTGAAGTCTCTTGATTACGAATCATTTGTCACGTGCGAACCATGCCTCATGGGTAAAATGACACGTGCGAACCATGCCTCATGACCAAGACTCCGTTCTCAGGAACAATGGAGCGAGCAACCAACTTATTGGAAATCATACATACTGATGTGTGCGGTCCAATGAGTGTTGAGGCTCGCGGTGGCTATCGTTACGTTCTAACCCTCACTGATGACTTGAGTAGATATGGGTATGTGATACAGACATGAAACCACAACGCATATTTTCAGATGATAGTGCTACGTCAGAAGAATCTGTTAAGCAGATTAGACGGCCACAACGACTACACAAAGATAGAGATGGAATAATACGTGAGTTATGTGGGCCTGGGATTAGTATCGCGCCAAAATATTCAATGTCTTTTACAAAACATATGTCTGAAGTTACACGACAACACAAAGCTATTTGGCGTGGCAAAAGATGTACTGGTGTAGCATGTCCTGCTTGTTTGGAATCAAGAATCCATGGAAGGTTCGGATCCAGTACGAAGGAACAATATCCTCTTGATTTATTTAAAAGGAAACAACCTTGCCAAGTAATGCATGTACGCTTTGGTAAGACAAAGGAGATCAAGAAGGATTATGCACATGCCAAAGTGGAGCCAAAGTTCAGAACGCCACCTCGACAGATACGCACTGGAGATATACCAACAAATATTTGATTTTGTTTGCTGGTCATTAGTCAGTTTAGATTCCGTATTATTAGGTGGTCTGGTTTAACTTTTGGTTAATCCCAAGTTGTACTCACCTGAACTATCAACGTGAGAAACAAGTTGTACTAGTATAGGTGTTGTGGGCCTTAGGCCAAGCGCGTGCGTGAGTCTGGCTATATGACAGCCAAGGGATTTGTACGTGATGGAGGAGTTTTTGGAGTTTTATTTCGAGTATGAGATATACAGAAAAACGTCCGAGTTACGGGCGGCCATATCTTGTGTATTATTTGTGATTTTCCCATCGTGGAAATTTACTAGCGCCGGAGGGTTGATCATCACATCGACGCCTACGTGCTGATCCGAGGGGGTCATTATTTTCGTTTGTGTATTTTCGTACACAGGTGAAAATTATCTTGAAGGTTGCAAGGAAGAACAAGGGGACGAACTGTTGATTAAGCATCACCGTGAAAGATCGGGCCATCTACACACGCGAATTAGCATCTCGCTAGTTTGTGCTTCATCAAGTGGTATTCAGAGCTAAGGTTAGTCACGGCGATTCAGTTTGCTATATCATCTACGGAGGCAAGCATCAACATGTTAAGCAGGAACATATTGATGGAGGAGGAAGGCATCGGCGAGGTTGTTCTTTTTCACACTCGCTGCGTGGTGAAGGAGCGGCGTGTCAATTTAACGATTGATGAAGGTTCTACGGTCAACATGGCGAGCATCGAGGTAGTGGAAAAGTTGGGGCTGAATATGGCGCCTCTTGAAAGACCGTATACACTGAAGTGGTTCAAAGGTGAAATCAAAATTACGCATCGGATTTTAGTAATTTTTGATTTGGGAAAATATTGTTGCGCGGAACTTTTTCACGTTTGTCCAGTGCCCATGGTGTCTTGTCATCTGCTACTCGGGAACCCATGGTGCACGCGCGTCGGGGCTGTTCGAAACGTCAGGAAAAATACTTACTCTCTATCATGGAAGGGTCAACGAGTATGTTTTACTCCAATGCCAACGGATGTATTTGTTGCAGATTGGAGAAGTCGTTTAATGAAAAGAAGAGAAGATCAAGAAGAAATAAAGGAAGAAATCGATGCACCATTAGAGGGGCTGAATCTTTTGGTGGAGAAGGTGAAAGATGATTGCGGTGCAAAGGGACAGCGGTGGAGTGTTTTTAAAACACAGTGCAAGATCAAGGACCGTGCATGCAAGATGATAATTGATGGTGGAAGTTTTACCAATGCCATTAGCAAAGATCTTGTAAAAGAATTGGGTTTGTCTATGTGGAAGCACCCTCAACCGCACCACGTGGAGTGGCTATACAACTCCGGTAAATTAAAGATTACGCACAAGGTACGTGTAACTTTCGCGGTTGGAGATTATATTGACAAGGTAGACTGTGATGTCATGTCGATGGATGCTTGTCAGTTGTTATTGGGAAGACCGTGGCAGTTCGATCATGATGCAGTGCATGCCGGAAGATCTAACACCTACACATTCATGCATATTGGGAGGAAGCATGTGCTAAAGCCCATGGCCGATACTGCAATCACTAGAAAACAACAAGTTCTGGAGAAGAAGGCCGTGTTAAAAATAGACTTGAAACCGAGGACGGTTTCCCTTCAAGGAAGGGAGGATGATACAGACATGAAACCACAACGCATATTTTCAGATGATAGTGCTACGTCAGAAGAATCTATTAAGCAGATTAGACGGCCACAACGACTATACAAAGATAGAGATGGAATAATACATGAGTTATGTGGGCTTGGGATTAGTATCGCGCCAAAATATTCAATGTCTTTTACAAAACATATGTCTAAAGTTACACGACAACACAAAGCTATTTGGCGTGGCAAAAGATGTACTGGTGTAGCATGTCCTGATTGTTTGGAATCAAGAATCCATGGAAGGTTCGGATCCAGTACGAAGGAACAATATCCTCTTGATTTATTTAAAAGGAAACAACCTTGCCAAGTAATGCATGTACGCTTTGGTAAGACAAAGGAGATCAAGAAGGATTATGCACATGCCAAAGTGGAGCCAAAGTTCAGAACGCCACCTCGACAGATACGCACTGGAGATATACCAACAAATATTTGATTTTGTTTGCTGGTCATTAGTCAGTTTAGATTCCGTATTATTAGGTGGTCTGGTTTAACTTTTGGTTAATCCCAAGTTGTACTCACCTGAACTATCAACGTGAGAAACAAGTTGTACTAGTATAGGTGTTGTGGGCCTTAGGCCAAGCGCGTGCGTGAGTCTGGCTATATAACAGCCAAGGGATTTGTACGTGATGGAGGAGTTTTTGGAGTTTTATTTCGAGTATGAGATATACAGAAAAACGTCCGAGTTACGGGCGGCCATATCTTGTGTATTATTTGTGATTTTCCCATCGTGGAAATTTACTAGCGCCGGAGGGTTGATCATTACATCGACGCCTACGTGATGATCCGAGGGGGTCATTATTTTCGTTTGTGTATTTTCGTACACAGGTGAAAATTATCTTGAAGGTTGCAAGGAAGAACAAGGGGACGAACTGTTGATTAAGCATCACCGTGAAAGATCGGGCCATCTACACACGCGAATTAGCATCTCGCTAGTTTGTGCTTCATCAAGTGGTATTCAGAGCTAAGGTTAGTCACGGCGATTCAGTTTGCTATATCATCTACGGAGGCAAGCATCAACATGTTAAGCAGGAACATATTGATGGAGGAGGAAGGCATCGGCGAGGTTGTTCTTTTTCACACTCGCTGCGTGGTGAAGGAGCGGCGTGTCAATTTAACGATTGATGAAGGTTCTACGGTCACATGGCGAGCATCGAGGTAGTGGAAAAGTTGGGGCTGAATAGGGCGCCTCTTGAAAGACCGTATACACTGAAGTGGTTCAAAGGTGAAATCAAAATTACGTATCGGATTTTAGTAATTTTTGATTTGGGAAAATATTGTTGCGCGGAACTTTTTCACGTTTGTCCAGTGCCCATGGTGTCTTGTCATCTGCTACTCGGGAACCCATGGTGCACGCGCGTCGGGGCTGTTCGAAACGTCAGGAAAAATACTTACTCTCTATCATGGAAGGGTCAACGAGTATGTTTTACTCCAATGCCAACGGATGTATTTGTTGCAGATTGGAGAAGTCGTTTAATGAAAAGAAGAGAAGATCAAGAAGAAATAAAGGAAGAAATCGATGCACCATTAGAGGGGCTGAATCTTTTGGTGGAGAAGGTGAAAGATGATTGCGGTGCAAAGGGACAGCGGTGGAGTGTTTTTAAAACACAGTGCAAGATCAAGGACCGTGCATGCAAGATGATAATTGATGGTGGAAGTTTTACCAATGCCATTAGCAAAGATCTTGTAAAAGAATTGGGTTTGTCTATGTGGAAGCACCCTCAACCGCACCACGTGGAGTGGCTATACAACTCCGGTAAATTAAAGATTACGCACAAGGTACGTGTAACTTTCGCGGTTGGAGATTATATTGACAAGGTAGACTGTGATGTCATGTCGATGGATGCTTGTCAGTTGTTATTGGGAAGACCGTGGCAGTTCGATCATGATGCAGTGCATGCCGGAAGATCTAACACCTACACATTCATGCATATTGGTAGGAAGCATGTGCTAAAGCCCATGGCCGATACTGCAATCACTAGAAAACAACAAGTTCTGGAGAAGAAGGCCGTGTTAAAAATAGACTTGAAACCGAGGACGGTTTCCCTTCAAGGAAGGGAGGATGATACAGACATGAAACCACAACGCATATTTTCAGATGATAGTGCTACATCAGAAGAATCTGTTAAGCAGATTAGACGGCCACAACGACTACACAAAGATAGAGATGGAATAATACATGAGTTATGTGGGCTTGGGATTAGTATCGCGCCAAAATATTCAATGTCTTTTACAAAACATATGTCTGAATTTACACGACAACACAAAGCTATTTGGCGTGGCAAAAGATGTACTGGTGTAGCATGTCCTGATTGTTTGGAATCAAGAATCCATGGAAGGTTCGGATCCAGTACGAAGGAACAATATCCTCTTGATTTATTTAAAAGGAAACAACCTTGCCAAGTAATGCATGTACGCTTTGGTAAGACAAAGGAGATCAAGAAGGATTATGCACATGCCAAAGTGGAGCCAAAGTTCAGAACGCCACCTCGACAGATACGCACTGGAGATATACCAACAAATATTTGATTTTGTTTGCTGGTCATTAGTCAGTTTAGATTCCGTATTATTAGGTGGTCTGGTTTAACTTTTGGTTAATCCCAAGTTGTACTCACCTGAACTATCAACGTGAGAAACAAGTTGTACTAGTATAGGTGTTGTGGGCCTTAGGCCAAGCGCGTGCGTGAGTCTGGCTATATAACAACCAAGGGATTTGTACGTGATGGAGGAGTTTTTGGAGTTTTATTTCGAGTATGAGATATACAGAAAAACGTCCGAGTTACGGACGGCCATATCTTGTGTATTATTTGTGATTTTCCCATCGTGGAAATTTACTAGCGCCGGAGGGTTGATCATCACATCGACGCCTACGTGCTGATCCGAGGGGGTCATTATTTTCGTTTGTGTATTTTCGTACACAGGTGAAAATTATCTTGAAGGTTGCAAGGAAGAACAAGGGGACGAACTGTTGATTAAGCATCACCGTGAAAGATCGGGCCATCTACACACGCGAATTAGCATCTCGCTAGTTTGTGCTTCATCAGTATGTCTACTTAATGAAACACAAGTCTGAGACCTTTGAAAAGTTCAAGGAATTTCAGAGTGAGGTTGAGAATCAACGTGACAAGAAAATCAAGTTCTTGTGATCAGATCGTGGGGGAGAATACTTGAGTCACGAATTTGGCACACATTTAAGGAAATATGGAATAGTTTCACAACTCACGCCGCCTGGAACACCTCAGCGTAATGGTGTGTCCGAATGTCGTAATCGCACTCTATTGGATATGGTGCGATCTATGATGTCTCTTACCGATTTTCCGCTGTCATTTTGGGGCTATGCTTTAGAGACTGCCACATTCACTTTAAATAGGGCTCCGTCGAAATCCGTTGAGACGACACCGTATGAATTATGGTTTGGGAAGAAACCTAAGCTGTCGTTTCTAAAAGTTTGGGGATGCGATGCTTATGTCAAGAAACTTCAACCTGAAAAGCTCGAACCCAAGTCGGAAAAATGCGTCTTCATAGGATACCCTAAAGAAACTATTGGGTATACCTTCTATCTCAGATCCGAAGGCAAGATCTTTGTTGCCAAGAATGGATCCTTTCTAGAGAAAGAGTTTCTCTCGAAAGAAATAAGTGGGAGGAAAGTAGAACTCGATGAAGTATTACCTCTTGAACTGGTAAGTGGCGCAACTCAAGAAAATGTTCCTGAGGTGCCTGCACCGACTAGAGAGGAAGTTAATGATGATGATCATGAAACTTCAGATCAAGTTGCTACTGAACTTCGTAGGTCCACAATGACACGTTCCGCACCAGAGTGGTACGGCAACCCTGTCTTGGAAGTCATGTTGTTAGACAACGGTGAACCTTCGAACTATGAAGAAGCGATGGCGGGCCCAGATTCCGACAAATGGCTGGAAGCCATGAAATCCAAGATAGGATCCATGTATGAA
The DNA here is from genome assembly GCF_002162155.2 of Triticum dicoccoides. Lineage (NCBI taxonomy): Eukaryota > Viridiplantae > Streptophyta > Magnoliopsida > Poales > Poaceae > Triticum > Triticum dicoccoides. The sequence continues at coordinate 270,659,060 of NC_041380.1, forward strand.
AACGAAGTATGGACTTTGACTGACTTGCCCGATGATCGGTGAGCCATAGAAAATAAATGAATCTTTAAGAAGAAGACAGACGCGGATGGTAATGTAACCATCTATAAAGCTCGGCTTGTCGCTAAGGGTTATCGACAAGTTCAAGGGGTTGACTACGATGAGACTTTCTCACCCGTAGCGAAGCTGAAGTCCGTCCGAATCATGTTAGCAATTGCCAAATCCTTAATATTTCTTTATTTTGGGAAAGTCATTTTATTCCCCCTCTCATATTTTTGTAAAAGAAATAATTGATGATAAAATAAATAAAATCAAATGATCCTTTTCTCAAAATTTGAGAGAACTCAAATATGAAAATAACGAAATCCCCAACTCTCTCCGTGAGTCATTGAGTTGCGTAGAATTTCTAGGATCAACCAAAATGCAAAATAAAATATGATATGCATGATGATCTAGTGTATAACATTCAAAATTGAAAATTTGGGATGTTACAAACCTACCCCCCTTAAGATGAATCTCGCCCTCGAGATTCGGGTTGGCTAGAAAATAGGTGAAGGTGGTCTTTGAGCAAATCTTCCTCTCGCTCCCAGGTGGCTTCATCCTCCGTGTGGTGGCTCCACTGAACTTTGCAAAACTTAATAACCTTGCTGCGAGTAACTCGGCTGGGAAACTCGAGGATCTTAATTGGTTTCTCCTCGTAGGTCAAATCGTCATCCAACTGAATATTTTCCAAAGGCACTGTATCTCTCAATGGTATGTCAGCCATCTCCACGTGACATTTCTTTAACTGAGAAAGGTGGAACACATCATGTACTCCTGACAATCCTTCGGGCAATTCCAACTTGTAGGCCACTTCTCCCATACGTTCCAAAACTCGATATGGTCCTACAAATCGTGGTGCTAACTTCCCTTTAACTCTAAAATGCTTTGTTCCCCGAAGTGGTGATACTCGAAGATAAGCTCTATCTCCAACTTCGTAAACTGTCTCCTTGCGTTTAGAATCCGCATAACTCTTCTGTCTGGACTGGGCTACCTTGAGCCTATCGCGAATCAACTTCACCTTCTGTTCAGACTCTTTAATCAAGTCAGGTCCAAACAACTGGCGGTCTCCAACTTCGTCCCATGATAGCGGTGTCCTGCACCTCCTTCCGTACAAAGCTTCGAAAGGGGCCATCTTCAAACTAGTTTGGTAACTGTTGTTGTAAAAACTCTGCATATGGCAAATTATCGTCCCAACTAGATCCGTAATCTAGCGCACAAGCTCTCAGCGTATCCTCCAAAATCTGATTGACTCTCTCGGTCTGTCCATCTGTCTGTGGATGAAAAGCTGTACTGAATTCTAGCCTGGTACCCAAAGTTTCGTGCAACTGCTTCCAGAACTTTGAGGTAAACTGGGTTCCTCTATCCGATACGATACTCCTTGGAACTCCATGCAGACATACGATCCTGGTCATGTATATCTTTGCCAACTTAGCACTGGTATAAGTGGTCTTTACTGGGATGAAATGATCTACTTTCGTCAATCGATCAACTACAACCCAAATTGAGTCATAGCCTAAACGAGTCCTAGGCAATCCCGTGATAAAATCCATGCCTAGCTTATCCCACTTCCATTCGGGTATCGGCAATGGTTGTAACAGTCCTGCTGGCTTCTGATGCTCTGCCTTTACTCTCTGACATACATCACAAACTGCTACATACTCCACACTATCCTTCTTCATTCCGGTCCACCAGAAAATATCCTTCAAATCCAGATACATCTTGGTATTTCCTGGGTGAATCGAATATGGTGAGTCGTGTGCCTCTTGCAGTATCAACTTCCTGATCTCCGGGTCATTGGGCACGTAAACACGGTCTTCAAACCATAGGGTGTCGTGCTCATCCTCACGAAATCCTTTAGCTTTTCCTTTGCTCAGTTTCTCCTTTATAGCGACGATCTCTTTGTCAGCTTTCTGAGCTTCTCTGATTCTATCCATCAAAGTTGACTAAATCTCCAATGCTGCTACATAGCCTCTCGGAACTATTTGCAAACATAGTTCACGAAGATTTTCTGCTAACTCCTTGGGTATTTCTCCCGTCATTAATTTATTGACATGGCTCTTACAGCTTAATGCGTCAGCTACTACATTAGCCTTTCCAGGATGATAATGCAATTTCATATCATAATCCTTGATAAGCTCCAACCATCTCCTTTGTCTGAGATTCAACTCCTGTGTGAAAATGCACTTCAAACTCTTATGATCCGTGTACACCTCACAATGGTTTCCAATGAGAAAATGTCTCCTTGTCTTCAATGCATGCACTACGACTGCTAACTCCAAATCAAGCGTGGCATAATTCAACTCATGAGGCTTCAGTTGTCTTGAGGCATATGAAACAACTCTCTCTTCCTGCATAAGCACTGCTCCAAGTCCTCGACGTGAAGCGTCGCAATACACCTCATAATCCTTGGTGTGGTCTGGCAAAATCAACACTGGTGAGGTAACAAAACGTTTCTTCAACTCCTGAAAACTAGCCTCATATTCCTCTGTCCATATGAACTTGGTATCCTTCTTTAGCAACTCAGTCATAGGCTTCGCAATCTTTGAGAAATTCTCAATAAATCTCCGATAGTATCTTGCAAGTCCAAGAAAACTCCGGATCTCTCCAACTGTTGTTGGGGCTTCCCACTTGGTCACGGTTTCAACTTTAGCAGGATCTACTGCTATACCTTCTCCAGATATAACATGTCCGAGGAATCCTACTTCCTTCAACCAAAAGTCACATTTGCTGAACTTGGCATATAGTTGATGTTCTCTGAGCTTTCCAAGTACCAAACGCAAATGCTCCTTATGCTCCTCTTCATTCTTCGAATAAACCAGGATATCATCAATGAACACTATGATAAACTTATCCAAAAACTCCATAAACACTTTGTTCATCATGTTCATAAAATAGGCAGGTGCGTTAGTCAGACCAATTGACATAATGGTATACTCATACAGCCCATACCTGGTGGTAAAAGCTGTCTTCGGAATATCCTATTCTCGAATCTTCAACTAGTGGTATCCTGATCGCAGATCGATCTTGGAAAATACCTTAGCTCCTTGCAATCGATCAAACAGATCATTGATCATTGGTAGTGAGTACTTGTTTTTGATTGTTACTTCATTCAATCCTCGATAATCAGCAACCATCCTTAACGATCCATCCTTCTTCTCCACTAGAAGTACTGGCGATCCCCAAGGTGAAGAACTTGGGCGAATATATCCCTTATCCAGTAACTCCTTAATCTGCTTCTTAATTTCCACCAAATCCTTTGCTGGCATCCTATATGGTCTCTTTGATATTGGCCTTGTGCCTGGCAATAGCTCAATCAAAAACTCAATATCTCTATCCGGTGGCATGCCTGGCAACTCCTCTGGGAATACATCAGGGAAATCCCTTACCACTGGTACTTCCTCCTGTACAACTCCTGTTAGGCAATTTACTTGAGTCCTCTTTGGCACATGTCGGGATACATACTTGATCCTTCTCCCTTCTAGGGTGGTAAGCAAAATTGTCTTACTAGCACATTCAATATTCCCTTCATACTTTGATAACCAATCCATGCCTAATATCACATCCAATCCTTGAGATTCCAATACTATTAGGTCTGAGGGAAAAACATAGTTACCAATCCTTAATGGTAACCGATCACACCATAGACTAGCCACATACTCTGCTCCGGGCGATATTACTAACATGGGTGACCTAAGGGCTTGGGTTGATAGGTTATACTTATCCAAAAATCCCCTTGAGATGTATGAATGCGATGCACCAGTATCAAAAAGAACGAGTGCAGTAAATGACTTAACCAAAAACTTACCTATTACTGCATCGGGCTGAGCTTCAACCTCCTCCACGCTAACGTGGTTCACCTGTCCCCTATTGAAAGGGTTCGGCTTCTTCCCAGAACTTCCATTGCAATTTCCATTTTGTAATTCAGGACATTCATTGGCATAATGTCCTGTCTTCGAACACTTAAAGCAAGTGACTTGGCTCAAGTCCTTCTTGGCTGGGGTTGAGGGGTTGGTGCGGTTCTGGCCATTGCTTCCTCCATTGCCATTTCCACTCTTGGTGCCATTGTGATTGTGCGAGCTACCTCCTCCATGGGTATGCTGAAAATGTCCTCCCGGTCTAGGGGTAAAACGTGGCTTCTGCTGAGCTCCTGAATTGTACTTTCCTTGTCCATACTTCCTCTTGCAATTCTCAATTTGCTGCTGCTTCCCTTCAATCATAAGAGCATGATCTACCAACTCCTGGTAGTTGTTGAAGGTTGCTACCATCAACTGCATGCTCAACTCATCATTCAGTCCTTCCAAAAACTTCTCCTGCTTAGCTGCATCCGTAGCGACGTCATCTGGGGCATAACGTGCTAGCTTACTAAATTCCTCCACATACTGGCCAACTGTCCGTCCTCCTTGGCGCAAGTTGCGAAACTCATGCTTCTTCATGGACATAGCTCCCGCTGAAACATGGGCAGTACGAAAAGCCTGCTGAAACTGGTCCCATGTGACAGTGTCGACTAGGAAAGTGGCTGTGAAATTCTCCGACCATGATGCTGCGGGTCCTTCTAACTGATGTGCGGCAAACTTCACCTTCTGCGCATCTGTGCATCCTGCTGTGGTCAACTCCCTAGCTGTCTTGCGGAGCCAATCATCTGCTACTATCGGCTCGGTGCTACTGGAAAACACCGGCGGATTCAGCCTAAGAAAACGGGCTAAGTGGTCAACAGGTGATGGTGGTGGTGGTGGGTTGTTGTTGTTGTTCCCCTGATTCTGATTCTGAACTAGCAACTGCATCAATGTGTTCTGCTGCTGGATCAACTGGGTGAGCTCCGGTGGAAAGGTAAATCCGGGGTCACGTCTTAGAGGCATATGAGGGTTTAGAAAAGATGAGATATAAGAATAGAGGGGGTCTAAAGAGAAAACACTACCCATATGCACAAGAGGCAAAACAAACAATTCACTTCAATCAATCAAACAAGGGCATACAATCGATCTAACTATCGCAAAAGTGCTCGGGCTACTATATTTACATGGTGGACTACTACTACTGATGAGGTGGTCTACTAGAAATATTCTTCGGTCGTTGACTCCATAGTATCTGCTCCAGCTTCATCAACATAGTCATCATCGCTACTATCTGCTTCCCAGTCGGTGCCGTCGATGATGATGTAGTCTTCCGGGCTAATTTCCTGGGGTTCTTCGTCTTCATCTACTGGCGTAGGGCCTCCCATAAATACTGCTAGCTTCATAGTTAGGTCGGCATTCTTATCCACCAATACTTCAATTTCTTCTTCATAATCTTCACGTGTAGCCTTGAGTTCTTCCTCCAGTTCCTTGATTCTAGTCTTAGCCTTCTTCAGATCTATCATGTCGGCGCACATCTGGTTCTCCTGTCATCAAATGTGCTGGTTTAACTCCTGGATAAAAGCTGCGATTGATCTATCCTTCCTGGTGCTGATCATCTCCCAGTGCTCATCTCGGCGCCCACAAATCTGGTAGATAGTATCCTTGAGATCCTTGCGGTAGACTTCTCCAATGCGTCCCATGGCGATGTGAGCTGCCATGCTCTTTCCTAGACTCCAAGTGGTGCATCAAAAGAAAACTCTATGGGCTCAGTGACTGGCATGAACGTCCTTCCTGGAACTTGAACTTGAATCATCCAGTGCTCTTCTTCAGGTAAAGTGGCGTTGTAGGTTCCGGTGAAGCTTGGTACTCCTATGTTCAGGTATCTAGTGACTTCCTTCAAGTGTCGTCCAAAGGGTGTATCTTCATCCGGTTGCGTGAACTTGTTCCTTGCATCCGCCATCCTAAAGAATAGAAAAGATGAGAGGTCAGAAGAGAAGAGAGTGAATAGTGTTCTAGGTCTTGTGCTTAGTGGTCGTGTTCTACAGTCAGTGTGTGCTCTGATACCATCTCTGTAGCGACCAGACCTCAAACAGTCTGATCTCTGTGCTCCGGTGTCATCCCTGGATCAGTAATGCTGACACCACACAGTACTCGAAGGATTTATAGCAGAGTAGCAATCACACACTTATTACATCGAGTGTCTCATAAGAGAACTTATTACAATAAATATGGCTTAAGGCCATCTAATAACTATAACATCGGAAGGCTTGGAAGATAAGTGAGTCCATCAACTCCAACGGCATCACTCAGTATAGAACCACGACCTAAAAACTCCTTAATCATCGTCTGAAAAGTCTACAACATTAACGTTGCAGCCTGAAAACGGGTCAGCACATGGAATATGCTGGCAAGGTAACACATAGAGAGTAATGGAATGAAACAGCTATACTATATGCATATTTGGCTGGTGGAAAGCTCTATGGTTACAGTTTTGCGTAAAGCCAATTTTTCCCTACTTCAGAGGAATAAAATTTATTTATCTATCATGGTAGTTGTTAAACATTGAGAATGGTTGACAGCATTCTCAATCCCAATTAAACATCATCATTAAACATAACCCAACAAAATTAATTTAGAGTAACATGTTAAGATTCATATGATAATCCAAGTACTAGATACTCAAGATGTCCATAACCGGGGACACGGCTAATCATGATTAGTTTATTACACTCTGCATAGGTTTGCACACTTTTCCCCACAAGACTCGATCGCCTCCGTTTGGTTTCTCGCACTACAGGGTGTTTGAGAAGACGGATGACCGAGACATAGTCTTTCAGAAGCGCTAGCACCTTACGATCGGGTAGACCGTACCACCTACATCCCCTACATCTGCTAGTCTACCACTGTAAGAGTTCGCATGACTTAGTCAACTATGCTAGAGCCCATAATAGCTTGTGGCTGCACACGGAAGTTTCTAGTATGAATAGTCTCATGATCCCTTTGAGCCTGGGTGGCGGTCCAAAAGAAAACAGGCAAGTCCTGGAATACCCAGGTGCCTCAATCCACCCAGATGTGTGTTTAAGTTGCCACCTTAGATAAACCATCAATTAACAATCTCACATCTATCATGGATTTCACTCACCCAATCCACGTCTACTGGCATAGCATGGCATAATAAGCAAACGCAGAAGTAACTCCCAAAGGTTTGATAATAAACAGGTAATAGGTACTACCTCATCTGCTTCCCATCCCACAATTTAATTAGATCCTAATCATGCAATGTGTGAGGATTGATCTAATGCAATAAAACTGGGTAGTAGAAAAGTATGATCAAAGTGTTACTTGCCTTGCTGATGATCCAGGAAACCTAACGATTCGAAGTAACAGGCGGCACACTCCGGGTATTCTATCGCAGACAAACAAACAAGCATACAATAAGTACTCATCTAATGCACAGGTAAAACTCGAATAAGAGATCTAACCAGAAGGTTCAACTTAAGAACTCCGGTTGGCAAAAATAATCAAATCGAACGAAGCAACGAAAGTCAAACGGCAAAAGAAAACAACTTTGTTCTAGTAATCTGGATCTAGGGCAAATTTTACAGTAGCAAAATCTTGTTTAAGTTGGTTAAACGGATAGAGGGTTTTGAGACGAAACTCTAGGCGCTTGAATCGCCTGATTCCGATAAACGAGCGAAAAGTTATACTAAAACGAAAATCGGATCAGAAATCGCGATCAGAAAAATCGCGGATTTAATCCGAGAAAAAGAAAAACGACGAACACCGATTTTCTCTCTCTCTTTTTTTACGACGACACGGAAAACGAGGCGCGAGGAACCTCGGCGGCGGGATCCGGCGGCGGCGGCGGCTAGGGCGGGGTGGCGGCTGGGCTGGGGGCTGGCTAGGGTTTCCCTCGGGGTGGGCTGCCCCGGCTTATAAAGGCCCCCCCTCGGGCCGGAGTTCTAGTCGGACACGGCCCGTAGGTCGGTTTGTTTTTTTAATTTTGCTCGGAAGAAAAATAAAAAGAAATACTAAACGGACTCCAAAAATTCCGAAATAAATTTTCGCGGGCTTCTAAAATCAAGCCGCACAAGGTGAACATTTATGTGGGACCTAAATGCAATTTTGAAAAACACACATTTTTCCTAAATTCAAATAAAACACCGAAAAACTCCGAAATAAATTCTTATTTGATTTTATTATTAAATCCTCAATATTTCTTTATTTTGGGAAAGTCATTTTATTCCCTCTCTCATATTTTTGTAATAGAAATAATTGATGATAAAATAAATAAAATCAAATGATCCTTTTCTCAAAATTTGAGAGAACTCAAATATGAAAATAACGACATCCCCAACTCTCTCCGTGGGTCATTGAGTTGCGTAGAATTTCTAGGATCAACCAAAACGCAAAATAAAATATGATATGCATGATGATCTAGTGTATAACATTCCAAATTGAAAGTTTGGGATGTTACAGACACAGATCTGGATGACTCTAAGTCACAAACCGGATACATGTATATTTTGAATGGTGGGGCAGTAAGCTGGTGCAGTTGCAAGCAAAGCATTATGGCGGGATCTACATGTGAAGCGGAGTACATGGCAGCCTCGGAGGCAGCACAAGAGGCAATCTGGGTGAAGGAGTTCATTACCGACCTAGGAGTCATACCCAATGCTTCGGGCCCGATGACTCTCTTCTGTGATAACACTGGAGTTATTGCCCTTGCCAAGGAGCCCAGGTTTCACAGGAAGACCAGGCATATCAAGCGTCACTTCAACTCCATTCGTGAAAGTGTTCAAAATGGAGACATAGATATTGGTAAAGTACATAGGGACCTGAATGTGGCAGATCCGTTGACTAAACCTCTCCCTAGAGCAAAACACGATCAACACCAGAACTGCATGGGTGTTCGATTCATCACAATGTAACTAGATTATTGACTCTAGTGCAAGTGGGAGACTATTGGAAATATGCCCTAGAGGCAATAATAAAATGGTTATTATTATATTTCTTTGTTCATGATAATTGTCTATTGTTCATGCTATAATTGTGTTATCCGGAAATCGTAATACATGTGTGAATACATAGACCACAACACGTCCCTAGTGATCCTCTAGTTGACTAGCTCGTTGATCAAAAGATAGTCATGGTTTCCTGACTATGGACATTGGATGTCATTGATAATGGGATCACATCATTAGGAGAATGATGTGATGGACAAGACCCAATCCTAAGCATAGCTCTAAGATTGTGTAGTTCGTTTGCTATAGCGTTTCCGAATGTCAAGTATCATTTCCTTAGACCATGAGATTGTGCAACTCCCGGATACCATAGGAGTGCTTTGGGTGTGCCAAACGTCACAACGTAACTGGGTGACTATAAAGGTACACTACAGGTATCTCCGAAAGTCTCTGTTGGGTTGGCACGAATCGAGACTGGGATTTGTCACTCCGTATGACGGAGAGGTATCTCTGGGCCCACTCGGCAATGCATCATCATAATGAGCTCAATGTGACCAAGTGGTTGATCACGGGATCATGCATTACGGTACGAGTAAAGTGACTTGCCAGTAACGAGATTGAACGAGGTATTGGGATACCGACGATCGAGTCTCGGGCAAGTAACGTACCGATTGACAAAGGGAATTGTATACGGGATTGATTGAATCCTCGACATCGTGGTTCATCAAATGAGATCATCGAGGAGCATGTGGGAGCCAACATGGGTATCCAGATCCCGCTATTGGTTATTGACCAGAGAGTCGTCTCGGCCATGTCTGCGTGTCTCCCGAACCCGTAGGGTCTACACACTTAAGGTTCGGTGACGCTAGGGTTGTTGAGATATTAGCATACGATAACTCGAAAGTTGTTCGGAGTCCCGGATGAGATCTCGGACGTCACGAGGAGTTCCGTAGGAAGTCAAGTTTCGGCCATCGGGAAGGTTTCGGGGGTAATCGGTATTGTACCAGGACCACCGGAAGGGTCCCGGTGGTCCATCGGGTGGGGCCACCTATCCCGGAGGGCCCCATGGGCTAAAGTGGGAGGGGAACTAGCCCCTAGTGGGCTGGTGCGCCCCTCTTGGGCCTCCCCCTGCGCCTAGGGTTGGAAACCCTAGGGGTGGGGGGCGCCCCACTTGGCTTGGGGGACACTCAACCCCCTTGGCCGCCGCCCCCCCCTTGGAGATTCAATCTCCTAGGGCCAGCGCCCCCCTAGGGGTCCTATATATAGTGGGGGGGGGGGAGGGAGGGCAGCCGCACCCTAGCCCCTGGCCTCTCCCTCTCCCTCCCGTGACACTCCTCCCTCTCCCTGAACTTGGCGAAGCCCTGCCGAGATCACCGTTGCTTCCACCACCACGCCGTCGTGCTACTGGATCTTCATCAACCTCTCCTTCCCCCTTGCTGGATCAAGTTGGAGGAGACGTCTTCCCAACCGTACGTGTGTTGAACGCGGAGGTGCCGTCCGTTCAGCGCTAGGTCATCGGTGATTTGGATCACGACGAGTACGACTCCATCAACCCGTTCTCTTGAACGCTTCCGCGCGCGATCTACAAGGGTATGTAGATGCACTCCTCTCTCCCTCGTTGCTAGATGACTCCATAGATTGATCTTGGCGATGCATAGAAAATTTTAAAATTCTGCTACGTTCCCCAACAATTTACGCAGGGATAAGAAATGCTCTTTGTGTTTCAAAAGTTCACCCCAAAATAGTGAGTCTCCCTGCCTGGCTGTTATTATACTCAAGGTCCATTTTTTATGATATTTACTAAGTATGATTTCTTGCCATAAGCTTGCTGAAGCAAAGAAACGGGCAGTGATAACTTCACATCATAATTTCTTGGTACTTTATCTGGTGGTATAGATTTTGACTGGCCTTGTCTACCTCCAAGGGGACAATCCGGAGGGATTTTACTTGGGGTTAAGTGTGAAACATTAGAGGTGATGAATTTGTCCACGAAGACTATGTTGTGAAGTTTTGCATTGAGTCAAAACTCGACAGGTTTTAGGTGGCCTTGGTGTCTGTATATGGTGTAGCAACCGGAGTTCAAACCAGATTTCCTTGCTGATCTTGTGAGAATTTGTGGGGATGAAAGGTTACCAATACTTGTGGGAGGAGATTTTTAATATCATAAGGAGAAAAGAAGAAAAGAATAATGACAACTTTGATGGAATGTGGTCATTCATGTTTAATACGATTATTGAGACCCTTAATCTGAGGGAGATCGAATTATCAGGTAGACAGTTCACTTGGGCGAATACGTTACCAAATCCCACATACACTAGTATAGCGAGCTGCTACACAAACGATTTTTAACCCCTTTCCGCAATGACATTTTAAACCATCACCTTGTCTATGTGTGGATAGCTGGGGGGGATCCTTCCGTCGGGGATAGGGAGCCATGATGCAGACGCGTTGCCAAATGTAATCATATGCGATGTAGCAACATATCGCACACACCACATTCTGGCACACGTGTGGGATTGGTGATCAAATGTTTATAATGACGCAGTGAAACCAAATGGTGTTTCATAATGTATTGTTTGTGAAACAATATCTAAGGCACACGGGCCAGCATAGAAACTGTGTGCGATATGTGCCCCATCGCACACGAGTATTATGCAAAAATCGTCTCCCAGCATGACACCATCACACACGTTTTGCGAGCAATTACTGTGTGCAATAATGTGCTATCACAAACAGTTCAAGAGCCCCTTCGCAGACATACAAGTGCCGCCGATTGTCTGCGATTTGTTGTGTATCACCGATGGTTGCGGTATGACTGATGCTTTCCGTTTGGCATCGCACACGTTTCCTAAAAAATTTATGAGTGAGATTGCATTTTGCATTGAGCACGGTTTACTATAAGCTCATGTGTGTGTGATAATGTGCTATCACAAACCGTTCGAGAGCCCCTACGCACACGTAGAAGTACTGCAAATCGTCTGCGATCTACTGTGTATCACCGACGGTTCCGCTACGATTGACATGTGCTTTCCGTTCCGAATCGCACACACTCATTTAGTTTAACCATGTGCACATCAATGGCTAGGTTAAAGAAAAAATATCGCATTTGAATCGGCATGCAGAAAGCAAATTCTCCACATTATGCAATTTAACAAATAGTGTCCACAGGATGAACATTCATCAGAATTCACAACAATTGCAATTGAACAAATTGTAGCTAAATTCCAATGATTTGTCGACATATGCAGTACATAATTAATCATAGTGTATGAAATACGAAGACATCATCACATGGAAAACAATGGATCCATGTGTATATGTTTAGCAGCTAACTCTTACTCATTGTTTCAGGAGAAGGCATGCTGAAATCTTCATTATCACCAGTGGGCTTGATGTAGTGATTCAGGAAGAAGTTGCTGATAAATATCCTAACCATCAGCAATTCACCAACGGGGAGCGGTTCAGGGGTCCTTAGTTCAAAGATGAGCTGCATGAATTTAAGATCAGAACATGCCATATGAGTGGAGTAGAAGATATTAATTAAGATAGCCTTACTGATACTAATCCGCGAGCATCTTCACACCAATCAGCAAATTTGCAGATGGAGATCATGTTGCTGAGGAAAGGTTGGTCCCTGCTTGTTGCCGGGGAAACTGAAATTATTTGTACAAAATTAGTCATGTATTTGCCCTACTAGGAACAACCTAACCAGTGTTAGATGTATTTTTTCTTTGGACAGAAATAGAAAGATGCTTATTTAGAAACTTGAACATTTGACTAGCGTAAGAAAAGGTATTTGCAAACTATTGGATACATTTTCTGAAAATAACGGATTTCAGTGTCTTACCAGAGAAACGATCTCGTGCTGTAGAGGTAGTTCCCTTTTGAACAAGTTCCCTTGTTTAGTTTTCACAATGCCAACACACTGCAAATGAAGATGAATTTTCACATACTCAATTCTTGAACCAGACATGAATGCAAATTAATTTCAACATCATAAATTGAATACCTATCCATGAATTGTTGAAGATGCGTTAGATCCTGAGGCTTTATTGACTCTCTGAGAGAATCCAGGTAGTAAACTATGTTCTTGTTTGGAACAATGAATACCAAGATCTAGTGATTACTATAGAGTAAGAAAACCATGAACTTACAAAGTGTGTTAGAATCTGAAAGACAATCAGTGTATGCATGGTTGTTTATTTGACTTACCCTTCATGATATGACCAAAGAAATGATTCTACATGGGACATGTTTTTGAAGATACGGGCGACCTTGTTAATGGCCCACACCCATTCATCCTTATCACGTAATAATGTGTCATTTGCTAATGCATGATCTATGAAATACACACTCTCCCTTTTTCTTCTCTGCGCGATCAATCCCCTGAGAGGAACAAAAAATACAGTTAGCTGTGTATCGTTTACAGCCTTGTATGGAGAAGTTGATTAGAGTTTGTTAAGTACTTAAAAAATCAGGCATCTAACAAGAATGGCATCGAGCACGTTGAAGTTGAAGAAGAGATGTAAGTCCTCAAAACCCACACTGATGGAACCCGGATCGTGTAGGAAATGATCTCTGTTGCAGTAGAGTAGCAGGACATGATGACCCGTTGACATTTGATCCATGCAATATTTTTGTAATGTGCGGCAACTGGAAATGCACTCATCAAAGTATTCGACACCAATAAATGGCTGGCCATGGACGTAATTGCGTGCTTCAAGTACATCTGCTTTATTTTTAGCAAGCATCACATTGAATTCTGCATCGTCCATGTTGTCACAAACAATATTACTCTCCCATTCGAACAAACTTGCTGGTAATTTGGTTCTGGGCGATGGGTGCCTTAAGTTAGAGGCTATCGTTCTCATTCCTCCTTGGTCTCGGGGCCCGCTTCCTCACGGGTGCAACCTTTTTGCCCACTTGCTTCTTGGTACTTGAAGCACTTCTGGTGCAAGGTCTGGATGGTTGAAAGATGGCTTGCCGAGCATACGGTGAAGCTACACCGGGCTGCTGAGTAGATGGTTTAGCTACGCCGGACTACTGAGCTGGCGGTGCTGCTATGACGGACTGCTGGGCTGTAGGAGCAGAGGCATCAGACTGCTGACTAGGCATTGAAGCTATGTCGGGTTTCCGCGCAGGTGGTGCCAACTTGTCGGTGTGCCGAGGAGGCTGTGCCAACACGTTGGTTTGCTAAGCAGGCAGTGCCGATGCATTGGTATGCTGATTATGCGGCTGCAGACCAACAGACTAGTCCAGGACACCGTCAAGGCGCCCGAATCGATCTGGTCCCCGTAAGTGAAGCAACGGATGATGGTGGTCTGATACGTCCATTTTGCATCATGTTTTCTTACTATTATTTATAATGTTTTTATCCATAATAATGCCTTTTGGAGTAATTCTAATGCCTTTTCTCTCATAATTGGCAAGGAACACACCAAGAGGGAGAATTCCGGCAGCTAGAAATCTGGACCTGGAAAAGTTACGTCAGGCCACCTATTTTGCACAACTCCAAATGAGCTGAAACTTCACAGAGATTTTTTTATGGATTATTTAAGAAATATTGGAGCCAATAAACACCAGAGGAGGGCCACCAGGTGGGCATAACCCACCTGGGCGCCCCAGGCCCCCCTGGCGCGCCCTGGTGGGTTGTGGCCTCCTCGACCCACCTCCGGTGCCCATCTTTTGGTATATAAGTCATCTTGACCTAGAAAAAAAATAAGAGGGGGACTTTCGGGACGAAGCGCCGCCGCCTCAAGGCGGAACTTGGGCAGGAGAACTTTTGCCCTCCGGCGGAGTGATTCCGCCGGGGGAACTTCCCTCCCGAAGGGGGAAATCATCATCATCATCATCATCACCAATAACTCTCCCATCTTGGGGAGGGAAATCTCCATCAACATCTTCACCAACACCATCTCATCTCAAACCCTAGTTCAGCTCTTGTATTCAATATTGTTACCGGAACTATAGATTGTTGCTAGGGGGCGACTAGTAGTGTTGATTACATCTTGTAGTTGATTACTATATGGTTTATTTGGTGGAAGATTATATGTTCAGATCCATGATGCATATTAATACCCCTTTGATCATGAGAATGTTTATTATTTGTGAGTAGTTACTTTTGTTCTTGAGGTCACGGGAGAAATCATGTTGCAAGTAATCATGTGAATTTGATATGTGTTCGATATTTTGATGGTATGTATGTTGTGATTCCCTTAGTGGTGTCATGTGAACGTCGACTACATGACACTTCACCATATTTGGGCCTAAGGGAATGCATTGTGGAGTAACAAATATATGGTGGGTTGCGAGAGTGACAGAAACTTAAACCCCAGTTTATGCACTATTCCGTAAGGGACCGATTGGATCCTAGAGTTTAATGCTATGGTTAGAATTTATTGTTAATACTTTTCTCATAGTTGCGGATGCTTGCGGGAGGGTTAATCATAAGTAGGAGGTTTGTTCAAGTAAGAACAACACCTAAGCACCGGTCCACCCACATATCAAATTATCAAAGTAGCAAACACAAATCAAACCAACATGATGAAAGTGACTAGACGAAATTCCCGTGTACCCTCAAGAATGCTTTGCTTATTATAAGAGACCGTTTTGGCCTGTCCTTTGCCTCAAAAGGATTGGGCTACCTTTCTGCATACTTGTTACTATTATCGTTACTTGCTCGTCACAAATTATCATGCTATCAAACTACTCGCTACTTACAATTTCAGCACTTGCGGACATTACCTTACTGAAAACTACTTGTCATTTCCTTCTGCTCCTCGTTGGGTTTGACACTCTTATTTATCGAAATGAGCTACAATTGACCCCCTATACTTGTGGGTCATCAAGGCTATTTTCTGGCGCCGTTGCTGGGGAGTGAAGCGCCTTTGGTAAGTGGAATTCGATAAGGAAACATTTACATAGTGTGCTGAAATTTATTGTCACTTGTTACTATGGAAAACAATCCTTTGAGGAGTTTGTTTGGGGTATCTTCACCTCGTCCAGAACCACAATTATCTACTCCTCAACCTACTACACCTACTAAAAATATTGAATATGAAATTCCTTTGGGTATGATAGAACAACTGCTAGCTAATCCTTATGCAGGAGATGGAACTGAATATCCTGATATGCACTTGATATTGTTGGGGAACGTAGTAATTTCAACATTTTCCTACGCACACGCAAGATCATGGTGATGCATAGCAACAAGAGGGGAGAGTGTTGTCTACGTACCCTCGTAGACTGGAAGCGGAAGCGTTATAACAACGCGGTTGATGTAGTCGTACGTCTTCACGGCCCGACCGATCAAGCACCGAAACTACGACACCTCCGAGTTTTTGCACACGTTCTGCTCGATGACGATCCTCGGACTCCGATCCAGCAAAGTGTCATGGAAGAGTTCCGTCAGCACGAAGGCGTGGTGACAATCTTGATGTTCTACCGTCACAGGGCTTCGCCTAAGCACCGCTACAATATTATCGAGGATTATGGTGGAGGGGGGGCACCGCACACGGCTAAGAGAACGATCACGAAGATCAACTTGTGTCTCTAGAGGTGCCCCCTGCCCCCGTATATAAAGGAGCAAGGGGGGGGGCCCTTGGGGCGCGCCAAGGAGGGGGGAGTCCTCCTCCTAGTAGGAGTAGGACTCCCCTTTCCTAGTCCAACTAGGAAGAGAGAAGGGGGAAGGAAAGAGAGGGAGAGGGAGAGGGAAAGAGGGGCCGCGCCCCCCTCCCCTAGTCCAATTCGGACTCCTCATGGGAGGGGGGGGGGCGCCACCTCCTGGGCTGCTGCCCTCTCTCTCCCCTCAGGCCCACTAAGGCCCAATACTTCCTCGGGGGGTTCCGATAACCCTTCCGGCACTCCGATTTTCTCCGAAATCACCCGAAACACTTCCGGTGTCCGAATATAGCCGTCCAATATATCGATCTTTATGTCTCGGCCATTTCGAGACTCCTCGTCATGTCCGTGATCATATCCGGGACTCCGAACAACCTTCGGTACATCAAAATATATAAACTCATAATGAAACTTTCATCGTAACGTTAAGCGTGCGGACCCTACGGGTTCGAGAACAATGTAGACATGACCGAGACACGTCTCCGGTCAATAACCAATAGCAGAACCTGGATGCTCATATTGGCTCCTACATATTCTACGAAGATCTTTATCGGTCAGACCGCATAACAACATACGTTGTTCCCTTTGTCATCGGTATGTTACTTGCCCGAGATTCGATCGTCGGTATCTCAATACCTAGTTCAATCTCGTTACCGGCAAGTCTCTTTACTCGTTCCGTAATACATCATCTTGCAACTAACTTATTAGTTGCATTGCTTGCAAAGCTTAAGTGATGTGCATTACCGAGAGGGCCCAGAGATACCTCTCCGACAATCGGAGCGACAAATCCTAATCTCGAAATACGCCAACCCAACATGTACCTTTGGAGACACCTGTAGAGCACCTTTATAATCACCCAGTTATGTTGTGACGTTTGGTAGCACACAAAGTGTTCCTCCGGTAAACGGGAGTTGCATAATCTCATAGTCATAGGAACATGTATAAGTCATGAAGAAAGCAATAGCAACATACTAAACGATCAGGTGCTAAGCTAATGGAATGGGTCATGTCAATCACATCATTCTCCTAATGATGTGATCCCGTTAATCAAATGACAACTCATGTCTATGGTTAGGAAACATAACCATCTTCGATTAACGAGCTAGTCAAGTAGAGGCATACTAGTGACACTTTGTTTGTCTATGTATTCACACAAGTATTACGTTTCCGGTTAATACAATTCTAGCATGAATAATAAACATTTATCATGATATAAGGAAATAAATAATAACTTTATTATTGCCTCTAGGGCATATTTCCTTCAGTCTCCCACTTGCACTAGAGTCAATAATCTAGTTCACATCACCATGTGATTTAATACCAATAGTTCACATCACCATGTGATTAACACCCATAGTTCACATCGACATGTGACCAACACCCAAAGGGTTTACTAGAGTCAATAATCTAGTTCACATCGCTATGTGATTAACACCCAAAGAGTACTAAGGTGTGATCATGTTTTGCTTGTGAGAGAAGTTTAGTTAACGGGTCTGCCATATTCAGATCCGTACGTATTTTGCAGATTTCTATGTCAACAATGCTCTGCACGGAGCTACTCTAGCTAATTGCTCCCACTTTTAATATGTATCCAGATTGAGACTTAGAGTCATCTAGATTAGTGTCAAAACTTGCATCGACGTAACCCTTTACGATGAACCTTTTGTCACCTCCATAATCGAGAAACATATCCTTATTCCACTAAGGATAATTTTGACCAATGTCCAGTGATCTACTCCTAGATCACTATTGTACTCCCTTGCCAAACTCAGGGTAGGGTATACAATAGGTCTGGTACACAACATGGCATACTTTATAGAACCTATGGCTGAGGCATAGGGAATGACTTTCATTCTCTCTCTATCTTCTACCATGGTCGGGCTTTGAGTCTTACTCAATTTCACACCTTGTAACACAGGCAAGAACTCTTTCTTTGACTGTTCCATTTTGAACTACTTCAAAAACTTGTCAAGGTATGTACTCATTGAAAACTATCAAGCGTCTTGATCTATCTCTATAGATCTTGATGCTCAATATGTAAGCAGCTTCACCGAGGTCTTTCTTTGAAAAACTCCTTTCAAACACTCCTTTATGCTTTGCAGAATAATTCTACATTATTTCCGATTAACAATATGTCATACACATATACTTATCAGAAATGTTGTAGTGCTCCCACTCACTTTCTTGTAAATACAGGCTTCACCGCAAGTCTGTATAAAACTATATGCTTTGATTAACTTATCAAAGCGTATATTCCAACTCCGAGATGCTTGCACCAGTCCATAGATGGATCGCTGGAGCTTGCATATTTTGTTAGTACCTTTAGGATTGACAAAACCTTCTGGTTGCATTATATACAACTCTTCTTTAATAAATCCATTAAGGAATGCAGTTTTGTTTATCCATTTGCCAGATTTCATAAAATGCGGCAATTACTAACATGATTCGGACAGACTTAAGCATAGATACGAGTGAGAAACTCTCATTGTAGTCAACACCTTGAACTTGTCGAAAACCTTTTGCGACAATTCTAGCTTTGTAGATAGTAACACTACTATCAACGTCCGTCTTCCTCTTGAAGATCCATTTAATCTCAATGACTCGCCGATCATTGGGCAAGTCAATCAAAGTCCATACTTTGTTCTCATACATGGATCTCATCTCAGATTTCATGGCCTCAAACCATTTCGTGGAATCTGGGCTCATCATCGCTTCCTCATAGTTTGCAAGTTCGTCATGGTCTAGTAACATGACTTCCAGAACAGGATTACCGTACTACTATGGTGCAGATCTCACTCTGGTTTACCTATGAGGTTTGGTAGTAACTTGATCTGAAGTTACATGATCATCATCATTAGCTTCCTCACTAATTAGTGTAGTAGTCACAGGAACAGATTTCTATGATGAACTACTTTCTAATAAGGGAGCAGGTACAGTTACCTCATCAAGTTCTACTTTCCTCCCACTCACTTCTTTCGAGAGAAACTCCTTCTCTAGAAAGGATCCATTCTCAGCAATGAATAACTTGCCTTCGGATCTGTGATAGAAGGTGTACCCAACAATTTCTTTTGGGTATCCTATGAAGATTTACTTCTCCGATTTGGGTTCGAGCTTATCATGTTGAAACTTTTTCACATAAGCATCGCAGTCCCAAACTTTAAGAAAACGACAGCTTAGGTTTCTCGCCAAACCATAGTTCATACGGTGTCATCTCCACGGATTTAGATGGTGCCCTATTAACATGAATGTAGCTGTCTCTAATGCATAACCCATAAACGATAGTGGTAGATCGGTAAGAGACATCATAGATCGCACCATATATAATAAAGTACGGTTATGACATTCGGACACACCATTACACTGTGGTGTTCCAGGTGGCGTGAGTAGTGAAACTATTTCACATTGTTTTAACTGAAGGCCAAACTCTTAACTCAAATATTTTACCTCTGCAATCATATCATAGAAACTTTTATTTTCTTGTTACGATGATTCTCCACTTCACTCTGAAATTCTTTGAACTTTTCAAATGTTTCAGACTTGTGTTTCATTAAGTAGATATACCCATATCTGCTCAAATCATCTGTGAAGGTCAGAAAATAACGATACTTGCCGTGAGCCTTAACACTCATCGGACCGCATACATCAGTATGTATTATTTCCAATAAGTCATTTGCTCGCTCCATTGTTCCGGAGAATGGAGTCTAAGTCATCTTGCCCATGAGGCATGGTTCGCAAGCATCAAGTGATTCATAATCAAGTGATTCCAAAAGTCCATCAGCATGGAGTTTCTTCATGCGCTTTACACCAATATGACCTAAACGACAGTGCCACAAATAAGTTGCACTATCATTATTAACTTTGCATCTTTTGGTTCCAATATTATGAATATTTGTATCACTAGGATCGAGATCCAACGAACCATTTTCATTGGGTGTGTAACCATATAAGGTTTTATTCATGTAAACAGAACAACAATTTATTCTCTTACTTAAATGAATAACCGTATTGCAATAAACATGATCAAATCATATTCATGCTCAATGCAAACACCAAATAACACTTATTTAGGTTCAACACTAACCCCGAAAGTATAGGGAGTGTGCGATGATGATCATATCAATCTTGGAACCACTTCCAACACACATCGTCACTTCACCCTTAACTAGTCTCTATTCATTCTGCAACTCCCGTTTTGAGTTACTACTCTTAGCAACCGAACCAGTATCAAATACCGAGGGGTTGCTACGAACACTAGTAAAATACACATCAATAATCTTTATATCAAATATACCTTTGTTCACTTTGCCATCCTTCTTATCCGCCAAATACTTGGGGCAGTTCCACTTCCAGTGACAAGTCCCTTTGCAGTAGAAGCACTTAGTCTCAGGCTTAGGACCAGACTTGGGCTTCTTCACTTGAGTAGCAACTTGCTTGCCGTTCTTCTTGAAGTTCCCTTTCTTTCCCTTTGCCCTTTTCTTGAAACTAGTGGTCTTATTAATCATCAACACTTGATGCTCTTTCTTGATTTCTACCTTCATTGATTTCATCATCATGAAAAGCTCGGGAATCATTTTCATCATCCCTTGCATATCATAGTTCATCACGAAGTTCTACTAACTTGGTGATGGTGACTAGAGAATTCTGTCAATCACTATTTTATCTGGAAGATTAACTCCCACTTGATTCAAGCGATTGTAGTACCCAGACAATCTGAACACAGGCTCACTGCTTGAGCTATTCTCCTCCATCTTTTAGCTATAGAACTTGTTGGAGACTTCATATCTCTCAACTCGGGTATTAGCTTGAAATATTAACTTCAACTCCAGAACATCCATATGATCCATGACGTTCAAAACGTCTTTGAAGTCCCGATTCTAAGCCGTTTAAGCATGGTGCACTAAACTATCAAGTAGTCATCATATTAAGCTAGCCAAACGTTCATAACGTCTGCATCTGCTCCTACAATAGGTCTGTCACCTAGCGGTGCATTAAGGACATAATTCTTCTGTGCAGCAATGAGGATAATCCTCAGATCACGGATCCAATCCACATCATTGCTACTAACATTTTTCAACATAATTTTTCTCTAGGAACATATCAAAAATAAAACAGGGGAGCTAAGCGCGAGCTATTGATCTACAACATAGATATGCTAATACTACCAGGACTAAGTTCATGATAAATTAAAGTTCAATTAATCATATTACTTAAGAACTCCCACTTAGAAAGACATCCCTCTAATCTTCTAAGTGATCATGTGATCCAAATCAACTAAACCATAACCGATCATCACGTGAAATGGAGTAGTTTTCAATGGTGAACATCACTATGTTGATCATATCTACTATATGATTCACACTCGACCTTTCGGTCTCAGTGTCCCGAGGCCATATCTGCATATGCTAGGCTCATCAAGTTTAACCTGAGTATTCTGCATGTGCAAAACTGGCTTGCACCCGTTGTAGATGGACGTGGAGCTTATCACACTTGGGTACATTTACGAGGATCAAGCTAACATCAACTCAGAGAACTTTGCAGGCAAGATGACCATACCATCGAAATCACTTCTATCTTTGCTTGCTAGATTCTCGCTCTATTGCTATGCCTATGCTACGATACCTACCACTTGCTTATCATGCCTCCCATATTGCCATGTCAAACCTCTAACCCACCTTGTCCTAGCAAACCGTTGTTTGGCTATGTTACCGCTTTGCTCAGCCCCTCTTATATCGTTGCTAGTTGCAGGTGAAGATTAGAGTTTGTTCCTTGTTGGGACATGTTTATTGTTGGGATATCATTATTATATCTTGTCTATTTTAATGCATCTATACACTTGGTAAAGGGTGGAAGGCTCGGCCTTATGCCTGGTGTTTTGTTCCACTCTTGCCGCCCTAGTTTCCGTCATACCGGTGTTATGTTCCTTGATTTTGCGTTCCTTACACGGTTGGGTTATAATGGGAACCCCTTGACAGTTCGCCTTGAATAAAACTCCTCCAGCAAGGCCCAACCTTGGTTTTACCATTTGCCACCTAGCCTTTTCCCTTGGGTTTCGCGGACTCAAGGGTCATCTTTATTTTAAACCCCCGGGCCAGTGCTCCTCTGAGTGTTGGTCCAAAACAGAGCCACTTGCAGCGCCACCTCGGGGAAACCTAAGGGTTGGTTTTAGTTGTACGTAGTGTTCATCCGGTGTGCCCTGAGAACGAGATATGTGCAGCTCCTATCGGGATTTTTCGGCACAGCGGGTGGTCTTGCTGGACTTGTTTTACCATTGTCAAGATGTCTTGTAACCGGGATTTCGAGTCTGATCGGATTGTCTTGGGAGAAGGAATATCCTTCGTTGACCGTGAGAGCTTGTGATGGGCTAAGTTGGGACACCCCTGCAGGGATTTGAACTTTCAAAAGCCCTGCCTGCGGTTATGGGCAGATGGGAATTTGTTAATGTCCGGTTGTAGAAAACCTTAAACTTAACTTAATTAAAATGAATCAACAGAGTGTGTGGCCGTGATGGTCTCTTTTTGGCTGAGTCCGTGAAGAGAACACGGTCTCGTGTTATGCTTGAACGTAGGTTGTTCTAGGATCACTTCTTGATCATAGTTTCGTGCCTTTGCTTTCTCTTCTCGCTCTCATTTGCGTATGTTAGCCACCATATATGCTAGTGCTTGCTGCAGCTCCACCTCATACCTTTTACCCTACCTATAAGCTTAAATAGTCTTGATCGTGAGGGTGTGAGATTGCTGAGTCCCCGTGACTCACAGATTACTTCAAAACCAGATGCAGGGACCGATGATTCCGCTCCAGGAGATTCGACTGAGCTCAAGTGGGAGTTCGATGAGGACTCAGGACGATACTATGTTTCCTTTCGAGACGATCAGTAGTGGAGCCCAGTTGGGGCGATCGGGGACATTATGCATTTGGGGTTGTCTTTATTTTGGTTCCGTAGTCGGACCTTGATTGTATCTAGATGAATGTAATGTTATTTATGCTATTTGTGTGACGTGGCGATTGTAAGCCAACTATGTATCTCTTTCCTTTATTCAGTACATGGGTTGTGTGAAGATTACCCCACTTGCGACATTGCTTACAATGCGGTTATGCCTCTAAGTCGTGCTTCGACACGTGGGAGATATAGCCGTATCATGGGCGTTACACGTTGCCATTGCAAAAACTCCACGAGTGTCTCTCTTCGAGTCACCCAATGAGAACATCACCGCGAAGTGCCTCATGGCTAAAGCCACCAACAAGGTAACCCCCAACATCAAAACTACCATCATTAATAATCCTTCCTTGACGTATTGCATTGATGAATATGAGGGATCGAATGTGGAGGAAAATGAGTTTGAGTCCTTTATGGGTAAACTCAAGGGTAAATCCAAGAAGCATTTTGTTGCTCTCTTGGAACAACTTGGTGAAGCCAATGACATGATCGAGGCTCACGAAGATACTATCTCCAAGATGGAGGGGCATAGTCGTGACTATGCCGATGAGATTTCGCATCTTTCCAATGCTCTTGAGGAAGAGCATGGTCTTCGTTTGGCTCTTGAGGAGCAACGTTGATCACGCTAAGTTAAAGAAAGATTTTGATCATGCTCTTGTTATCTCTCGTGTTCTAAACTCCGAGAAGGCCAAGCTTGGGGTTGATCTTGTTAGACTCAACGAGGAGTTTGATCTACTTGACAAGGCTCACAAGGTCTTGAAGGGTGCTCATGCTAGCCTCAAAGAGTCTCATGATCAACTTCAAGTAAAGCTAACCAAGGATAAAGCCACTTTTCCTCGTATGATGTTAATTGATAATGCAAATGCTACTAACCCATGTTGTGAGCATGTGCATCTTGTTGAGGAGAATGCTAAGCTAAAGGAGCAACTTGAGAAAGGTCTTGTGTCTTGCACACAAGGCTAGAAGAACCTCAACGACCTTTTGACCAACCAAAAGGGAGTTGTGGCCAAGGAAGGGATTGGGTACATGCCCAAGTCTAAGAACAAGAAGAAGAATGACAAGGCCAAACGACCTCCTCCTCTCAAGCAAACTTTTGTGAAGGAGGGAGAGGGTGCTACTAAGGAGAAGGAGAAGAACTCCGTGAGGGGTAGTGATGCCAAGAAAGGCAACACTTCCATTCCCAACAAAGCCGGCGACTTTAACCCTTCTTATGTGTTGTGTCGTGCTAGAGATGGGCATGTTTATGCCAAATTTGTTGGTTCTCCTTATGAGTACATTGAATGGTCTATTTTGGTTCCTAAGACCCTTGTTACTAACATCAAAGGACCCATTACAAAATGGGTACCTAAAACCAAGCATTGATCTCTTGTAGGTGTTTGCTTCCGGTGGGGGATCATGGTTGCTCAATAGTGGAGCTACTAATCATAT
This sequence comes from Triticum dicoccoides, assembly GCF_002162155.2. Lineage (NCBI taxonomy): Eukaryota > Viridiplantae > Streptophyta > Magnoliopsida > Poales > Poaceae > Triticum > Triticum dicoccoides. The sequence goes on from NC_041380.1 coordinate 270,683,878, forward strand.
GACCGGAAGCAAGGACTTGGTGGTGGACGTGCAAAAGATTCCATCCATACCCACCAAAGTCGAGTGGGGTGACGCCTCGTCCTCTAAGGTATTGGGACTTGGCAAAGTTGTCATTTCTCATGATCTTATGATCGAGAAGGTCATGCTTGTTGAGTCTCTTGCATACAATTTACTTTCCGTTCGTCAACTAGCACTTATGGGCTTTTCCACTTTCTTTGATATTGATACCGTGGCCCTCTTGCGGAGCATGACTCTTAAAGTAGCCTTTGTTGGGCATGTCGAGAACGGTCTCTATGTGATTAACTTTTCAGAGCGACCCACTAAGACCGCGACATGCCTAATGGCTAAGGTTGACGTGGGATGGCTTTGGCATCGCCGTTTAGCCCACGTCAATATGAGATCTTTGCAAAGTCTTCTCAAGGGGGACCATGTCTGTGGACTAACAAATGTTAGTTTTTCCAAAGACCGTGCTTGTAGTGCTTGTATCAAAGGAAAGCTACATGAGAAGGCTCACCCTCCCACGAATATCATCTACTCGAAGAGGCCTTTGGAGCTCCTTCATTTGTATCTCTTCGGGCCTCCATCCTTTGATAGTCTTGGCGGTAGAAAGTATTGCTTGGTGATTGTGGATGACTATTCAAGATACACTTGGGTATATTTCTTCAAGAGCAAGAGCGAGACCCAACAAACCGTCATCGACTTTGCAAATGAAGATCAACGACAACACAATACAAAGATCTTGACTATAAGAAGTGACAACGCCTCCGAGTTCAAGAACTACACCTTGGATGAGTTTTTGAGTGATGAGGGAATCAAGTATCAATATTCCGCACCTTATACCCCTCAACAAAATGGTGTAGCCGAGAGGAAGAACCGGACGTTGATGGATGCGGCAAGGACCATGATGGCGGAGTTCAAGTCTCCCTACAACTTTTGGGCCGAAGCCATCAACGCCGCGTGTCATGCATCTAATCGGCTCTATCTCCGCAAAGGCTTGAACAAGACTCCATATGAGATATTCACCGGTAACAAGCCTAACCTCAAGTAATCCCGGGTGTTCGGGTGTAAGTGTTTCATTCTCAATAAAGGTGTCCGTTTGTCTAAATTTTAGGCTAGAGCTTATGAGGGCATATTTGTTGGTTATGCTACAAACTCTCATGCGACTTATTGAGGAAACGTGTAATGTGGAGTTTGATGAGAATAACGGCTCCCAAGTGGAGCAAAGTGGTACTTGTGATGTAGGTGATGAAATTCCTCCCCAAGCCATAAGAAGAATGGGTGTTGGTCATATCCACTACAAAAAAAATACACTTTCGTGATGATACGTGTGTTTGTCATAGTAGGTCGCTTTTTTTGTCATGCATGTACATCCATGACAAATTTATGACAGAATCAAGATAGTCATACCTGTGCTGTCGTAGAAGTGTTCCATGACATTACCAAAATTATCATCATGGAAGTGTCCACTTCCATGATGATAAATCGCGCGTCACAGAAGTACTTTCGTCAAGGGTGACCGACACGTGGCATCCACCGTAACGGAACGCCGTTAAGCTATCGGGTCGGGTTTTGGATTTTAGATCTGATAACCCGTTAACAGCCCCGACCAATGGGGATTTTCCATGTGTAAAATCATCATTGGCTAGAGGAAACACGTGTCGGCTCATTGCCGGGATAGATGTCATCCACTCACTGGACAGAAGGCACATATGATATGTCAACACGTGGCACGACCCAACAAGTTTAAATGGGCCGGCCCAACTAGAGGCCCACAAGATTTTGCGGACCATAATGGGCCGGCCTAGCTAAAGGCCCACGAAATTTTGCGAACCATAATGGGCTGGCCCAGCTAAAGGCCCACAAGATTTTGCGGGCCATAATGGGTCGGCCCAGGTAAAGGCCCACAAGATTTTTTGTGTGCCATAATGGGCCGGCCCAGGTAAAGGCCCACAAGATTCTTGCGAGTCATAATGGGCCCGCCCAGCTAAAGGCCCACGAGATTTCGCTGACATTAATGGGCCGGCCCAGCTGTAGGCCCACAAGATTTTGAGGACCCTAGTAGGCCGGCCCATTAACTGGCTGCCATGTTTTGGGCCAAATGCCGGCCCATATTTGATGTGGTCCATTAATGGCCTGCCACGCTCCAGGCCTAATAGTGGCCCATATGAGATCCGGCCCGTTAAAAGCCTACCACGTTCTGGGCCAAATTATGGCCCAGATCAGGTCCGGCCCTTTAAGAGGCTTTGGGCTCAATTATGGCCCATATCAGATTCGACCCGTCAACTGGACACTATGCTTTTGGGCCCACTTGCTAAAGGCCCACTTAGTAATTCGGCATGATATTAGTTTTGGCCTGTTAAGGGCCCGTTTAACATTTCGGCCCTATATTAATTTCGGCCTGTTAAAAGCCCTTCATATAGTTGGGCCTAACTATGACCCGGTTTGCATCTGGCCTGCTCGCAGTCGATATCTGATTGGGCCAAACAAGGACCCAGACAATTTTGGCCTGTTAAAAGCTCGCGATTTGATTCGCACAATCATGGGCTGGGGTTCATTTCGAGCTGTTGCCGGCCCGTGAGCTGATCGACACGTTTCAGGCCCAACCTACATCGTGATTGCATGACGGCCCGATTATGTACCGTAATTTTACGGTTTGGCCGGTTTACTGCGAAGACAGGATATATATACAATAAAATAACTGCAGCATCATGAATAAGAAAAAATCTATACTATACAATAAAGAAATTATGGCATATTACATCCATTGGGCATCAAAGTTCGCCTAAATGATAATAAAGCACAAGCAGACAACAGATTACATACACTGGGCATCAAAGATCGCCACCAGTGCAAATAAACACGCCAAAAAAATAATATACAAAACCGACATCACTTCAATAGAGTTCAAGAAAGGTTAGCCCTACTGGGGAGCTGCAGCGCAAGCAGCTGAGCAAGATGATGAGACTGTGCTTGTTTAACACTTATATCTTCCTCACTCTGAAAGATAAACAAGCAGACAGATGACAGGTTTTGCACATAAAAGTATCAATGCTGACAATTCATCACATTTCTTACTGGCGAATAAAGTGACATAGTTTAAATTTGCATTAACACAATATGGTATTGTTCATGTCAAGAGATGGCAGGAAATGACATTGTGAAGGACTTGGCAGCTTCACGATACCACTGGGTTATAGATCAAGAACTCATAAGTATCAATGGTTAGTGTGCTGTCAATTTATACCATTTCAGATTGGCAAATAAAGAGATGGTTTAAATAATAGTAGAATGATATGACATTTTTCATAGTTAAGACATTGCAGAATATGACATTGTGCTGTATTGGGTAGGTTCACCACACCACTGGATTACAGATGAAGAACAGAAGCATACATGCAGTGCAAAAGAAGATCACTTGCTCTGTATAGTTTAATTTACATGGTATGAAGAAGGAACTTGGTTGTACAACTGAAAACTTAAATTGAGAAAGGATGAACTTTTGTTTATGAACTACATATAATAAACTTTAAACAAGCAATTTGATGCAAACACCAAAAATAAACAACTGTTGCAGTCATGCCTAACCAAATATATACAACAAAGTTTGAAGGCTTGAGATGGACAAACTTACATTATTGGTGAAGACAGGCTCTATAAAGGCCTTGTCCATGCTGATGGGGAGGGGGGGGGAGGGGAAATTCAAGAAGTTTACCACAGAATCTTCTTCAAAAGCATTGCCTTTATTCTACATTTTGTTAAGAGTAAATATAGATGTGATAATATACGAAAAAATGGAGAATACTTAAGATAAGATGAAGAGTGATGCTACATAACCAAGTAGCTATAAATGTAAGTGCAGCGATACAGGCAAAAGGTACAGCCAAGAGCAATGCACAGCTAAACTTCTTCAGTACCAACCTTATGGTAAGAGGAAATATAGATCTGATGTGTAGAAAATGGAGGGCAAAGGAAAATAAGCTGCAGAGTGATGGTACACGAACAACTACCTGTCATTATAAGTACACTGATAAAGGACAGCATGTACTTACAAGAACAATGCAGAGCTAAAAAAACATTGACATTGGATATCTTCTACACTAATGTAACCATTCATACAAATCAGATAATTTGGAGCGAACAATTGATAAGCAAGTTATCATGCATACTACTGTCACATAATGAACCAGGTATGTATGCAAGTACAGTGATACAGGACAACAGGTACTAACAAGAGCAAAGCAGCGGGCAACATATTTGAGATATCCTATCGTTCTTGTCAAACCAGAATTCTTCTTCGAGCAGATTTCCTGCAAAAAAGATCCGTAAGGCACATGCAGAAAAGTAGAAGTTCAAATTGTCATGTGATTTCATGGACAGTACCTCATCCTGGGAATGAGACCAGTGCATAACAAGGTTTTTTCATTCAATGTCTTCTAAATTTAGCACAGGAGACTTCACCAGAAATTCGTTTATAGACTTGCCATCAAAGTGTGATTTTCTCAGGTAACACCGATACTGCTGCAATGCTTCCTTGAAAAGCACAAGCAAGCTTTGCTCGTCATGACTATCCAGATTGACCCTCACCTAGTTACAACAATGTAATGTAAATCATTGATGTGTTCAATCAGCAGAAAACAGGAAAATAATAGCCATGAATAATAGCACTTACACGTAAGCTGGACAGGAAGATGTGAAAATGGTGTTTGTCTTCACAATAATCTTCCCATGATGGGAATATATGCACGTAGTCCCTAACAACATTGAAAGCATTGTCTTTTAAACTGGGAATAAATGGAATGGGGTTCCAATCTGCAGGAATTGGCCGTCTCTGCAGTTGGGATAGGTCTTCGGCCGGTGGACTTGTTGTACTTTTTGCTGGAGTGGGATTTTTCTGTGGTACAGCTGGTGCTATGACAAATGAAATCGGTATACCTTTTGCTGGAGTGCAGGTCCTGTGTGGTGGGGCTAGTGGTGTGGCCAGTGAAGTATGGGTACAGTTTGCTAGAGTCGGTCCTACGTTTTGTGTCACTGGTTGTACAGCCAATATAAGTGGGGTGCTGTCTGATTTCTCGGGCACCACCACGTTTTTCAAGGACTTTGCTGGTGCTCCTTCAGGTTCGGCAATCACCCTCTTCCTTTTTGATGTCTGATGCACAAGAACAGCATTTGAGTGGAAAAACATGGTATGATGACAGATGGAATATGTATTGATAATGGATGGGCATGGCATCTCGACATATATGATGAGTAAACTAAGCAGATGGCGGTGCAACAAAGTAGAAGAAATGCAAGACAACATATGCAAGATACCCGCAATCAATAAAACATTGCCAAATTAGAACAGACACCTTGATGGGTGAACAGGACAGGCCATCTGCCTTTGACTCCTCGAGGTTAGAATAGTTATTAGGATGATATTCTGAACAAGAATCAACAGGTGGGGAGCGTATGAGTTTCATTGCATCTAGAATGGCACTCAATGCCTTGGTGCCAATTTTGTAAGTCATTGCAGTGTTTAGCTTCAAGAGTGGACTGCTGCTAGTGCGACACAAAGAAGCTACACAGATCATAGTGTAGATATAACGGGAAAACCTTAAGCATCAGAGTAAAATCAGCAAAGTGAAACTTGCTGGAATATATGTGCTAGTATTGCCGGTACGGCTAGAATGGCTTCGGATACCAGCTCTCTTCAAGTGAAGGTGTGGTACTGTTAATATCAATGTAACTCTCAAAGGCGACACAGCTCCCCGCATTTCCTTGCTATTCTTATAGGATTCAAGTGGGCAGGCCACTACAAATCCTATTCCTATGTTTACAAGATCCTACGAATCAAAGAGGCTCAAAGTGTCCATCACAACCGATCATATAGACCTCTACACTGCAAATGTCCCTGCTCATCTTCAGTACAAGGAACATACTGTACTACTATCATACTCCCTCCATTCCAAAATATAAGTCTTGGTAGAGATTTCCACTATGGATCACATACAGATGTAACCAGGTACATTTTAGAGTGTAGATTCACTCATTTTGCTCCATATGTAGTCCATGGTGGAATCTATACAAAGACTTGTATTTAGAAACGGAGAGAGTACATATTAAAGAAGAACGGAAGAGGAACATGGTAAAGAAGAGCAGGCAGATTTTGGATAATAAAAGGTTGGTTGCGCAGTGCCCACACATGATGAACCAGAGCGCATTAAGAATGCAACTCCTAGCTGTCTCTTGACCATTTCAGGCGGTTAGATGAAGATCCTATGTCTCCTAACCCTTCTTCTTCCTCGTCTCTGATTCTTCCCATACAGAACACTGCACGGGCCGCCGGCCGGACCACCGGCCCCCACCGCCTGTGTTCCTCCGCCACCCCCACCCCACCCACCCCAACCCCCACCCGCATCGAGTTTTGTTCGTTCGGCGAGGCCCCACAACAACCCGAGCCCCTTCGATCGCACCGGCGAACTCCGACGAGCTCTAAAAAATCGACTGACCCAATTTTGAAATTTAGTCTACTGTGATTTAACTAGTGTGGAATATAAAAGGGGAAAACCATAAGCATTGCGCGTATGGTGTTGAGCGTGCCATGGCGGATCTAAAGGTGCAAACCGGACAAAGGCAACTTCGCAACCAAGACAAGAAATCAGAGTAAAGCAGTGGCGATCTATTTTCTTGCTGTGATAAATAAGTTGAGCAGATACAAAAGAGTACCGCCTCTGGTGCGGCGCCGTGTAGGCATCTGCTGAGAATTTGACAGTGCTGCGGTAGCGATGGCTGTCGGCGGCGTGGAAGCAGATCTAGGAGGGTAGACGGTGGCGGTGGGGCACGGTGGACGAGACGATCGTAGGAGCGGCGCCAGCAAGGTGGACGACGGCGGGGATGAAGCGAGAGGACGGGATGCAAGGATCCCGGTCCGAAGCCGTGGATGAGAGAGGTCGATCTCTTGTAATGGACGGCGGTGTCGGGGTATCAGCTCCGGCATGGTGGAGGAGGACGGCGATGGATGGGGTGGCGGACGGCGGCGGACGGAGGAGGGTGGGGTGGAGAGGGTGTTTTGGCGCCCACGGAGTATGAATGGGGAAAAGGGAGGTAGAGAGGAAGGGGGGAACCATGTATTCAGGGCGCGCTTGTCTCAAATGCGAGGAAATTTACAAACTTAGCCCCCGTTTCAAATTTCTACTACATCACAGCAACACTAGTCGGTCGGGGATAGTACGGTAATCTCGCATACACCGAATATTTGTCGACGAGAGTTTGTTTTTGGCGCCCACCATGTATGAATATGAATCGGGGAGGGAGTCAATTTCGGCCGAGGACACAGTGTGTTTTGGCGCCCACCGTGTATGAATCCGGGTGAGAGGCTGTTACGTCATGTTTGGGTGAAATTACAAACCTACCCCTATCGAAACCTATAGAAATCCAGCATATAGGCTTTGCGTGGTAGGGATAGGCAGCAGTGATTTCCATCTCGCAGATTTTGGTTCCGGGCGGTTACTGCGACTTTCCCCGCTTCGTTCAAATTTTGCAGAGTGCACGTTTACCGTGCCAACTCAATTCGAATCCCGTTTGTATTCTATTTTTTTCGGGCGGGATCCATTTTCAATTGGAATTACATTCTATATACATCATTTTTTATATATATACTTTCAAAAGCACAACACCATTTATACATAAATATGGTTTACAAATGGCATGATCTCAGATTCATAAGGTTGTATCCATCAATTTGAATTTTCAAATATTTGAAACCACTTTATGTTGAAATCCAATGTATGCATTCCTCGCTAACTGTCTCCAATTAATGTGTGTTTCATGCGGTTTTTTTACTTCTCAAACATGTATAATGTGTTTCACACACGCAACATATAGTGTAATCCCATTTAGACATTAATTGCATATAAACCATGCATTGTTTGTAATTGAAGAATCTATGGATCACCAATATTGATAAACTATATAACATTACACGTGTGCCCAAATTCAAATGAATATGCATGTTTGATACACCAATTTGCGTTATGATATTATCGATGCCGTGATCTCCAGCTTAAATATTTGAATCCCCTTTAATCCAGATATTCGTCTCATATAGCTATCACTCATGCTTATATAGGACTATCTCTCTGGACCTATACGCGTTCATCGTCTCTCAGGTATCTCTCATACTAACTGTATGTCGACAATGATCTTTTATCTTCGTAACACACTGACGGTACTCTCTCCCTCGACCTTCATCACTCTATCTCTCTCTAAGTATATCTCGCTCCCTGTTATGTGTCTCTAACTATGATTCTCCATGTGGAATCTCTTTCTCTCACACAAACACAAAACTTTGTCTGCCGGGGTCTTATTTCTCTCTACTATTCCCATGTGTGCCACTTGCACACCCCTCATACAGAGATGTCTTTCGCTCCTTAGATATGAGAACCTACGACTCTTCCTCATCAATATCTCTTTCTCACACACAAACACAAACTCTGTCTCCCAGGGTCTCATATTTCTCCATTGTTCTCTTGTATGTCGCTCACACACACCCTCTCTCCCTAGAGATATCTTGTGTTCCCTCGTATGTCTCTCTAGCTATCACCCTTGTTGTGAAATATCTTCCTCTCTCGCAGACACAAAACTCCGTCTCTCTGGATCTCATTTCTCTGTGATATCTGTTTGTATGTGACTCACACGCACCCTCTCTCTATCTCTCTCACACCCACACACATAACCCAGCCTTCTGATCCACTCGACTCCTATCTCTAACACACACTAGCTAGCATCTTTATCTTTCTATTTATCTGTTTCTCCATCAACCTTCTTTCTCGCCCTCACTCTTGATTCCTATCACGCACACTACATATGTTTCTCTCTACATGCAGTCAAGTGCCCTCTCACACACATATATAACTTCACCCGTTGAACCACCCGACGGTCATCTCCAACACCCAAACTAGCGGATGTCCCTCTAGCTAGCATCTCCATATCTGTATCTATCTGTAGTTTCTCCGTTAACATTTCTTTCTCGCACGGAGTCTTGCTTCCTATCACCCACACTATATATGTCTCTCCATACATATGCATTTATAGGTTGGTCTCTTTTGCACAATCGTTGCACCTCACTCCCTCTGCTCGCCATAGATGCATGCTCCAGCCCACGCCACTATCTCTTAAAGACAAAAACACATGCTCAATTGTCGGGACTTCTTCCATGCATTCTCACATGCATGCATATTGTCATACCGATCCGTCTCTCCCATGTCGTTGATCTTATGACTTATGTCTTCTTTCTTTTATCTCGATCATGCGCGTGCGCACACACACACACATCGCACGTATACATGTATACCTCTCACACATGCACGTTCAAGGTCTCTATGTCTCCATACATAGTTAATTACCCTCAATCCTAATGCCACATCGAATCGTTCTCCTCTTTTGTGCGCATAACTTCCGCCTAGATGGGTAAAACACACACTCACACTTAACAATCTCCTTCTAGCTACCCCCCGCCTCTCACTCTTCCCGTATATCCCCAAAACCAATAAGACCATCCCTTAGTTTAATTCCCGCCTACATGCACCATCGATATATAGTAGTCTTCCTCGGTGTCTCTCGAACAAACACGTTCTCTCAAAGTCGACTCCTCTCATGCATATAGGTCCTAATGCGTTTTTCGAGGCTAACTTTGACCAAATGTTAGAGCAATAATATATGGCATGCAACTTACACAAAGCATACCTTCAATTTTGTATGTCAAAGGAGCTTCCAATAATATAATTTGCATAGTATACATCTCATGTGCTATTAATCTTGTCAATAGTCAAAGGATGTCTTGAAAAACACATTAGGCCCTATATAGATGGAAGGAGGGAGTAGGTCCCATGCAAAAAATGAGAATAAAATTCAAACATCTGGGCATCGTGGCTCGGTCGATAACATTGAGAAACTTGGTTTTAAAATCATGAAACTTGGCATGGTGTCATGTCATGGTAGTACCATGCCGTGGTAAAAAAATTGGCCGAATAGGAACAAATTTTAGCTTCTCTCAAGAAGGCTCGTGGTTCTGGGAGGGAACGTGTCACCTTTGTGTGCATAATTCAAATTTGAAATACAAGCACATGTTCCAGTGCACCAAAATTGGTTGAAAATCACATGTGTGTCCTCGGGTAAATTTCTAGGTTCCATGCAAGAAATGGGAATGAAATTCAAAATTCTGGGCGTCGTGGCTGGGTTGGAAACATTGAGAAACTTAGTTTTTTAATTCCTGTAAATCCAAAACACACATGAAAATAATGAAACTTGGCTTGGTGCCATGACATGGCACCAACATGTTGTGGTAAATTTGCAGTCTGATTTGCGAAGGCGCACACATTAACAATCAACAAAGTCATTTTGGAAGAAGTGCTGTCACGTTACAACCGGAAACACAAGTATTATTGAAACCATGGGCGTTCTACTTACTAGTACCATTTACGTGCCGCCACGCGTCCCCTTTTTTATTAGCTAGGAGGCGACGTGTAGGGTAGTTATTTGAGTACGAGAGGCGTGCGATCAGACCCCTGCGCGTGCTTATTGGGAGGAGAGCCCTTTGACCTCCATCTGCCGTCCACCTCTCTCCCAAGGTCTCCATTAATGGCGCCCGAGCCTCTGTTTAATGGCGTGGCTATGTCTCACTCGACTGAGATTTAAGAGAGAAAAAAGAAAATCTGAAAAGCACGAATCTTGATGTAAGATCTGACGGACCTATATAGCATCTACTGCGACTTATAGCAAGACTGATGAATATATAAGGACGATTAAATTTTTTTGATCAAAGAAGGGCTTGCCCCTTCCGATTTTCATTACTGAAAACCACCACAATTCATAAGAAGTTCAGCACAACTCCAGCCTAACACGAAGGACTAAAAGCTACCAGATTGAAATCACAACATCCCAAGAGGCCAACAAAGGCCAAACATCCGCGCTAGAACCCAACATTTCACAACCGACGACACAATCCACATCCTAAACCGATTATTACATCAAAAGAAACCAGGAAACTAGTCTCCGCGGCGAGCGGCAATGAGCTCTTTCGTGTCCTCAAGACGCTGCTTGAGAACATCCACGGATTCCTCCACCAGCCTTGGTGCTTGTTGCGGAGCATGTCATTCTCGTCCATAAGTTTCTTCAACAAGGCACTAGTCTCCTCCTGCAGGTCTGCACTTCGGACGATCTTCTCCCTCAACAGGTCGCGCTCGACCCGGAGCCTCTCATTGCCCTCCCTTAGTTGCCGGATGACGCCGGTAGCCTATTCAAACGAGGCTACCATGTCGTCCTGCAACCTCGCCGAGCGAGAGATCTGATCCGTCTGGCTATGGACGGTCGCATGCATGCGCCTGTAACAGTTGTTGCGTGCCCGCGAGAAATTTTCCCAGGCCGCCGCGATGCTGCGGGACATATCTACTGCATTCGTGACGCGACGGGACATCTCTGCTGCTTCCGCGGTGCGGCCGGACCAGTCTGCTACATCGACGGCGCGGCGGGACCTCCGTGCTGCTTCAGCGGCACGGCGGGACCTCTATGCTGCTACTTCCGCGTGGCGGGACATGTCGGCTGCTCTCGCAGCGAGGCAGGACATCTCTCATGCTTCCGCTTCCATGCTCGCCTCTCCCTGGTGGCAATCTCTCGACCCAAAACTCACGCTGGCCATGGCAGACGCAAGGGAAGGATGCTGAATGACTTGTTTGTTTTTGTGGATGAGGAGTTGAGGAGGAATGTGCAGTCATCTTGGCATACTAGTATTTATAACCGAGTACTAATACGCTCCTAAGTGGGAAACCATTTAGGTTGTGATCGGTGTGAACAGGTTTGCAATTCAATATAGCATGGAGTAATTTGGAATGTGACGAGATGCAAGCTCAAAATTTATTGACGGTTCTAGTTTCGAAGTGCGGCACTATTCCCAGATGGAGTACTTCTTTTTCTACTCCCTCCTTTCCGGTTTTATAGGGCTTATCTCAAAATTTTAGTTTTTCCATTTTATAAGGCTCAATTTGGTTGTCCCCAACACATGTTCAGATTCCAAGGTGCATTAAATCATTGCATGCAAGTATTAAGAGAAAATTTACCAATGCATGTACTTTATGCATGCATGCATTGCAATTAATGCATTAAACCTATCTCTCGGGACTTCTCGCACACACCATCGTGCCACCCACAAAAACTTGTACTCTGAGTTTAGTAGTACATTATACAGGAAGAGAAGAGGTGCACGCACGCACTCGTCCTCTCACACACGCGTCTATTTTTTCTCGAAAAGGAGGATGATGACCCCCGGCCTCTGCATCTGGGAGTCACACACACAAATTATTGAAATATATCGAGTGCAGTGCTTTGATGTTTTGCGTCAACTCGTACATCAACGAGAAGTTTGATTATCCTCTCCCTCGCGGACTTAACTGCACATGCCTTTGGCTGTATGATAGGTTGGCCACACACCTGTAGGGCCCACCTGTCATACACGCAAAGGCAGGAGCGTCCCTCCCTCGCCCATGAGTGTGGTGGCTGGCAAGATTAGGAGAAGCTTTCGCTACACGCTCTCCCTCCCGCACGCGGTGGACATGCAGCAGTTCAATCGGTGTCAGATGGCCAGAAGTGTACTGTAGTACTCCTCTAGTGCAGTAGTATTCCATCATTGTTCGACTTCCCGAAGAGGCAAAGAGCCAAGCGCAGCCCGGATGCTCGTGTGGCAGTTTCATGTGTATAGTAGTCTAGGATAGCGTGTACCGTGCCTGTAAGCTTAAAATCGTTGGGGTCGGCTCCATGCTATGTGGCCGTCTTGAAGTTTTTTAAAAAATTTAATATAGTCTTCTGGACCTACCCGAAAACTGCCGCGCGTACTGCCCGAGAAAAGCCCCGCCCTCAACTTTTAACTACGCGAAAACGGTTCGAGCTTGTCCGTTCTATATAAATACAATACTTACTGTATGTTTATTCACTCGTGGGGTTGTTCAATGAATGGAGGGGCGGGGAGCACAAGTGAACAATATTGTAGTACTACTAGTAGTAAGTAGGAGTCGTAAAGTAGTCACCTTAAATAGAGAGTTTCTTTTCTTTAATGCCACGTACACAAATTGAAACGCTTGTTGTGGAGAGAAAAAAGATAATCACTCCACTATATATGGACGCAGGGGCCTGAGCGCTTGCTTTACTAGGGTTGCTCTCTTCATTCTCTCATCCTCTCTAGATATAAACAAGACAGCGGTAGCGACATTTTCTCTCTGCTCACCGCTGGTAACAGATCCAGTCGGATCCCTTTGGCCGGTGTGTGTAGAGGACTAAAAGGTGCATCATTCACGCGGTCATCACCGCCGAGGGAGGAAACCCACAGCTGCCGGAGGGGCCCGATCCTCTGCCCGTGCCGTTCTCTCCAACACATGGCCGACTTGGGAGGTCCTCCGACCCTTCTTCCTCCCTGCCGTATTGTCCGCAGATCCGACCTGCCGCCGCTGACATCCCGGCGACCCTCAGGTATAAGTTCTTCGAAAGCGGCCTTGCTCTACTGCCCCAGCTCCCCACGTGTCTGCATGTGCATCTTTTTCTACTCCCATAAGCTCTTCCAAAGCCGCCTAAATTTTTAGTATTATTAGAGGTAAAGCTACTTCATGCATTCGAATCTAGGGCTTTGTTCAAACAACGAAGAAAGGGGGGAAAGTTGTAGCATGAATATAGGACTTGATTCAAAGAGGAAATAATATGGTGAAAGTAGTAGAGACCGGATACCCAACCGGTCTCTTGGTTGAAAAGGGAAATAATGGGGAAACGCAGTACAAACTGGATAAGGAACAGATCTATTATTGGTTGAAAAAAGGATAGAAAGTGGTGGCTGGTGGACAAGTCAACAGAGTATGTCCAGGATTAGATTTGCTGCAATCACATAGTAAAAGGTCTCCAGGATTAGATTTGCTGCCCTCACATAGTAAAAGGTCTCAGGATTAGATTTGCTGCCCTCACATAGTAAATGGTCTCCAGGATTAGATTTGCTGCCCTCACATAGTAAAAGGTCTCCAGGATTAGATTTGCTGCCCTCACATAGTACAATGGCACTCATTGTTGATCATAATGCTTCTGGTAACATGAAGCATCGCTGACGTTTTAAAATTTCTATTGTCCTTGTGTGATTGCCATGAACATAATTAAGATACTTCTTTTTATTTTGTATATGTTTCTTATATTCTTATTGACCAGCAACTATTTACTTTCTATCTTTTTGTGCAGATAGGGATATCCATTTCACCTTGTTGCTATTGTGACCTTTTGGTGAACTGCAGAAAACACTTTTTTTTGGAATGAGTGTCTTGTGCAGTTCAACTAAAATGTCACGTGGGCAACATCTCTCAATTTTGGTGGAACTGCACAAAATGGTGATTGGAGTTTCCAAAATTTCTGTCAAGTTCTGCTCGTAATCTCGTGCAACATTTTATTAGCCTTTGCAAGATGGAGCCGTCACTGTCACCACAATGGCACTTTATTTTAGTGGAACTGCACAAAAGGATAAGAAAATTATAGTTGCATCTTACATGGGCCGGACAGCCAACCTTAATGTTCCTCAGTTTTAGTGCAACTACTAAAGAAGAACCTACCAGCTCACAAGAGCAAGTACTTCTTGCTAGCTGAATGATGCAATCTTTGCTTCATTTCAGGTGAACTGCAGAAAAAGGCGCATGAATTGAATCATGGAACTCCAGGCAGACCTCATCCAAGTAGAGCTGGAGGTTGAGTTCAAGGAGGCCACTATTAAAGCGAAATCATGCTCTCCTGTCTCCTTGTTTGTGCTGTGCAAACATGCTGTGCAAACAGGAATACTCAACTACAGATGTTGTGACGGTCAAGAGCATTCGCCAAGTTCTTCGATTGTATGACATGGCTAGCCAAAATGGATTTAATCCCAATATTCACTTTATCAAAAGGCTCTAATGGGTTGGTTCTGAATCTTGCAAGCTGGGAATCAGTGAGATGTGTAGGCATCTTTATTGTACTTATTATTTGGATCTTATTTGTTGGTTCTGAATCTTGCAAGCTGGGAATCAATGAGATGTGTAGGCATCTTTGTTGTACTTATTATTTGAATCTTATTTGTTGGTTTTAAATCTTGCAAGCTGGGAAACACGGCATGATGATGTAGAGGACAATAACCATAACAAACAGTTCAAACTCGGTAGTATTATCTTTTGTGAAAGTGCGACAAATGTGATGATCGTGTGCATCCTAAGAATAATAATTCTAATTGTTGTGCATGTTGATCCTGTGGCACTGATAGAACGAGCGAATGCATTGCTTGTTTTAAGTACAAATTGCTATTAAAGCTAATTAAATTTAAGTAAAGTGACCACTAACTCATGTTATTACAGTACCAATACAGACCCGCTCGTGAACCGACGTGTGGTCGAGGGTGCATCTTCTACCGGGCATGCAGCGGACGAGGGAGGGGTAGTAACTGTTGTCGCCTGTACACACTCAGCTTACTGTTGAATCCAGTTCTCCAAGAGCTGAAAAACGAACTGCTGCCACCGCCTACACACTCGTTCACTCGAAGAGACTCCAATGGTGATCCGAGGGTGAGCCTGCTGGATATGGACTTCAACAAGGAGTTCCCCTTTGAGTTCGCCGTTCATTCCTATGGCTGCACCAAGTTGAATGTGATGCACACCAACGATACGGACTCGGTGAAGCTCTGCCTCGCCTCAGTCCTATGGCTGCACCAGGTTCTGGAGTATTCGCCCGTTTCATCGGCAGCGCCGACTGCACCTTCGCTATGGTGGATAGAAGGAAGAATGCGACGATTCGGCCATCTGGTGCAACAAGCTTGTCGACATCCAGAAGCAATACAAGATCATCAGCAACGGGCAGGAGAAGGACTCCGTGATTGACCTCGCTGAGACCATCATCGACCCCTGATACGCCAACATGAAAGAAGACGACCTGAACACGTGGGAGGTACCTCTGAATCTAGCCTACATAACCTACGCGGCCAAGGGCGCATACGCATGCTATGACATGTACATGCAGATCTTGGACATGAGGGCGTGTCTGCTTCCCGTAACCGACGAGTACACGGACAGCCGCAGCGTCATGATCAAGCGTGCCAGGAAGGTCTAGATGTTGTACTTTATTTGTTTATAAGCACCTTTATCATGTGAGTGTTTCATGCATTAGCCTAGGTGTTGTAATTATCTGTTTGTCCGAAATATTTCTTTTAAGAACCCATTAACCTGATTGCTTTTTTAGTGGCAATTTGCTTATGTATGTAAACTAGTTCACTTGTCCATCAAAAAACTAGTTCACTCGGCTGTCGTGCTTTGAATCTCCTTCCTCCCAACATATTCCCCTCCTCAGGTGGACCCAGCAGGTCTCTGAATTTTCTCCCACTTTCTTTTTCGATGTAAACTGAGTTTTCTCCCAGTACTTTCCCCTAGAGCCAACTCAACTGTCCCACGTCTAGCCTAAAAAATAATAATACCCCACATACTATTAACTCATCAAATTAAAATGATATTTTATTTCGTAAGTTGAAAGTTCTTACAAAATAATAATAATAATTGTTTATATATAACTTGGCAAGTTAACTCCTAGTGATTGCGTACATAAGCTTGCAAAGATTTTACTGACATGCAACCATGTGTTTATGTTTTTATAACATTTCTCCATCTAGCCCAACATGGTATTTTCACCCAGCCCAGCAAGTTCGCGACTTTCGAGAAAAATGCAAATGGGATTTAAATGGGCTGCATAGATGCTACATCATTGTTTCACCCAGCCCACCAAATGGACTAAAAAAACAAATTGACTGACAGCTGGGTCCACAGCCACAACCCAGTTTTTTTTGTGATTTGCCAAGTAAGTCGCTTTGTCAGGCCTGTTGGGCTGCAAATCTTTCAAGACAAGGAGATATTTCATTCGGCTGGCCGAGAAAATGGCCCATCAGTAAGGAGAAATGGGCCGTACATTTTTAGAACACATCAAACCGACAATTAGTTTCAAATATCTTTTTTTTCATTTCGAGATTTTAAATTACATTAATTTTTATGCGTGGAGAATTTGTTGGATTTTATATTGATATATATTTATTTTTAAAATCAGTTTGAATGTGAGTCGAAATTTCGGGATTAAAAACAGTTCGGACTGCACCGAAATATGCAAAATTTCGTATAATTTTTTAACCGTGGCCACAATATAGGCTGTAATGCTAACAAAAAGAATTTGGGCTCCAAAAAAAACCTTAAGAATTAGCAAATGGGCTGTATGCTGTTTTCCACAGATTTGAGGCTTTCCTAAAAAAAGGTTGACGCACAAGCAATGACTGTTGGATGGCCTTCCAACAGCCGTCGTGCTTCTTCAATCTCTGCTCTTCCTGCTCCAGCCGCTCAAACAGGCGCCGGCGGGACTGCCTGCTCCCTCCTCCCTGCGGCCGGCTCTGCTGCCGCACAGGCCGCACCACCCCACCGTACTCCCATCGCTAGCCTAGCCATCCCTCTACTCACCCACACCTGCTGTTATTCTCCGGTGACGGCAGATGAACCAGTAAACCCTCGTACAGTCATTCTCCCCTCCGTGTGGGAAACAACTGCCGAGTCTTCCCTGCCTCCGTGTCGTTCCCTTCCTATGCCTCGCCGTCGTCCACCGCCCTGGTGCTCTCGGCGCGGCCTGGTCAACATGGTCAACGACCGACATGCATCTGAAGTGGACTGTACGTGGAGAGGCCGACAGCTGGGTCCACGGCCGCACGCAAGGAAATGCCTCCTTATTACGCGCAAAATAATGATTCCTCCACCTGACATCAGGGACCCATCGAAAGGGCCTCTGTATTTCGCAAAAAAAACGTTACCGCAGCTAACAGCTCGGACCCACCAGCTATATCTTCGCACGCAAGGAAGTGCCTCCTTATTACGCTCAAAAAATGAATACCCACCTGCTAGCTGGGACCCACCTTGGTGGGAGGCTGACTTGTGGGCCTACTAAGTTGACGGAGACGGAGGGCTTTGTCAACTTAGTCAATATGCACAATTCTAGCTCCAATGACCGTATGATGTCCATCCAACGGCCGTAGTGCTTCTTCAACCTCTGGTCTTCTTGCTCCTGCCGCCCAAACCAGCGCCGGTCGTGCCTCGTGCTCCTGCCTCCCGTGGCCGGCTGCGATGCGGCGGAGGCCTCACCGCCCCCTACTACTCCCACCGCTGGCCAGGCCATCCCTCTACTCACCCACACCCCCTGTTATTCTGCGGTGACGGCAGCCTCACACCGCAGCGAACCAGTGAACCCTTGTACTCCTCTACGCGTGGGCATCCACTGCCGCGTCTTCCCCGGCTCCGCGTCGTCCCCTTCCTAGGCCTCGTCGTCGTCCACCGCCCTAGTGCTCTCGGCGCGGCGTGGTCAACGTGGTCAAGGAACGGCTTCCATCGGACGTGGAATGTACGTGGAGAGGCTGATAGCTGGGTCCACGGCTGTAGCAAGGAAGTGCCTCCTTATTACGTGCAAAATAATTATTCCTCCACCTGACAGCGGGACCCACCGGACGGGCCACCATATTTTGTGAAAAAACGATTCCCCCTGACTACTGGGACCCACCAGCTACATCTTCGCATGCAAGGAAGTGTGTCCGGGCAAAAAAAACAAAATGATTCGCCCCCTGACTGCTGGGACTGACCAGCTACATCTTCGCAGGCAAGGAAGTGCCTGACAGTCGGGACCCACCTGGTCGAAGCATACGTAGTGTTGTCATTCTGCTCGCGAACGTGTATGTACATACTGGTCGATGTAGAGGCGCGCACGTGTCGTAGTAGAGGCGCCCACGTGTCGTAGTAGAGGTGCGCACGTAGCATTTACACGTACGTACAACGGCCAGGGTGCAAGAAAGAAAATACGGCCACATATGTGTACATACGGGCGGGGTCTCGAACGCCTACTCGCGCATACATACGATGACGACTCGTGTACATGGCTGGGTCAGAACGGAGAAATAGCGTCGTCGTCATGTTCATGGGGAGGCAACAGAATGCGTCGTGTTCATGGGGAGGCAACGGAATGCGTCGTGTTCATCGGGAGGGCTTGGACGGAACAAGCGATGGAAACGAGGCCTGGCATACCGCAGAACGGAGGAAACCGCTTTGTGTTCGACCGGCCACGTTGGAAACGGGATCCTGTTCATCGGGAGGGGTCTGGTGTACCGCAAAACGGAGGAAACGGACCTCCTACGGTCGAAACGGGGGTCCTGTTGATCGGGAGGGGTGTGGCATACCGCAAAACGGACGAAACGGACTTGTGTTGGAGCGCTACGGTCGAAACGGGGGTCCTGTTCATCGGGAGGGGTGTGGCGTACCGCAAAACGGGACTCCACGGGATACTGTTCATCTCCACCGTCGACCCCCTCCAGCCTCCACGAGCTACTGTTCATCCACCGTCGACCTCCTCCAGCCTCCACCTGCGACTGTTCATCCACGGGCTCCTGTTCATCCAGCCTCCACCGCGCGCTACTCCACCGGCTACTATTCAACCACGCCTCCACCGTCTACTGTTCATCCATCCCTCCACACCACCGGGTCCTGTTCAACCACCCCTCCACGGGCACCCCTCCACCGTCTACTGT
>NC_041380.1:270703696-270713676 GCF_002162155.2 Triticum dicoccoides
CCACGGGGTCCTGTTCAACCACCCCTCCACCGTCTATTGTTCATCCAGCCCTCCACACCACGGGGTCCTGTTCATCCACCCCTCCACGGGCACCCCTCCACCATCTACTGTTCATCCAGCCCTCCACCACACCACGGGGTCCTGTTCATCCAGAGGCAACGCCACCGCTCACTGTTCATCCACCCCCCGCAATGCTCACTTTTCATCCCATCGATCGGCTTCAGTTAGCAGCAGTAGCGAAGGAATCTCTCAATCGGGTTCAGTTAACAGCCATCGATCTACCACTCCGGTTCAGTAACGCGTAGCCTGCAGTGCAATCGCTCGGGTTCAGTTAGAGCCCAACGCCTCGCTCGGGTTCAGTTAGAGCCAACGCCTCGCACACATGCGCATACGTGTACGAGAGAAACGCGCATCGCTCGACCCCCGACCTCCCACCGTAACCGGGAACTCCTTGAAATTTTCCTCCCCCTCGCTTCTACCATGGTTTTTTCTGTCATGGACGGCCCAAAGAATGTCATGCAACTGCGTCTCCGGCCCGCCCAGGACGAAAAGCCCATTTTCTGTCATGATTTTTTGTCATAGAAGTAGGATCCCACCACATCTATGATGATACCGGGTTTTGTCACAATTATCGTCATAGAAGTGTCATATGTATGACAGAAAAAAATTCGTTCGGCCCAAAATGTCACGGATGTGTCTTTTTTTGTAGTGATCCTACCCATTGAGGAACCCCTTGTGGCCGAAGGAGAAGGACAATGTTCCACTCAAGTGGAACCTTCACCAACCCAAGACCCACATGCTTCCAAAGAACAAAGTGAAGGCCCTCAACCTCAAGAACAAGACCAAGGGCAAGGTCAATCTCAAGATGGTGTTGTAACATCAAGTGATGCCCAAGGCCAAGTTCTCTCAAGGATCCCTACTTTCCCGATCATGTGTATCAACTCGATAAGGCACTCTATGGCCTTAAACAAGCCCCACGTGCGTGGTATGACCACCTTACCGAGTTATTACAAGACCGTGGTTTTGAAGTTGGGCTAATCGACCCCGCTCTTTTTACTAAGAAGTTCAAAGGGGAGTTGTTTGTGTGCCAATTATATGTTGATGATATTATTTTTGGTTCCCCTAACAAAGCTTTCAATGAGGAATTTGCCTCTCTCATGACCTCAAAGTTCGAGATGTCTTCCATGGGAGAGTTGAAGTTCTTTCTCGGGTTCAAAGTGAAGCAAAGGAGAGAAGGAACCTTCATCAACCAAGCCAAATACACTCAAGACATGCTGAAGAGATTCAAGCTAAGTGATGTCAAGCCGTCTTCCACTCCCATGCCCACCAAGTGCCAACTTGACATTGATCCCAATGGTAAAGCGGTGGATCAAAAGGTATATCGCTCCAAGATTGGCTCCTTGCTTTACCTTTGTGCATCTAGACCAGATATCATGTTGAGTGTGGGAATTTGTGAACGGTTTCAAGCCGCACCTAAGGAAAGTCACTTTGTGGCGGTCAAGCGAATCTTTTGATATTTGGCTCATACCCCAAACTTTGGCTTATGGTACCCAAGGGGAGCAAACTTCAAGCGTGTAGGTTATTCGGACTCAGATTGGGAAGGAGACAAAGTGGATAGGAAGTCCACTTCCGGAGGGTGCCAATTTCTTGGTTGCTCTTTGGTGAGTTGGTCTTCCAAGAAGCAAAGTTGCGTATCTCTCATCCACGGAAGCGGAGTATGTGGCTGCCGGTAGTTGCTGTGCACAACTTCTATGGATGAGGCAAACTTTAAAGGATTACAGTGTCATTTGTGACAAAGTGCCTCTTTGGTGTGACAATGAAAGTGCCATCAAGATCTCTCTCAACCCGATGCAACACTTCAAGACGAAGCATATTGAGTTTCGGTATCACTTCATCCGGGATCATATTAGGCGAGGGGAGATCGAGCTCAACTATGTCAACACTCTTGATAACCTTGCAGATATTTTCTCGAAGCCTTTGGATGAAGCAAGATTTCGCGAGTTAAGGCATGAGCTAAATATCATTGATTCGAGCAATGTGACTTGAACCCTTGCACACCCCACCATACTCAACTTGTTGTCTAGTTTAGGTGTAGGCATGGACATAGGGGGAGTGTTGTTCTCTCAATGAACTTTCCCTCCCCCCATAATGCATAGACTAATCAAACTCTTTCACATTAGCCATCTTTGATGGTACTTGTGCTTCAAAGATGAGTGTTGGTCATGGGCCCCAGGTTAAAATCTTCGCGGTGCCATACCCCTGAACTCAAACATAGGCGGCCTCAGCCACCGCCCTCTCTTGGAGAGGTTTGTTTTTGTCGGTTTTGTGTGTGTGTTGGTTCTCGCTTTCGTTTCGATTTCTTTTTCTTGAGCTAAGCCTTTTGGCCTGTCCTCTTTGCGGCAGAGCGGTACTACCGTGGTGTGCATGGTACTGTTGAGGAACGTTGCAGAAAATTAAAATTTTTCCTACGGTTTCACCAAGATCCATATATGAGTTCATCTAAGCAACGAGTCAAGGGAGAGAGTTTGCATCTACATACCACTTGTAGATCACGAGCGGAAGCTTGCCAAGGGGATGGTGATGATGGAGTCGTACTCGAACGTGATTCGTATCACCGATGTCCAAGTGCTGAACAGGCAGCACCTCTGCGTTCAACACACGTACGGGACGGGAGACGTCTCCTCCGTCTTGATCCAGCAAGGAGGAAGGAGAGGTTGAGGAAGGCAGCTCCAACGGCAGCACGACGGCGTGGTGTAGTTGGTGCAGCAGTACTCCGACAGAGCTTCGCCAAGCACGTACGGAGGAGGAGAGGTGTTGGGGAGGGGAGGGGCTGCGCCTTGAGTTGTGGTGTGTTGCAGCCCTCCCCTCACCCCTCTATATATAGGGGAAGGGGCAAGGGGGGCCTGCCCTCTAGGGAAAACCCTAGGGGGGCGGCGGCCAAGGGGTGGGGGGCTTGCCCCCCAAGCAAGGGGGGTGCCCCCTTTAGGGTTTCCCCCCCCAACCCTAGGCGCATGGGCCCAAGGGGTGGGGGCGCGCCAAGCCCACTAGGGGCTGGCTGCTATCCCTACGCAGCCCAAGTGGCCCCCCGGGAGGGGTGGTCCCTCCCGGTGGACCCCGGAACCTTTCCGGTGGTCTCGGTACAATACCGGTATGACCCCGAAACTTTCCGGTGCCCGTTTAACAACTTCCCATATATAAAACTTTACCTCCGGACCATTCCGGAACTCCTCGTGACGTCCGGGATCTCATCCGGGACTCCGAACAACATTCGGTAATCACATACTTGTCTTCCTGATAACCCTAGCATCATCGAACCTTAAGTGTGTAGACCCTACGGGTTCGGGAGACATGCAGACATGACCGAGACTCTCCGGTCAATAACCAACAGCGGGATCTGGATACCCATGTTGGCTCCCACATGCTCGTCGATGAAGTCATCGGATGAACCACGATGTCGAGGATTCGATCAAACCCCGTATACAATTCCCTTTGTCAATCGGTATGTTACTTGCCCGAGACTCGATCGTCGGTATCCCAATACCTTGTTCAGTCTCGTTACTGGCAAGTCACTTTACTCGTACCGTAATGCATGATCCCGTGGCCAACACCTTGGTCACCTTGAGCCCATTATGATGATGCATTACCGCGTGGGCCCAGAGATACCTCTCCATCATACGGAGTGACAAATCCCAGTCTCGATCCGTGTCAACCCAATAGACACTTTCGGAGATACCTGTAGTGCACCTTTATAGTCACCCAGTTACGTTGTGACGTTTGATACACCCAAAGCATTCCTACGGTATCCAGGAGTTACATGATCTCATGGTCGAAGGAAGAGATACTTGACATTGGAAAAGCTCTAGCAAACGAACTAACCGACCTTTGTGCTATGCTTAGGATTGGGTCTTGTCCATCACATCATTCTCCTAATGATGTGATCCCGTTATCAACGACATCCAATGTCCATAGCCAGGAAACCATGACTATCTGTTGATCACAACGAGCTAGTCAACTAGAGGCTTACTAGGGACATATTGTGGTCTATGTATTCACACGTGTATTTACGATTTCCGGATAATACAGTTATAGCATGAATAAAAGACTATTATCATGAACAAAGAAATATAATAATAACACTTTTATTATTGCCTCTAGGGCATATTTCCAACAGTCTCCCACTTGCACTAGAGTCACTAATCTAGTTACATTGTGATGAATCGAACACCCATAGAGTTCTGGTGTTGATCATGTTTTGCTCGCGAGAGAGGTTTAGTCAACGGATCTGCGACATTCAGATCCGTATGTACTTTGCAAATTTCTATGTCTCCATCTTGAACATTTTCACGGATGGAGTTGAAACGATGCTTGATGTGCCTGGTCTTCTTGTAAAACCTGGGCTCCTTGGCAAGGGCAATAGCTCCAGTGTTGTCACAGAAGAGTTTGATTGGCCCCGACGCATTGGGTATGACTCCTAGGTCGGTGATGAACTCCTTCACCCAAATCGCTTCATGCGCTGCCTCCGAGGCTGCCATGTACTCCGCTTCACACGAAGATCCCGCCACGACGCTCTGCTTGCAGCTGCACCAGCTTACTGCTCCACCATTCAACATATACACGTATCCGGTTTGTGACTTATAGTCATCCAGATCTGTGTCGAAGCTAGCGTCGACATAACCCTTTACGACGAGCTCTTCGTCACCTCCATAAACGAGAAACATGTCCTTTGTCCTTTTCAGGTACTTCAGGATATTCTTGACCGCTGTCCAGTGTTCCTTGCCGGGATTACTCTGGTATCTTGCTACCAAACTTACGGCAAGGTTTACATCAGGTCTGGTACACAGCATGGCATACATAATAGATCCTATGGCTGAAGCATAGGGGATGACACTCATCTCTTCTTTATCTTTTGCCGTGGTCGGTGACTGAGCTGAGCTCAATCTCACACCTTGTAACATAGGCAAGAACCCTTTCTTGGACTCATCCATTTTGAACTTTTTCAAAATCTTATCAAGGTATGTGCTTTGTGAAAGACCTATGAGGCGTCTCGATCTATCTCTATAGATCTTGATGCCTAATATATAAGCAGCTTCTCCAAGGTCCTTCATTGAAAAACATTTGTTCAAGTAGGCCTTAATGCTGTCCAGAAATTCTATATTATTTCCCATCAAGAGTATGTCATCCACATATAATATGAGAAATGCTACAGAGCTCCCACTCACTTTCTTGTAAACGCAGGCTTCTCCATAAGTCTGCATAAACCCAAACGCTTTGATCATCTCATCAAAGCGAATATTCCAACTCCGAGATGCTTGCACCAGCCCATAAATGGATCGCTGGAGCTTGCATACTTTGTTAGCGTTCTTAGGATCGACAAAACCTTCCAGCTGCATCATATACAGCTCTTCCTTAAGATGCCCGTTAAGGAATGCCGTTTTGACGTCCATCTGCCATATCTCATAATCATAGTATGCGGCAATTGCTAACATGATTCGGACGGACTTAAGCTTCGCTACGGGAGAGAATGTCTCGTCGTAGTCAATCCCTTGAACTTGTCGATAACCCTTAGCGACAAGTCGAGCTTTATAGATGGTGACATTACCATCCGCGTCCGTCTTCTTCTTAAAGATCCATTTGTTTTCTATCGCTCGCCGATCATCGGGCAAGTCAGTCAAAGTCCATACTTTGTTTTCATACATGGATTCTATCTCGGATTTCATGGCTTCTAGCCATTTGTTGGAATCTGGGCCCGCCATCGCTTCTTCATAGTTCGAAGGTTCACCGTTGTCTAACAACATGATTTCTAGGACAGGGTTGCCGTACCACTCTGGTGCGGAACGTGTCCTTGTGGACCTACGAAGTTCAGTAGCAACTTGATCCGAAGTACCTTGATCATCATCATTGGTTTCCTCTTCAGTTGGTGTGGGCATCACAGGAACATTTTCCTGAGCTGCACCACTTTCCCGTTCGAGAGGTAGTACTTCATCGAGTTCTACTTTCCTCCCACTTACTTCTTTCGAGAGAAATTCTTTTTCCAGAAAGCATCCGTTCTTGGCAACAAAGATCTTGCCCTCGGATCTTAAGTAGAAGGTATACCCTACAGTTTCCTTAGGGTATCCTATGAACACGCATTTTTCCGACTTGGGTTCGAGCTTCTCAGGTTGAAGTTTCTTGACATAAGCATCGCATCCCCAAACTTTCAGACACGACAGCTTAGGTTTCTTCCCAAACCATAATTCATACGGTGTCGTCTCAACGGATTTTGACGGTGCCCTATTTAAAGTGAATGTAGCTGTCTCTAGAGCGTATCCCCAAAATGATAGCGGTAAATCGGTAAGAGACATCATAGACCGCACCATATCCAATAGAGTGCGATTACGACGTTCGGACACACCGTTTTGCTGAGGTGTTCCAGGCGGCGTGAGTTGTGAAACGATTCCACATTTCCTTAAGTGTGTGCCAAATTCGTGACTTAAATATTCTCCTCCACGATCTGATCGTAGGAACTTTATCTTTCGGTCACGTTGATTCTCCACCTCATTCTGAAATTCCTTGAACTTTTCAAAGGTCTCAGACTTGTGTTTCATTAAGTAGACATACCCATATCTACTTAAGTCATCAGTGAGAGTGAGAACATAACGATATCCTCCGCGAGCCTCAACGCTCATTGGACCGCACACATCGGTATGTATGATTTCCAACAAGTTGGTTGCTCGCTCCATTGTTCCGGAGAACGGAGTCTTGGTCATTTTTCCCATGAGGCATGGTTCGCATGTGTCAAATGATTCATAATCAAGAGACTCCAAAAGTCCATCAGCATGGAGCTTCTTCATGCGCTTCACACCAATGTGACCAAGGCGGCAGTGCCACAAGTATGTGGGACTATCGTTATCAACTTTACATCTTTTGGCATCTACACTATGAACATGTGTAATATTACGCTCGAGATTCATTAAGAATAAACCATTGACCATCGGAGCATGACCATAAAACATATCTCTCATATAAATCGAACAACTATTATTCTCGGACTTAAATGAGTAGCCATCTCGTATTAAATGAGATCCAGATACAATGTTCATGCTCAAACTTGGCACTAAATAACAATTATTAAGGTTCAAAACTAATCCCGTAGGTAAATGTAGAGGCAGCGTGCCGACGGCGATCACATCGACTCTGGAACCATTCCCGACGCGCATCGTCACCTCGTCCTTCGCCAGTCTCCATTTATTCCGCAGCTCCTGCTGTGAGTTACAAATATGAGCAACGACACCGGTATCAAATACCCAGGAGTTACTACGAGTACTGGTAAGGTACACATCAATTACATGTATATCAAATATACCTTTGGTGTTGCCGGCCTTCTTATCCGCTAAGTATTTGGGGCAGTTCCGCTTCCAGTGACCCTTCCCCTTGCAATAAAAGCACTCAGTCTCAGGCTTGCGTCCATTCTTTGACTTCTTCCCGGCAACTGGCTTACCGGGCGCGGCAACCTCTTTGCCGTCCTTCTTGAAGTTCTTTTTACCCTTGCCCTTCTTGAACTTAGTGGTCTTATTGACCATCAACACTTGATATTCTTTCTTGATTTCAACCTCTGCTGACTTCAGCATAGAAAATACTTCAGGAATGGTCTTTACCATCCCCTGCATATTGTAGTTCATCACAAAGCTCTTGTAGCTTGGTGGGAGCGACTGAAGGATTCTGTCAATGACTGCCTCATCAGGGAGGTTAATATTCAGCTGGGTCATACGGTTGTGCAACCCAGACATCTTGAGTATGTGCTCACTGACAGAACTATTTTCCTCCATCTTACAACTATAGAACTTGTCGGAGATGTCATATCTCTCGACCCGGGCGTGAGCTTGAAAAACTAGTTTCAGCTCTTCGAACATCTCATATGCTCCGTGATGCTCAAAACGCTTTTGGAGCCCCGGTTCTAAGCTGTAAAGCATGCCGCACTGAACGAGGGAGTAATCATCAGCACGAGACTGCCAAGCATTCATAATGTCTTGGTTCTCTGGGACGGGAGCGTCACCTAGCAGTCCTTCTAGGACATATTGTTTCCTGGCAGCTATGAGGATGATCCTCAGGTTCCGGACCCAGTCCGTATAGTTGCTGCCATCATCTTTCAGCTTGGTTTTCTCTAGGAACGCGTTGAAGTTCATGTTGACATTAGCGTTGGCCATTGATCTACAAGACATATTTGCAAAGGTTTTAGACTAAGTTCATGATAATAAAGTTCTAATCAAATTATGAACTCCCACTTAGATTAGACATCCCTTTAGTCATCTAAGTGTTACATGATCCGAGTCGACTAGCCCGTGTCCGATCATCACGTGAGACGGACTAGTCATCGTCGGTGAACATTTTCATGTTGATCGTATCTTCCATACGACTCGTGTTCGACCTTTCGGTCTCCGTGTTCCGAGGCCATGTCTGCACATGCTAGGCTCGTCAAGTTAACCCTAAGTGTTTTCGCTGTGTAAAACTGTCTTACACCCGTTGTATGTGAACGTAAGAATCCATCACACCCGATCATCACGTGGTGCTTAGAAGCGACAAACTGTAGCAACGGTGCACAGTTAGGGGAGAACACTTCTTGAAATTTTGTAAGGGATCATCTTATTTACTACCGTCGTCCTAAGTAAACAAGATGCATAAAACATAATAAACATCACATGCAATTATATAAAGTAGTGACATGATATGGCCAATATCATATAGCTCCTTTGATCTCCATCTTCGGGGCTCCATGATCATCTTGTCACCGGCATGACACCATGATCTCCATCATCATGATCTCCATCATCGTGTCTTCATGAAGTTGTCACACCAACGACTACTTCTACTTCTATGACTAACGCGTTTAGCAATAAAGTAAAGTAAGTTACATGGCGTTCTTCAATGACACGCAGGTCATACAAAAATAAAGACAACTCCTATGGCTCCTGCCGGTTGTCATACTCATCGACATGCAAGTCGTGAATCCTATTACAAGAACATGATCTCATACATCACAATTCATCATTCATCACAACTTCTGGCCATATCACATCACATGATCAATCGCTGCAAAAACGAGTTAGACGTCCTCTAATTGTTGATGCATCTTTTACGTGGCTGCAATTGGGTTCTAGCAAGAACGTTTTCTTACCTACGAATAACCACAACGTGATTTTGTCAACTTCTATTTTGTCAACGCAATTGGGTTCTAGCAAGAATCCGCTCCAACTAAAGTGGGAGAGACAGACACCCGCCAGCCACCTTATGCAACTAGTGCATGTTAATCGGTGGAACCGGTCTCACGTAAGCGTACGTGTAAGGTTGGTCCGGGCCGCTTCATCCCACAATACCGCTGAAGCAAGAAAAGACTAGTAGAGGCAAGCAAGTTGACAAGATCCATGCCCACAACAAAATTGTGTTCTACTCGTGCAAAGAGAACTACACATAGACCTAGCTCTGATACCACTGTTGGGGAACGTTGCAGAAAATTAAAATTTTTCCTACGGTTTCACCAAGATCCATCTATGAGTTCATCTAAGCAACGAGTCAAGGGAGAGAGTTTGCATCTACATACCACTTGTAGATCACGAGCGGAAGCTTGCCAAGGGGATGGTGATGATGGAGTCGTACTCGAACGTGATTCGTATCACCGATGTCCAAGTGCTGAACAGACAGCACCTCCGCGTTCAACACACGTACGGGACGGGAGACGTCTCCTCCGTCTTGATCCAGCAAGGAGGAAGGAGAGGTTGAGGAAGGCAGCTCCAACGGCAGCACGACGGCGTGGTGTAGTTGGTGCAGCAGTACTCCGACAGAGCTTCGCCAAGCACGTACGGAGGAGGAGAGGTGTTGGGGAGGGGAGGGGCTGCGCCTTGAGTTGTGGTGTGTTGCAGCCCTCCCCTCACCCCTCTATATATAGGGGAAGGGGCAAGGGGGGCCTGCCCTCTAGGGAAAACCCTAGGGGGGCGGCGGCCAAGGGG
>NC_041380.1:270713736-270769252 GCF_002162155.2 Triticum dicoccoides
CAGAGCTTCGCCAAGCACGTACGGAGGAGGAGAGGTGTTGGGGAGGGGAGGGGCTGCGCCTTGAGTTGTGGTGTGTTGCAGCCCTCCCCTCACCCCTCTATATATAGGGGAAGGGGCAAGGGGGGCCTGCCCTCTAGGGAAAACCCTAGGGGGGGCGGCGGCCAAGGGGTGGGGGGCTTGCCCCCCAAGCAAGGGGGGTGCGCCCCCTTTAGGGTTCCCCCCCCCCAACCCTAGGCGCATGGGCCCAAGGGGGGGGGGCGCGCCAACCCCACTAGGGGCTGGCTGCTATCCCTACGCAGTCCAAGTGGCCCCCCGGGAGGGGTGGTCCCTCCCGGTGGACCCCCGGAACCTTTCCGGTGGTCCCGGTACAAT
This sequence comes from Triticum dicoccoides, assembly GCF_002162155.2. Taxonomy (NCBI): domain Eukaryota; kingdom Viridiplantae; phylum Streptophyta; class Magnoliopsida; order Poales; family Poaceae; genus Triticum; species Triticum dicoccoides. The sequence goes on from NC_041380.1 coordinate 270,714,109, forward strand.
ACCGGTATGACCCCGAAACTTTCCGATGCCCGTTTAACAACTTCCCATATATAAAACTTTACCTCCGGACCATTCCGGAACTCCTCGTGACATCCGGGATCTCATCCGGGACTCCGAACAACATTCGGTAATCACATACTTGTCTTCCTGATAACCCTAGCGTCACCGAACCTTAAGTGTGTAGACCCTACGGGTTCGGGAGACATGCAGACATGACCGAGACTCTCCGATCAATAACCAACAGCGGGATCTAGATACCCATGTTGGCTCCCACATGCTCCTCGATGAAGTCATCGGATGAACCACGATGTCGAGGATTCGATCAAACCCCGTATACAATTCCCTTTGTCAATCGGTACGTTACTTGCCCGAGACTCGATCGTCGGTATCCCAATACCTTGTTCAGTCTCGTTACTGGCAAGTCACTTTACTCGTACCGTAATGCATGATCCCATGGCCAACACCTTGGTCACCTTGAGCTCATTATGATGATGCATTACCGAGTGGGCCCAGAGATACCTCTCCATCATACGGAGTGACAAATCCCAGTCTCGATCCGTGTCAACCCAATAGACACTTTCGGAGATACCTGTAGTGCACCTTTATAGTCACCCAGTTACGTTGTGATGTTTGATACACCCAAAGCATTCCTACGGTATCCAGGAGTTACACGATCTCATGGTCAAAGGAAGAGATACTTGACATTGGAAAAGCTCTAGCAAACGAACTAACCGACCTTTGTGCTATGCTTAGGATTGGGTCTTGTCCATCACATCATTCTCCTAATGATGTGATCCCGTTATCAACGACATCCAATGTCCATAGCCAGGAAACCATGACTATCTGTTGATCACAACGAGCTAGTCAACTAGAGGCTTACTAGGGACATATTGTGGTCTATGTATTCACACGTGTATTTACGATTTCCGGATAATACAGTTATAGCATGAATAAAAGACTATTATCATGAACAAAGAAATATAATAATAACACTTTTATTATTGCCTCTAGGGCATATTTCCAACAGGTACTACCGCTGACAAGCGTCAATCGATACTACCGCCCACCCCAGCGGTACTACCGCTGCGGGGCGGGCAGTGGGGGTTATGTCGGGGCAGGGGGAGTTGTTTTCTCCCCCATACCCATTCGCCCCCACTTGCTCGTCTTCTTCGTCGCTCCAGCGACGCCTCGCCGCAGGAAGGCCTTGGTCGGCCGCGTTTTGTGCCGTCCCTCTCCATTTCCTCCGGTGGAGTCGATCCCCACCACGTCCTCTAGTCATGAATGCCGGTATTGCCCCCGATCCCGTTCTCTCTTTGCCTAGATCTTGCATCTAGTTTTTAGGGGCAATGGGCATTGTTTTACTCGTCTTTTGGCTAAGTCAAGGCTTGAGTAGGATGGAGATGGCTTCTAGGCCCTCTGGATTGAAGTTTGGTAGGCTTAATTTTGAATTTGGCATCTCCGATAGTGAGGGATCTGTCCACGGCAGTAAGGGTACCGCCGTTCCTCGTATTGAGCGGTACTACCGCCCTCCTTGAGCGGTACTACCGCGCAAGCGGTACTGCCGCGGTTGGGTCGCAGTACTACTGCTACATGCCCAGTTCCATCATTTCCTACCACGTTTTGATCCTTGTTGCTTTGTCTGGTGGCTTATGCTCTTTCTTTCGTGTTGTTTCTTCTGCTCGTGTGTTTGGTTCCAGGTGATGATCATCCTGTGCAGCAGGTCCGCCGTGTCAACCCCGGTCGTGCAACGTCAAAGCGCTACCGCACATCTGAGTCAGCAGGTGGTTCCACTAGTGCTCCACCGCCGCCAGTGGGTGCTACCTCAAGTGCTCCACCGCCGCCTCAACTCACGAAGAGATCGGCAAGCAAGCCAAAGGGAAAGACTGTGTCTGAGATGACTGCCAAGGAATTTTGGGCAAAGCATCGCCGCAACCCCTATGAGGAAGACCAAGATCCCACTTTGGTCAACCGCCCGTTCAGGAACCGCTTTCAGTTCACCATCTTCTTTGATGTGATCAAGGCTAAGAAGAATCACTTTGTTGATGTTCGTTCCATCGACACTGATCCTATGGAAAAGGACCCTGAGTACTTTGGCGAAACCCCTCAGATGTGCACTCAGTTGAACATTCTCAGAATCATGCAGTTCAACAAGGACTTTGATGCCGATATGATATGCCAATTCTATGCCACTGTCCATCTTGGAACTGATGCAGAAAGGAATCTGACTTGGATGACAAATGGCAAGTTGCTCACTGTCACGTGGAAGGCCTTCATGGAGTTACTTGGGGTGGAAGATCACGGGCTTGAGAATCCAGTCGGCTTCCGTCCTCACTGCAATGTCACCTCCACTCACAAGCAAGCCCTCTGGCCCTACTATTCTAAGAAGGTTAACCCCAAGACAAAGAAGGTAACCTATGAGATGTCTACCTATCTGGACATCCTTCACCGTGTTTTCAGAGAGACTCTTTTCCCTCGCATTGGGAATCTGGATATGGTCCACTCCTATCTCGTGGACATGCTTCTCTTCTGCCAGCATGAGAAGGAAGCAAACACTGGAGAGTCCCTGAACATTTCTCATGTTATGTGGTCTGAACTTCTTTCTGCCATTTCTGAGCGCAAGTGCCCGATCTATGGTCCTTTCATCATGCTGCTCATTGAGAAGGCCTGGGCACATCACTATCCCAGGACTGCGCTAGAAACTAGAGAGTTGATTTCTCATGATATCAAGCGTCTGAGGAAGAAGGACAACTGGGGCACCCAGGCCCCTCGATCTGGTGATCCACCTTCCGAGGCTGACATGGAGACCGAGGACGAGGCTGAGGCCGACAAGGATGAGGCCTATGAGCCCTCCGGTGTGGAGCCCTCATGGGCTAAGAGGATTAAGCGCAAGATGAAGAAACTTTTCTGCATGGAGTCTCATGGCCAGTACATGTCTCATGTCTCTGAGAAGAAGGCCCGCATATGTCACAAGGAGCTCATACGCCAGTTGGGTGCCACTGTTAACAGCGTATCTGAGGAGAGGATCACTGATGAGGAGGAGTGGGTTCAGCAGCATTGCCAGTGGACCGATTCAGACACAGAGCAGTTTCCGACCAATGATGGCGGTGCAGACGATCCCGCTGGGATGTGATGTTCGAGATCCTCAGCTTGCTATCACCTGGAGCCGTAGCAACGCTCTTTGCCCTTTTGGTGTCTCGATGCCAAAGGGGGGAGAGTTTAGGAATTTTTGTTGTTGCTATTGCAAGTGTGTCTTTGTGGTTTGTGGTGTCGTTGTGTTTTCTCGCCGTTTGCTTTGTTTGGTTTTGTGCCAGTGAGACCTAAGTTCCAAACTTATGGTGTGAGACATATGCTACCTTATCTTTATCTTATCATTTTCTATGTCTATCTATTACTTTGGTATCTTATGAGTTGCATGCTTATCCTGCTATATACCCTGCTCTCTTGTAACCTGTGCTTAGATTGTTGGACTATAAAATATAGGGGGAGTGTTGATCCTAATGTGTGTGTCTTGCATTCCAAAGGCACTACTAACTAGGTGCACACATTCAGGGGGAGCCCGTCTATATTTTGTAGTTCTAAGTATCTTTACTTTCATGCCTTATCCCTGTGCAAATCCCTGGTTGTCATCAATCCACCAAAAAGGGGGAGATTGTTAAGGCATATCTCTCTCGATGTAGTTTTGGTGATTGATGACAACATGTTTGCGGACTAACCGTGTGCTTTGATCCTTTCAGAGATTCATCCTTTGGCACGAGATGATTTCTTTCTCCTCGGAGTGTTTTTCAAGACGATGTAGCTCTTTTGTTTCTTGTTTGGTGGACTAGTTTCATAGGAGTCACCGTTCTATCAAGAGGGGGTCAGCTTTGGTGAGGCTTGGGTGGAATCAACACGTACACATCCTTCTCTCACCCTCTAAGCCTTTCCGATTCAACTAGAGAGCTTGTTCCCCTTGCAGTTCTGCTGATTTGTGTCCGAGCGGTAGTACCACGGTACCCAGCGGTAGTACTGCTTGTGGTTCTCAGCCACAGTACCGCTGCGGTACCGGGCTACTACCGCGTCAACTCGAGGGGGTCGCCTCTCGTGTCGGGTTGAGCGGCACTTTGTAGCAGTTGTAGAAGCGGCAGTACCGCTCGAGGGCGGTAGTACCTCCCTACCACCGCGGCAGTACCGCACTAGGCATGTTTCCTGCTCTCTCTTCGAGCCCTCCCAGGCTGGGCGGTAGTACCACAAGGGGGAGCAGTAGTACCGCTGCCACCTGCGGCAGTACCGCCCTATGCGGGGCTATTTGGGGGGGGGTAACGGTTGGATGGGATGCCCTTCTATAAAAGGGGGTCCTCTTCTTCTTCATTGACTTACCTTTTCCCCCAAAAGCTCCATTAATGCTCTAAGCTCCATTTTCGCCCGATCTCTCTCCCTAGCCAATCAAACTTGTTGATTTGCTCGGGATTGGTTGAGAAGGCCCCGATCTACACTTCCACCAAGAGAAATTTGATTCCCCCACCAATCCCTAGCGGATCTTGTTACTCTTGGGTGTTTGAGCACCCTAGACGGTTGAGGTCACCATGGAGCCATAGTCCATTGTGGTGAAGCTTCGTGGTGTTGTTGGGAGCCTCCGATTAAGTTGTGGAGATTGCCCCAACCTTGTTTGTAAAGGTCCGGTTGCCGCCTCCAAGGGCACCAATAGTGGAATCACGGCATCTCGCATTGTGTGAGGGCGTGAGGAGAATACGGTGGCCCTAGTGGCTTCTTGGGGAGCATTGTGCCTCCACACCGCTCCAACGGAGACGTATTTCCCCTCAAAAGGAAGTAACTTCGGTAACACATCCTCGTCTTCACCGGCTCCACTCTTGGTTATCTCGTACCTTTACTTGTGCAAGCTTATTAGTGTTACTTCTCTTGCTTGCTTGTGTGCTATTTGTTGTTGCATCATATAGGTTGCTCACCTAGTTGCACATCTAGACAGCCTACTTTGATGCAAAGTTTAATTTGGTAAACAAAAGGTAAAAATTGTTAGTTGCCTATTCACCCCCCTCTAGTCAACCATATCGATCCTTTCACTTGCTGAGTTGGCATAGATCAAGATTAGGATTTGTCACTCTGATTGTCGGAGAGGTATCTCTGGGCCCTCTCAGTAATGCACATCACTATAAGCCTTGCAAGCAATGCAACTAATGAGTTAGTTGCGGGATGATGTATTACGGAACGAGTAAAGAGACTTGCCGGTAACGAGATTGAACTAGGTATTGAGATACCGACAATCGAATCTCGGGCAAGTAACATACCGATGACAAAGGGAACAACGTATGTTGTTACGCGGTTTGACCGATAAAGATCTTCGTAGAATATGTAGGAACCAATATGAGCATCCAGGTTCTGCTATTGGTTATTGATCGGAGATGAGTCTCAGTCATGTCTACATAGTTCTAGAACCCGTAGGGTCCGCACGCTTAATGTTCGGTATTATGAGTTTATGTGTTTTGATGTACCGAAGGTAGTACGGAGTCCTGGATGTGATCACGGACATGACGAGGAGTCTCGAAATGGTCGAGACATAAACATTGATATATTGGACGGCTACATTCGGACACCAGAAGTGTTTCAGGTGATCTCGGAGAAAACCGGAGTGCCGGAGGGGTTACCGGAACCCCCCAGGGACTAATGGGCCTTAATGGGTCCTAGTGGAGAGAGAGAGGAGCCGGCCAGGGCAGGCCGCGCGCCCCTCCCCTTGAGTCCGAATAGGACAAGGAAGGGGGGGGGGCGGCATCCCCCTTGCCTTTCCCCTCTCCCACTACTTCCTTCCCCCTCCTAGTGGGACTAGGAAAGGGGAGCCCTTTCCCACTAGGAGGAGGACTCCTCCTCTTGGCATGCCCTCCTAGGGCCGACCGGCCTCCTCCCTTGCTCCTTTATATACGGGGGCAGGGGGGCACCCCATGACACACAAGTTGATCATTGATCTTTTAGCCGTGTGCGGTGCCCCCCTCCACCATAATCCACCTCGGTCATATCGTAGCGGTGCTTAGACGAAGCCCTGCGTCGGTAGCTTCATCAACACCGTCATCACGCCGTCGTGCTAACGGAACTCTCCCTTGAAACTCTACTGGATCGTGAGTTCTGGGACGTCACCGAGCTGAACGTGTGCAGATCGCGGAGGTGTCGTACGTTCAGTACTAGGATCGGTGATAACCCACAAGTATAGGGGATCGTAACAGTTTTCGATAAGTAAGAGTGTCGAACCCAACAAGGAGCTAAAGGCAGAACAAATATTCCCTCAAGTTCTATCGACCACCGATACAACTCTACGCACGCTTGACGTTCGCTTTACCTAGAACAAGTATGAAACTAGAAGTACTTTGTAGGTGTTGTTGGATAGGTTTGCAAGATAATAAAGACCACGTAAATAAAAAGTAGGGGCTGTTTAGATAAAGGAATAACCAAGTTAGTTTTAGTAAAGAGTTTTTTTGTTAAGAGAAAGTTATTCGTCCCTAGGCAATCGATAACTAGACCGGTAATCATTATTTTAATTTTATATGAGGGAGAGGCATAAGCTAACATACTATCTCTACTTGGATCATATGCACTTATGATTGGAACTCTAGCAAGCATCTGCAACTACTAAAGATCACTAAGGTAAAGCCCAACCATAGCATTAAAGCATCAAGTCCTCTTTATCCCATACGCAACAACCCCCTTACTCGGATTTGTGTTTCAGTCACTCATGCAACCCACTATAAGCGAATCATGAATGTATTGCAACACCCTACAGCGGGGATCCCTCACGCTTGCGCGACACGGAGAGCACCATAGGACATCACCAATAATAAAACATGCAACTCAAACCAATCTTGATCATCAAATAGCCCATAGGACAAAACGGATCTACTCAAACATCATAGGATATACATACATCATTGGGAAATGATATATAGCGTTGAGCACCATGTTTAAGTAGAGATTACAGTGGGTAAGAGAGAGGTTACACTGCTGCATAGAGGGGGGAACAGTTGGTGATGATGGCGGTGAAGTTGTTGGTGAAGATTGCGGTGATGATGATGGCCACTGCAGCGTTCCGGCGCCACCAGAAGAGAAGGGGAGAGGGGGCCCCTTCGTCTTCTTCTTCCTTGACCTCCTCCCTAGATGGGAGAAGGGTTTCCCCTCTGGTCCTTGGCCTCCATGGCATGGGAGGGGTGAGATCCCCTCTGAGATTGGATTTGTCTCTCTGTCTCTCTCTGTTTCCGCATTCCCAGATTCTACCCTTTCACCGTTTCTTATATTCCCGGAGATCCGTAACTTCGATTGGGCTGAAATTTTAACATGATCTCTATCCGGATATTAGATTTCTTGCGGCGAAAGAAGGGCATCAACCGCCTTGGCCATGAGGGTCAGGGGCGCGCCTGCCCCCCTGGGGCGCGCCCCCTACCTCGTGGCCCCCTTGGGCGTCGTCTCGCGTGGATTTTTCTTCCCAAAAATCATATATATTCCAAAAAAAATCCCTGCCAGTTTTTATCCCGTTTGGACTCTGTTTGATATGGATATTTTGCGAAACAAAAAACATGCAACAAACAGGAATTGGCACTGGGCACTGGATCAATATGTTAGTCCCAAAAATAGTATAAAAAGTTGCCAAAAGTGTATGAAAGTTGTACAATATTGGCATGGAACAATCAAAAAATTATAGATACGATGGAGACGTATCAGCATCCCCAAGCTTAATTCCTGCTCGTCCTCGAGTAGGTAAATCATAAAAAAGATAATTTTTGATGCGGAATGCTACCTAGCATAATCTTGATCACATATCTAATTATGGCATGAATATTAAGATACGAGTGATTCAAAGCAATAGTCAATCATTTGACATAAAAACAATAATACTTCAAGCCCACTAATAAAGCAAGCATGTCTTTTCAAAATAACAAGGCCAAAGAAAGTTATCCCTACAAAATCATATAGTCTGGCTATGCTCCGTCTTCACCACACAAAATATTCACATCATGCAGAACCCCGATGACAAGCCGAGCAATTGGTTCATACTTTTTAACGCGCTTCAGCATTTTCAACCCTCACGCAATACATGAGCATGAGCCATGGATATAGCACTATAGGTGAAATAGAATGGTGGTTGTGGAGAAGACAAGAAGGAGAAGATAGTCTCACATCAACTAGGCGTATCAACGGGCTATGGAGATGCCCATCAATAGATATTAATGTGAGTGAGTAGGGATTGCCATGCAACGGATGCACTAAGAGCTATAAGTGTATGAAAGCTCAGACTGAAAACTAAGTAGGTGTGCATCCAACTTGCTTGCTCGTGAAGACCTCGGGCATTTGAGGAAGCCCGTCATCGGAATATACAAGCCAAGTTCTATAACGAAAATTCCCACTAGTATATGAAAGTTATAACTCAAGAGACTCTCTATATGAAGAACATGGTGCTACTTTGAAGCACAAGTGTGGTAAATGGATAGTAACATTGCCCCTTTTCTCTTTTTCTCTCATTTTTTTTATTTTTTTGGTGGGCTTCTTTGGCCTCTTTTTTTATTTGGGCTTCTTTGGCCTCTTTTATTTATTTTTAAAGTCCAGAGTCTCATCCCGACTTGTGGGGGAATCATAGTCTCCATCATCCTTTCCTCACTAGGACAATGCTCTAATAATGATGATCATCACACTTTTATTTACTTACAACTCAATATTACAACTCGATATCTAGAACAAAGATATGACTCTATATGAATGCTTCCAGCGGTGTACCAGGATGTGCAATGATCTAGCGTAGCAATGACATCAAAAAAGGACAAGCCATGAAAACATCATGCTAGCTATCTTACGATCATGCAAAGCAATATGACAATGAATGCTCAAGTCGTGTATATGATGATGATGGAAGTTGCATGGCAATATATCTCGGAATGGCTATGGAAATGCCATAATAGGTAGTTATGGTGGCTGTTTTGAGGAAGGTATATGGTGGGTTTATGGTACCGGCGAAAGTTGCGCGGTACTAGAGAGGCTAGCAATGGTGGAAGGGTGAGAGTGCGTATAATCCATGGACTCAACATTAGTCATAAAGCACTCACATACTTATTGCAAAAGTTTATTAGCCCTTGAAGCAAAGTACTACTACGCATGCCCCTAGGGGGATAGATTGGTAGGAAAAGACCATCGCTCGTCCCCGACCGCCACTCATAAGGAAGACAATCAATAAATACCTCATGCTCCGACTTTGTTACATAACGGTTCACCATACGTGCATGCTACGGGAATCACAAACCTCAACACAAGTATTTCTACTAATCCACAACTACCCACTAGCATGACTCTAATATCACCATCTTTATATCGCAAAACTATTGCAAGGAATCAAACATATCATATTCAGTGATCTACAAGTTTTATGTAGGATTTTATGACTAACCATGTGAATGACCAGTTCCTGTCATCTCTCTAAATAAATATAAGTTAAGCAAGAGAGCTTAATTCTTTCTACAAAATATATGCCCACGCTCTAACAAATATAAGTGAAGCAAAAGAGCATTCTACAAATGGCGGTTTTCTATGTAAAGAGAAACATGCAATCCAAACTTCAAATGATATAAGTGAAGCACATGAAGCATTCTATAAAGCCATACTCAAAAGATATAAGTGAAGTGCATAGAGCATTCTATAAATCAACCAAGGACTATATCATACCAGCATGGTGCATAGAAGAAAAGTGAAAACTAAATGCAAAAGATGCTCCAAGATTGCACATATCGCATGAACGAAACGAATCCGAAAACATACCGATACTTGTTGAAGAAAGAGGGGATGCCTTCCGGGGCATCCCCAAGCTTAGATGATTGAGTCTCCTTGAATATTTACTTGGGGTGCCTCGGGAATCCCCAAGCTTGAACTCTTGCCTCTCTACCTTCTTCTCATATCGAGACCTTCTCGATCATCGGACACTTCATCCACACAAAACTTCAACAGAAAACTCGGTAAGATCCGTTAGTATAATAAAGCAAATCACTACTCTAAGTACTGTTGCAAACCAATTCATATTTTGTTTTTGCATTGTTTCTACTGTAACATAACTTTTTCATGGCTTAATCAACTAATATAAATTGATAGTTTCATCAAAACAAGCAAACTATGCATCAAAAACAGAATCTGTCTAAAACATAATAGTCTGTAATAATATGAACATTCACCATACTTCTGATACTTGAACAATTCTACAGAAATTATTAAAAATAAAAAAATTGTATAGAAAGACAGTGCAAAAAGAATCAAACCCATTTGACGTTCCAGCTAAAAATGTAAAATCGCACACTAGATCCAAAGTTTCTGTCCTGCACCGTACAGACCATAAAGCAAATGTAAACATCCTAAAGGCAAACCTTGGCACATTATTTTTATAATACAATGAAATTGTACAAGGGGATAATTATTTTTGTTGAAAAGTTTCTGTAATCAATATTCACAAAGTTTCAGTGAGCACGAACAAAGTTCAAGGAGCTCTCCCACTTCAACAATGCTTGTCTTTCTCACTTTCACTTTCCTTTTTGAAAAAGTTTTGGGTTCCCCTTTTTATTTTTGTTGTTTTTAAACTATATGAAAGCACTAAACAGGAATAAATGACTCTCTAAAACTTCCGGGTTGTCTCCCTGGCAGCGCTTTCTTTAAAGCCATTAATCTAGGCATAAAGTGCTCACGTAGTGAATCCACCCGGATCCCAAGGTATATCAAAGCCAATTTTAATTAACAATGATTTGTAATTTAGTAGTGAGCACAAAGTAACATATATCATGCAACAATGAAGTCTAACTCTCTTCCAATGCATTGGAATGTCATAAAAGAACAATTCATGCACACATAGTAAAGGCCAATGCATAGTATAAACAGTTTCTTGCAATTTTACCATGTTGGAAACATAGAGAGGTGGAGATATAGTTCCTCTCTCATAATAATTGCAAGTAGGAGAAGCAAGAACATGCATATTATACTCATCAAAATCATCATGTGTAGTAGTAAAAGGCAACCCATCAATATAATCTTTAATAAGTGCAAACTTCTCCGATATAGTGTAGTTAGGAGAATTCAAAAAGATAATAGGGATATCATGTGTGGGTGCAATAGCAACAATTTCATGTTTAACATAAGGAACTATAGCAAGTTCATCTCCATAAGCATAATTAATATTGGCATCTTGGCCATAAGCATAGCAAGCATCATCAAAAAGGGATATTTCAAAAGAATCAACGGGATCATAGCAATTATCATAGCATTCATCCTTCGGTAAGCATGAAGGGGAATTAAACAATGTATGAGTTGAAGAGTTACTCTCATTAGAAGGTGGGCACGGGTGATCAATCCGCTCTTCCTCCTTTTGTTCTTCGCTCTCCTCCTCATCTTTTTCATCCAATGAGCTCACAGTTTCATCAACTTCTTCTTCCATAGATTCCTGCAAAATATTAGTCTCTTCTTGGACAGCGGAGACTTTCTCAATAAGTGCATTAATATCGGAATTGTATTCATAATTCCCATAGCAATATTTAAGGATAGCTAAATTTTCAGGTCTATAAACCGAATCATCAAAATCTTCAAACTCTTTAAACATAGATTCAATTTCATAAGCACCCATAAAAGCAACAAATTCTTCTATTTGTTCCACATCATAGTAATCATATATACCATTAGCATAAGAAGCTAAGGTTTTATTATCATTAAATTCGCATAAAAAGGGAAGGTGTGGAGCCTTCATCCTAGAGCAACAAGTATAATCATATCTCAGGCATAGTTGCCTAGCATACCACTTCAATATATGAATTTGATCCCATAATAGTTTCCCTTTTTGTGTCAAGCGGTAATCCCTAAAGTATTCACGTTGATCCAACGTTACTCCCATTACATAATTGAATGGGGTTTTCTCGGGATTATTAAAGTAGTACATAATATCTTTCACATAACCAGCATCAAGGGTTTTAGGAGGTTCCCCATCTCCATGAGCAGAAAGTACACCTAATTTTTGGTATTTCGTGTTCCATATCCATAACTAAAGATAAGAACAACTAAGAACAGCAAATAAAAATTACTTAGTAATAAAGCAACCAAGCACACATGAGAATATTCACCCCACTCTATTGCTCCCCAGCAACGGCGCCAGAAAAAGGTCTTGATAACCCACAAGTATAGGGGATCGCAATAGTTTTCGATAAGTAAGAGTGTCGAACCCAACAAGGAGCTAAAGGCAGAACAAGTATTCCCTCAAGTTCTATCGACCACCGATACAACTCTACGCACGCTTGACGTTCGCTTTACCTAGAACAAGTATGAAACTAGAAGTACTTTGTAGGTGTTGTTGGATAGGTTTGCAAGATAATAAAGACCACGCAAATAAAAAGTAGGGTCTGTTTAGATAAAGGAATAACTAAGTTAGTTTTAGTAAAGAGTTTTTTTGTTACGAGAAAGTTATTCGTCCCTAGGCAATCGATAACTAGACCGGTAATCATTATTGCAATTTTATATGAGGGAGAGGCATAAGCTAACATACTTTCTCTACTTGGATCATATGCACTTATGATTGGAACTCTAGCAAGCATCCGCAACTACTAAAGATCATTAAGGTAAAACCCAACCATAGCATTAAACCATCAAGTCCTCTTTATCCCATATGCAACAACCCCCTTACTCGGGTTTGTGTTTCAGTCACTCATGCAACCCACTATAAGCGAATCATGAACGTATTGCAACACCCTATAGCGGGGATCCCTCATGCTTGCGCGACACGGAGAGCACCATAGGACAACACCAATAATAAAACATGCAACTCAAACCAATCTTGATCATCAAATAGCCCATAGGACAAAACGGATCTACTCAAACATCAAAGGATAGACATACATCATTGGGAAATAATATATAGTGTTGAGCACCATGTTTAAGTAGAGATTACAACGGGTAAGAGAGAGGTTACACCGCTGCATAGAGGGGGGAAGAGTTGGTAATGATGGCGGTGAAGTTGTTGGTGAAGATTGCGGTGATGATGATGGCCACGGCAGCGTTCCGGCGCCACTGGAAGAGAAGGGGAGAGGGGGCCCCTTCGCCTTATTCTTCTTGACCTCCTCCCTAGATGGGAGAAGGGTTTCCCCTCTGGTCCTTGGCCTCCATGGCATGGGAGGGGCGAGAGCCCCTCCGAGATTGGATCTGTCTCTCTGTCTCTCTCTGTTTCCGCGTTCCCAGATTCTACCCTTTCACCGTTTCTTATATTCCCGGAGATCCGTAACTCCGATTGGGCTGAAATTTTAACACGATCTCTATCCGGATATTAGATTTCTTGCGGCGAAAGAAGGGCATCAACCGCCTTATAGGGTGGCCACGTGGGTCAGGGGCGCCCCCTGCCTCGTGGCCCCCTCGGGCGTCGTCTCACGTGGATTTTTCTTCCCAAAATCCATATATATTCCAAAAAAATCTCTGTCAGTTTTTATCCCGTTTGGACTCCGTTTGATATGGATATTCTGCGAAATAAAAAACATGCAACAAACAGGAACTGGCACTGGGCACTGGATCAAAATGTTAGTCCCAAAAATAGTATAAAAAGTTGCCAAAAGTATATGAAAGTTGTAGAATATTGGCATGGAACAATCAAAAATTATAGATACAATGGAGATGTATCAATCGGTCGACCGTGAAGACGTACGACTACATCAACCGCGTTGTCATAATGCTTCCGCTTACGGTCTACGAGGGTACGTGGATGACACTCTCCCCTCTCGTTGCTATGCATCACCATGATCTTGCGTGTGCGTAAGAATTTTTTTGAAATTACCGTGGTCCCCAACAGTGGCATCTGAGCCAGGTTTATGCGTAGATGTTATATGCACGAGTAGAACACAAAGGAGTTGTGGGCGTGGGTATATACATATTGCTTGCCATCACTAGTTGATTCTTGATTCAGTGGCATTGTTGGATGAAGCGGCCTAGACCGACATTACGCGTATGCTTACGCGAGACTGGTTCTACCGACGTGCTTCGCACACAGGTGGCTAGTGGGTGTCTGTTTCTCCAGCTTTAGTTGAATCGGATTCAATGAACATGGTTCTTTCTGAAGATCAAAAAGCAATCACTATACCGGGTTGTGGTTTTTGATGCGTAGGTAAGAACGGTTCTTGCTCAACCCGTAGCAGCCATGTAAAACATGCAACAACAAAGTAGAGGACGTCTAACTTGTTTTTGCAGGGCATGTTGTGATGTGATATGGTCAAGACATGATGCTAAATTTTATTGTATGAGATGATCATGTTTTGTAACACAATTATCGGCAACTGGCAGGAGCCATATGGTTGTCGCTTTATTGTATGAAATGCAATCGCCATGTAATTGCTTTACTTTATCACTAAGCGGTAGCGATAGTCGTGGAGGCAATAGTTGGCATGACGACAACGATGCTTCTATGGAGATCAAGGTGTCAAGCCGGTGACGATGGTGATCATGACGGTGCTTTGGAGATGGAGATCAAAGGCACACGATGATGATGGCCATATCATATCACTTATATTGATTGCATGTGATGTTTATCTTTTATGCATCTTATTTTGCTTAGATCGACGGTAGCATTATAAGATGATCTCTCACTAAATTTCAAGGTATAAGTGTTCTCCCTGAGGATGCACCATTGCGAAAGTTCGTCGTGCCAAGACACCACGTGATGATCGGGTGTGATAAGCTCTACGTTCACATACAACGGGTGCAAGCCAGTTTTGCACACACAGAATACTCGGGTTAAACTTGACGAGCCTAGCATATGCAGATATGGCCTCGAAACACTGGAGACCGAAAGGTCGAGCGTGAATCATATAGTAGATATGATCAACATTGTGATGTTCACCATCGAAAACTACTCCATCTCACATGATGATCGGACATGGTTTAGTTGATATAGATCACGTGATCACTTAGATGATTAGAGGGATGTGTGTCTAAGTGGGAGTTCTTAAAGTAATTTGATTAATTGAACTTTAATTTATCATGAACTTAGTACCTGATAGTATTTTGCATGTCTATGTTGTTGTAGATAGATGGACCGTGTTGTTGTTCCGTTGAATTTTAATGCGTTCCTTGAGAAAGCAAAGTTGAAAGATGATGGTAGCAATTACACGGACTGGGTCCATAACTTGAGGATTATCCTCATTGCTCCACAGAAGAATTACATCCTGGAAGCACCGCTAGGTGTACCACCCGCGCCGGCAACTGCAGACATGGTGAATGCCTGGCAGTCGCATGTTGATGACTACTCGATAGTTCAGTGTGCCATGCTTTACGACTTGGAACCGGGACTTCAATGACGTTTTGAACGTCATGGAGCATATGAGATGTTTCAGGAGTTGAAATTAATATTTCAAGCAAATGCCCGGACTGAGAGATATGAGGTCTCCAATAAGTTCTACAGCTGCAAAATGGAGGAGAATAGTTCTGTCAGTGAACATATACTCAGAATGTCTGGGTACTACAATCACTTGATTCAACTGGGAGTTAATCTTTCAAATGATAGTGTCATTGACAAAATTCTTCAATCACTTCCACCAAGCTACAAGAGCTTTGTGATGAACTATAATATGCAAGGGATGGATAAGACTATTCCCGAGCTCTTCGCGATGCTAAAAGCTACGGAGGTAGAAATCAAGAAGGAGCATCAAGTGTTGATGGTCAACAAGACCACCAGTTTCAAGAAAAAGGGTAAAGGGAAGAAGGGGAACTTCAGGAAGAGCGGCAAGCAAGTTGCTGCTCAAGTGAAGAAGCCCAAGTCTGGACCTAAGCCTGAGACTGAGTGCTTCTACTGCAAAGGGGCTGGTCACTGGAAGCGGAACTGTCCCAAGTATTTGGCGGATAAGAAGGATGGCAAGGTGAACAAAGGTATATGTGATATACATGTTATTGATGTGTTCCTTACTAATGTTCACAGTAGCACCTGGGTATTTGATACTGGTTCTGTTGCTAATGTCCGCAACTCGAAACAGGGAGTACGGATTAAGCGAAGATTGGCTAAGGACGAGGTGACGATGCGCGTGGGAAATGGTTCCAAAGTCTATGTGATCGCGGTCGGCACGCTACCTCTACATCTACCTTCGGGATTAGTTTTAGACCTAAATAATTGTTATTTGGTGCTAGCGTTGAGCATGAACATTATATCTAGATCTTGTTTGATGCGAGACGGTTATTCATTTAAATCTGAGAATAATGGTTGTTCTATTTATACGAGTAATATCTTTTATGGTCATGCACCCTTGAAGAGTGGTCTATTTTTGATGAATCTCGATAGTAGTGATACACATATTCATAATATTGAAGCCAAAAGATGCAGAGTTGATAATGACAGTGCAACTTATTTGTGGCACTGCCGTTTTGGTCATATTGGTGTAAAGCGCATGAAGAAACTCCATTCTGATGGACTTTTGGAATCACTTGATTATGAATCACTTGGTACTCGCGAACCATGCCTCATGGGCAAGATGACTAAAACGTCGTTCTCTGGAACAATGGAGCGAGCAACAGATTTGTTGGAAATCATACATACTGATGTATGTGGTCCGATGAATATAGAGGCTCGCGGCGGGTATCGTTATTTCTCACCTTCACAGATGATTTGAGAAGATATGGGTATATCTACTTGATGAAACATAAGTCTGAAACATTTGAAAAGTTCAAAGAATTTCAGAGTGAAGTGGAAAATCATCGTAACAAGAAAATAAAGTTTCTGCGATCTGATCGTGGAGGAGAATATTTGAGTTACGAGTTTGGTCTTCATTTGAAACAATGTGGAATAGTTTCGCAACTCACGCCACTCGGAACACCACGGCTTAATGGTGTGTCCGAACGTCGTAATCGTACTTTACTAGATATGGTGCGTTCTATGATGTCTCTTACTGATTTACCGCTATCATTTCGGGGTTATGCTTTAGAGACGGCTGCATTCACGTTAAATAGGGCACCATCTAAATCCATTGAGACGACTCCTTATGAACTGTGGTTTGGCAAGAAACCAAAGTTGTCATTTCTTAAAGTTTGGGGTTGCGATGCTTATGTGAAAAAGTTTCAACCTGATAAGCTCGAACCCATATCGGAGAAATGTGTCTTCATAGGATACCCAAAGAAGACTATTGGGTACACCTTCTATCACAGATTCGAAGGCAAGACATTTGTTGCTAAAAATGGATCTTTTCTAGAGAAGGAGTTTCTCTCGAAAGAAGTGAGTGGGAGGAAGGTAGAACTTGATGAGGTAACTGTACCTGCTCCCTTATTGAAAAGTAGTTCATCACAAAAATCTGTTCCTATGACTCCTACACCAATTAGTGAGGAAGCTAATGATGATGATCATGTAACTTCAGATCAAGTTACTACCGAACCTCGTAGGTCAACCAGAGTAAGATCTGCACCAAAGTGGTACGGTAATCCTGTTCTGGAGGTCATGTTACTTGACCATGACGAATCTACGAACTATGAGGAAGCGATAATGAGCCCAGGTTCCGCAAAATGGCTTGAGGCCATGAAATCTGAGATGGGATCCATGTATGAGAACAAAGTGTGGACTTTGGTTGACTTGCCCGATGATCGGCAAGCCATCGAGAATAAATGGATCTTCAAGAAGAAGACTGACGCTGACAGTAATGTTACTGTCTGCAAAGCTTGACTTGTTGCGAAAGGTTTTTGACAAGTTCAAGGAGTTGACTACGATGAGACTTTCTCACCCGTAGCGATGCTTAAGCCCGTTCAAATCATGTTAGCAATTGCTGCATTTTATGATTATGAAATTTGGCAAATGGATGTAAAGAATGCATTCCTGAATGGATTTCTGGAAGAGGAGTTCTATATGATGCAACCTGAAGGTTTTATCGATCCAAAGAATGCCAACAAAGTGTGTAAGCTCCAGCGATCCATCTATGGACTAGTGCAAGTATCTCGGAGTTGGAATAAACGTTTTGATAGTGTGATCAAAGCATATGGTTTTACACAGACTTTTTGAGAAGCCCGTATTTACAAGAAAGTGAGTGGGAGATCTGTAGCATTTCTAATATTATATGTGGATGACATATTGTTGATTGGAAATGATATAGAATTTCTAGATAGCATAAAAGGATATTTGAATAAGAGTTTTTCAATGAAAGACCTCGGTGAAGATGCTTATATATTGGGCATCAAGATCTATAGAGATAGATCAAGACGCTTAATTGGACTTTCACAAAGTGCATACCTTGATAAAGTTTTGAAGAAGTTCAAAATAGATCAAGCAAAGAAAGGGTTCTTGCCTGTGTTACAAGATGTGAAGTTGAGTCAGACTCAATGCCCGACCACTGCAGAAGATAGAGAGAAAATGAAAGGTGTTCCCTATGCTTCAGCTATAGGCTCTATCATGTATGCAATGCTGTGTACCAGACCTGATGTGTGCCTTGCTATTAGTTTAGCAGGGAGGTACCAAAGTAATCCAGGAGTGGATCACTGGACAATGGTCAAGAACATCCTGAAATACCTGAAAAGGACTAAGGATATGTTTCTCGTTTATGGAGGTGACAAAGAGCTCATCGTAAATGGTTACGTGGATGCAAGTTTTGACACTGATCCGGATGACTCTAAGTCACAAACCGGATACATTTTTATATTGAATGGTGGAGCTGTCAATTGGTGCAGTTCTAAGCAAAGCGTCATGGCGGGATCTACGTGTGAAGAAGAGTACATAGCTGCTTCGGAAGCAGCAAATGAAGGAGTCTGGATAAAGAAGTTCATATCCGATCTATGTGTCATACCTAGTGCATCGGGTCCAATGAAAATCTTTTGTGACAATACTGGTGCAATTGCCTTGGGAAAGGAATCCAGATTTCACAAGAGAACCAAGCACATCAAGAGACACTTTAATTCCATCCACGATCAAGTCAAGGAGGGAGACATAGAGATTTGCAAGATACATACGGATCTGAATGTTGCAGACCCATTGACTAAGCCACTCTCACGAGCAAAACATGATCAGCACCAAGACTCCATGGGTGTTAGAATCATTACTGTGTAATCTAGATTATTGACTCTAGTGCAAGTGGGAGACTGAAGGAAATATGACCTAAAGGCAACAATAAAGTTGTTATTTATATTCCTTATATCATGATAAATGTTTATTATTCATGCTAGAATTGTATTAACTGGAAACTTAGTACATGTGTGAATACATAGACAAACAAAGTGTCACTAGTATGCCTCTACTTGACTAGCTCTTTGAATCAAAGATGGTTAAGTTTCCTAACCATAGATATGAGTTGTCATTTGATTAATGGGATCACATCATTAGAGAATGATGTGATTGACTTGACCCATTCCGTTAGCTTAGCATTTGATCCTTTAGTATATTTCTATTGCTTTCTTCATGACTTATACATGTTCCTATGACTATGAGATTATGCAACTCCCGAATACCGGAGGAACACTTTGTGTGCTACCAAAGTTCACAACATGACTGTGTGATTATAAAGGTGCTCTACAGGTGTCTCTGATGGTACTTGTTGAGTTGGCATAGATCAAGATTAGGATTTGTCACTCCGATTGTCGGAGAGGTATCTCTGGGCCCTCTCGGTAATGCACATCACTATAAGCCTTGCAAGCAATGCAACTAATGAGTTAGTTGCGGGATGATGTATTACGAAACGAGTAAAGAGTCTTGCCGGTAACGAGATTGAACTAGGTATTGAGATACCGATGATCGAATCTCGGGCAAGTAACATACCGGTGACAAAGGGAACAACGTATGTTGTTATGCGGTTTGACCGATGAAGATCTTCATATAATATGTAGGAACCAATATGAGCATCTAG
The DNA here is from genome assembly GCF_002162155.2 of Triticum dicoccoides. Classification (NCBI taxonomy): domain Eukaryota; kingdom Viridiplantae; phylum Streptophyta; class Magnoliopsida; order Poales; family Poaceae; genus Triticum; species Triticum dicoccoides. The sequence continues at coordinate 270,733,932 of NC_041380.1, forward strand.
GTTCCGCTATTGGTTATTGACCGGAGATGAGTCTCGGTCATGTCTACATAGTTCTCGAACCCTTAGGGTCCGCACGCTTAACATTCAGTGACGATCGGTATTATGATTTTATGTGTTTTGATGTACCAAAGGTAGTTCAGAGTCCCGGATGTGATCACGGACATGACGAGGAGTCTTGAAATGGTCGAGACATAAAGATTGATATATTGGACGGCTACATTCGGACACCGGAAGGGTTTCGGGTGATCTCGGAGAAAACCGGAGTGCCGGAGGGGTTACCGAAACCCCCGGGGACTAATGGGCCTTAATGGGCCCTAGTGGAGAGAGAGAGGAGCCGGCCAGGGCAGGCCACACGCCCCTCCCCTTGAGTCCAAATAGGACAAGGAAGGGGGGGGGGCGGCGCCCCCCTTGCCTTTCTCCTCTCCCACTCCTTCCTCCTCCTAGTGGGACTAGGAAAGGGGAGTCCTACTCCCACTAGGAGGACTCCTCCTCCTCTTGGCACGCCCTCCTAGGGCCAGCCGGCCTCCCCCCTTTCTCCTTTATATACGGGGGCAGGGGCACCCCATGACACACAAGTTGATCATTGATCTTTTAGCCGTGTGCGGTGCCCCCCTCCACCATAATCCACCTCAGTCATATCGTAGCGGTGCTTAGACGAAGCCCTACGTCGGTAGCTTCTCAACACCGTCATCATGCTGTCGTGCTGACGAAACTCTCCCTTGAAGCTCTACTGGATCATGAGTTCATGGGACGTCACCGAGCTGAACGTGTGCAGATCGCGGAGGTGCCGTACGTTTGGTACTAGGATCGGTCGATCGTGAAGACATACGACTACATCAACTGCGTTGTCATAATGCTTCCGCTTACGGTCTACGAGGGTACGTGGACGACACTCTCCCCTCTCGTTGCTATGCATCACCATGATCTTGCATGTGCGTAGGAATTTTTTTGAAATTACTGCGTTCCCTAATAGTATCATCCCACTATCTTTTTGCTTTTACTTGTCTTAGTTCAATCTTTTGATTTAGATGAAATAAAGTTTAGTTCGATCCTTATTTGAAAGTTTGCTTAGTGATCTATCCTTGTAATCATGTGCAAGTTATATAATAAAGTTAGTTTGAGTTTTTGCTTTCTTTACTTTCATGTTGCAAATAAAGAAAATAAATAAGAAAGAAAGAGAAAGATAAAGGAAATAAATGAAGAAAGGAAATAAATAATGAAAAAAATTATATACTAATCCTATGGTAGGTGATGGCACCACATAAGGAAAAGTATAAGTAGAAAATTTTATTAGAGATTGACAAACATAGCATTAGTCAATGATGCAACTCATCAAATAATTAATAAGGGAATGGAAGATTCACATATAGATATACCATCCTAGAAATCTTTTGTGATTGTGAGCCCTCATCAAAATATTATATTCCAAAATTGTTGACGTTGGACAAGGAAGACAACTTAATGGTTTATGCTTGTTTATATTCACATAGAAGTCATATTGTCATAGATCCTTTAACATGTGATGCTTGCCTCTATCTTTGCTAGCCAAAAATTCCACACTAAGTAGAGATACTACTTGTCATCCAAAAACCCTTAAACCAAAATCTTTTTCAAGTGTCCACCATACCTACCTAGGGATTGAGCAAGATCCCTCAAGTAAGTTGTCATCGATGCAAAATGCCAATAAAATTGCTTCTAAAAGTGTGAGATCATTTAGTGTAAGAGAAAATTGAGTGTTATACGAACTTGGATGACAAAGAATAAAAGTGACAAACTGCATAATAAAGGTTGTCATTTTAAGGGGCAATACAATGTGATGTTCTCTTGCACTAAGGGATTGAGCATACAAACAAATAAGTGCATGGCAACCTCTCATTCCCTCTGCGAAGGGCCTATCTTTTACTTTTATGCAAAGAGTCAAAGTTTTTCTCTCTATTCCTTTTAATTTTCTCATTTGGCAAGCATCATGTGGTGAGGAAAGTTCTAGGCACATATGTCCAATTGAATATAGATAGCATGAGTTATTATTGTTGACATTACCCTTGAGGTGAGTATGTTGGGAGGCGAAACTATAAGCCCCTATCTTTCTATGTGTCCGGTTGAAACGTTTTGCTCATGGGTACGAGGTGAGTGTTAGCAATCATAGAAGACTATATGATGGTTGAGTATGTGGACTTGCCTAAAGGCTCCGACACGTGACCCTTCCTGAAAAGATGATGAATTGTAGTTGCAAAGTTGACCGAGAACATATTTGTTGGTCTCTAATAGAGTTTTTTCTTCATACTTTGATTGTGTGATGAACTATTACTTATTCATGAGAAGTATATGATAAAAGTTCTATGATAAGAGTCCTATGTTAAATTTTGTTGCTGTTATAATAATCAACATGATGCTTCTATGTCCGTATTTTGTTTTTACCGACACCTCTCTCTCAAAGCATGTTGACATGTTTTTCAATTTCAGTTTTTGCTTGAGGACAAGCGAGGTCTAAGCTTGGGGGAGTTGATACATTCATTTTGCATCATGTTTTCTTACTGTTATTTATAATGTTTTTATCCATAATAATGCTTTTTGGAGTAATTCTAATGCCTTTTCTCTCATAATTTGCAAGGACACACCAAGAGGGAGAATTCCGGCAGCTGGAAATCTGGACCTGGAAAAGCTACGTCAGGCTATCTATTCTGCACAACTCCAAATGAGCTGAAACTTCACGGAGAATTTTTATGGATTATTTAAGAAACATTGGAGCCAATAAATGAGCTAAAACTTCACGGAGCGCGCCCTGGTGGGTTGTGGCCTCCTCGGCCCACCTCCGGTGCCCATCTTTTAGTATACAAGTCATTTTGACATAGAAAAAATAAGAGGGGGACTTTCGGGACAAAGCGCCGCCGCCTCGAGGCGGAACTTGGAGGAGCACTTTTGCCCTCCGGCGGAGCGATTCTGCCAGGGGAACTTCCCTCCGTAGGGGGAAATCATCGTCATCATCATCACCAACAACTCTCCCATCTTGGGGAGGGCAATCTCCATCAACATCTTCACCAGTGCCATCTCATCTCATCTCAAACCCTAGTTCATCTCTTGTATTCAATCTTGTTACCGGAAATATAGATTGTTGCTAGGGGGTGACTAGTAGTGTTGATTACATCTTGTAGTTGATTACTATATGGTTTATTTGGTGGAAGATTATATGTTCAGATCCATTATGCATATTAATACCCCTCTTATCACGAGCATGTTTATTATTTGTGAGTAGTTACTTTTGTTCTTGAGGTCACGGGAGAAATCATGTTGCAAGTAATCATGTGAATTTGATATGTGTTCGATATTTTGATGGTATGTATGTTGTGATTCCCTTAATGGTGTCATGTGAACGTCGACTACATGACACTTCACCATATTTGGGCCTAAGAGAATGCATTGTGGAGTAGTAAATAGATGGTGGGTTGCGAGAGTGACGGAAACTTAAACCCCAGTTTATGCACTATTCCATAAGGGACCGATTGGATCCTAGATTTTAATGCTATGGTTAGAATTTATTGTTAATACTTTTCTCGTAGTTGCAGATGCTTGCGGGAGGGTTAATCATAAGTAGGAGGTTTCTTCAAGTAAGAACAACACCTAAGCACCAGTCCACCCACATATCAAATTATCAAAGTAGCGAACACAAATCAAATCAACATGATGAAAGTGACTAGATGAAATTCCCGTGTACCCTCAAGAACTCTTTGCTTATTATAAGAGACTGTTTTGGCATGTCCTTTGCCTCAAAAGGATTGGGCTACCTTGCTGCATACTTGTTACTATTATCGTTACTTGCTCTTTACAAATTATCTTGCTATCAAACTACTCGCTACTTACAATTTCAGCACTTGTAGACATTACCTTACTAAAAACTACTTGTCATTTCTTTCTGCTCCTCGTTGGGTTTGACACTCTTACTTATCAAAAAGAGCTACAATTGATCCCCTATACTTGTGGGTCATCATGGTCCTTCCGGAGAATGCCTCACGGTGCGGGAAGGACGGGGACTGCGCGAACGACAGTGGCCATGGCGATGGTGGTTCGGTTTTGCGCGGAGTAGGAAGAAAGCGGCGCGAGGAAAAAAAGGAAAAGCTAGGGTACGTCTGCGGGGTGAGGGGAGGTCTTATCCACCATAGGGACATGCGGGATGGCCGACGCGTGGCCATCCACTGCCACGGAAGCGGCGCCCGTGTCCACCGCACCTCTTGTAAACAGAGGTAGGGGTCGGCGGCGCAGGTGGGCTGGGCTGCACTATGCACTTGCGGCCCAAGTGCACAGTGGGCCTTTTCTTTTTTCCTTTTCTATTTTGTATGTTCTTCTCTGTTTTTCATTTTTTATTGTATTACCAAATGAGTTTTGTTCAATATGGAATTTGGCATATAAATATTAGCCAACATTTTGAGCTAGCCCACCAAGTTTGAATTTATTTTGAAATGTATAACTATTTGTTTAATTTGAAAAGTCTCAATTTATTGCTACTGGTTCAGTTTTAAATAGGTTAAGGGCATTTCAATAATTCAAATGAGATTGGATAATTCATGACAATTACTTAGTGAATATTTGCAACCCAACCAACATTTTGTCTAGCTGTTTAAAGAAATCTTATTTTTGGCTTTATTTTAAAGTTGAATTTGAACTAGGTTTGGATCAAAGTGAAGTTTAGGAAAATTAATTGTGATGACATGGCACCATTAGCATGAGTTTACTGTAGCTTGACATCAGGGGTGTTACAAATTTCCACCACTAAGATAAATCTCGTCCCGGGATTTAAGAGGTAGACGGAAAGAGGGAAAGGGCCTGACTACGAATCTAACAAATCTTCTCGGGCTTGGTTACTCTTCAGCGAAGATGTCGATCCACTGCATTCAAGTCTTTATTTCTCTGCATGAATGCACCATGATATAGTTGTCATTCTTCCTTTAGGATCTTCATCACACTTACGAAAACGATAAGGGATAACTCAGGAACGATGGAATTCTACAAGCGGTAATTATCTGAGGTTATCTCATGAATGAAACAGATAGGTATCTCTCGAGTTTTGGGTCATAGGAATCATAACGAGAGTGACTTAAAAAGGGACGAATAACTTCATTTGATTAGAGAACATTTAATGCCTAATGCATGATGTAAGAGAGGCCTAGAGTGTCGAAGAATGAATCTTGCATCTGATACCGGAATGTATCATCTCAAAGAAGGTGGCTCGCGGAAATACATACGAAGTCAAGTGCAAGGGTGATTTTGGATACAAGGATTACATAGTCATTTACACGAAACTTCACAATTAATGAGAGAGTTTCCGTAAGGAATTCAAAGGAATGGCAGGCTCGAGGTAGAATGATAAGAGATCACATGGGCAACTAGAATATGCAGTCGCAAGTGCTACAGAAAGGCAAGGCATACTGCACCAGTATGTATTTGAGGACTCAAGCATTTCTGATTCATTAGGATGGTCAAAATCAAAGTGACCAACATACATACCACCACGATGAATAAGAGGGGTGGCGACATCTTGTGTGATCACGATACAAGGTTCGTCAGAGAACAATTTGCCAGCAATGTTGGCAACAACATCGGTACCAAGAGCGAGGGACGAAGAGAACCAATTTCCTGCTCGTTGAAATGAGGCGGGCCAATAGGCAAAGTTCTCGCCCACCGGTGGCTACCGGAATGTCATCAACAATAGTAACAAGGTCTTACTGACAGAGTTGTACACGTTTACATAAGCAGGGAACTATTACTGCTTAGATCATATAAAAAACAACAACAACAACAACAACCAGGTCCATGCCCAATAACAACAAACCACAAGGAGGGGGCGCGTGTTTGTCCGGTGGGCCGAGGAGAGAAGTCATAGAAAAAATACATTAAAACAAACATCGCTAACAACCCCAGACAAACAAAAGTGCACTGGTGGTTAGTGCAATATGCCTAAACTTTCAGAGAGCAGCATCTACAAGGTCTCGGGTAATCCGAATTGGGAAGAATAGGAGAAGCCAATTCAAGGAACAGTTAAAGTAAATGTTGACGCTTCATTCTATGCTAATGAGAATAAGGGTGCAACAGGAGCAATAATTAGAGATAATAACGAGGTGTTTCTGGCAGCGACTTGCAGGCCATCACAACATGTTACTGATGCACATTCTATCGAGGCAATGGCGGTGTATCAGGGGCTTCTGCTCGCCGATGAAATGTGCTCTTGATTCAGATTGAATCAGATTCTCTTGAGGTGATCAACGCATGTTCTGGAGAAGACAGAATCTGGAGTCAAGGAGGGGCGATCTACGCTGATTGCTTTATTGCAACGAGAATGCTAGGTTCCGTTCAATTCATGCACTATGTCTGGAAGACGAATGAAGCGGCACATGTTTAACTAAATTTGCATATAATAGTGATAGTGCTTGTAAGTGGGTCGATGAACCCCCTGATTTCTCGGTGAATGCCATTGCGAACGATGTAACTATATTATCAAATTAATAAAGTAGACATGATGGTCCTAAGAAAAACCAGACAAACAAACCAAAGGCACAACAATCAATTGATGACATCAACTTAGATGTGACATCTAGATGAGCCTCCTAGACAGTGGACGCAACCTTATTTAATTACAGTGCAAACGATCACCTACCAGGTCAGGCATAGTACCGATGTTTACACGAAACGAACGAATGGAATGAACAATACAGAACCACCGCCAAAAACAATACAAACCTATACAAATGGTAGTACTAACCAGCACATATCATACTCGCGAACTAACAAGGTCGCCGATCATGATCGCCATGAACGGCTTGTCCAAGGTGGACCTCCGGCGAGCGGAGAGCTCCTGAGCCATGGTGCGCATATCCGAGCGAGCGTCGGGGTTGGTGCGGACACAGGATAGTGCCACGACGAAGACGAACACCACCTGCGCTGCCATCTGCTCGGCGGGACCGTCCAGCCTCTGGTCCACCAGGTCCCTAAGCAGCAGGAGCGCGGCCGACTTGCCGACACCGGCCTGCGCCTCGTCGAGGCTGTACAGTGAGCTGATGAGCCCGCCCGGGAACTTGCCGGTCAGGATCTCCATGGCCACCACGCCGAAGCTGTACACGTCGCACTTGGTCGTCACCCTCAAGTAGGCGAGCTCTGCAGCAAGAAACGCGATGACAAATGTGAGCAGCGAGCTTGCAAGCAGTAACGGAGCACAATTCAGGGTGCGTAGCGGGTGTACGTACTTGGCGCCATGTATCCATAGGAGCCGGCCACGCTGGTGCAGTTGGAGCGGCCGGGCGCGAGGAACCTGGCCGTGCCGAATTCTGACAGCCGCGTCTCGTACTCGGCGTCCAGAAGGACGTTGTTGACGGAGACGTCGCGGTGGATCATCGGCGGCGAGCAGTCGTGGTGCAGGTAGGCCAGCGCGCTCGCCAGGCCCCTGATCGCGCGCATCCTGGCCGGCCAGTCGAACCTCTCGCCGCTGCGCTCGCCGCCCATGTACAACACCTTCCCTAGGCTACCCCTCTCGACGCGCTCGTAGACGAGGTACATGTACCCGCCGGTGGCGCAGAACCCGTGGAGCTTGATGATGTTCCGGTGGCGGACGTGCGTCAGGGCCCTCACCTCGTTCTCGAAGCTCTTCTCGCTGATGCCCTAGCACGCGTCCCCTGTTTCCGACACGTCGAGCTTTTTCACGGCGAGGGAGTGGCCGCCGGGCACTTTGGCGTGGTACACGCTCCCGAAGCTGCCCTTGCCGATGCAGTAGGCCTCGTTGAAGTGCTCCGTCGCCGCCAGGATCTCGCCGAACAAGAACTCCGCGTCCTTGCTCCATATGGACGCCTGCAGATCTGTCGTGCCGCTGCCGCTCGCTGTTGTCTCCTCCGTGTTTTCGTTGGTTCGCGTCTTCTTGCGGACGAGCACGAGAGCCACTGTAGCGACAAAGAAGAGCAGCGCGCCGACAACAGACATGGCGACATCAAGTATCAGCTTGGTGATGTGTCGCCGTGAGCCAACTCCGGCACCGGTGGAATACAAGCTGCAAGATTTCAGACCGGCTACGTCGCCGCACAGGCCCGGGTTGCCACTGAGATCCAGGTCGCTCAGCGAGCTCATCTTGCCCAGCAGAGCCGACACCGCTCCGGTGAGGTTGTTGCTGATCAGGTTCAGGTACCACATGCGGTCCAATTTCGTGAGCTCCACGGGCACGCCGCCCTCGAGCTCATTCCCAGACAGGTCCATTTTCTCCAGCAGCAGCATTGTTGTGACGTTCCCTAGTGTCGGAGGGATCGGTCCTGACAACATGTTGTGACTCAGGTTCAGTTTGAGCAATTGTAATTTGCCGAGCTCAGGAGGGATTACGCCGGCGAGATGATTCGATGCGAGGCTCAAATCATTCAGTGCAGGCATGCCACCGAAACCGGGAGGAATTGTCCCGGTGATCTTGTTGAGCTCCAGGTTCAGATACAAGAGGCTCTTGAACTGAGCCCAGTGCTCCGGGAGCTCGCCGCCGAAGGAATTCCCAGAGAGATCGATGTAGTAAAGGTTAGGATGCAATCCTAAGACTTCTGACACGTCGCCGGTAAGCCGGTTACGTGACATCCTGATGCATACCAGCTTGGTCAAGTTGCGGTAGCAAGCAGGCACGGGGCCGGTGAACTGGTTACTGTCCAGGCCAAGGTACATGAGGCGGGAGGCGCTCAGGCCCAGCCCTGGTGGCAGCTCGCCGGAGAAGTTGTTGTTGGCCATGCTTACCACGGTCAGCTGGCGGCTGGAAATCGGCGGGATTGTACCGGAGAAGAAGTTGTTGAAGGCGACGATGTAGATGAGGTTCGGCAACCGGACAAGCCCGGCCGGCAGCTCCCCATCGAGCATGTTGGTGCTCACGGATATCTTCTGCAGCGCCCTCATGTTCCCCAACTCGTCAGGCAACCGGCCGGTGAGCTTGTTGTTGTACAGCCGAAGAGTCTCTAATCTTGTGAGGTTGCCGATGGTCCGTGGTATGGTACCAGAGAATTTGTTCTCGGCGAGGTCCAGCAGCCTCAGATTCGTCAGACTTCCGATGATCGCCGGGATCTCGCCGGAGAGGTTGTTGGTCGCGAAGGAGAGGAACTGCAGCCTCGACGCCTGTCAGCGATCAGGCCAGCAGGAGTGCATCAGATGAGCGCGAGAAGCTGATTCAAGTGACGGGCCGGCCCAGAAGGGAGCCTCGTCTGCCCACTCGGCTTGCTGGGCCGGAATGGGCCTAGTGGACTCACTACTTAAAGAGGTTGTAGTGTGTGTGAGAGGGTAGGCGGTGGCAAACGGCTAGTTGGCCGCGAGGCTTGTGTGTGTATCTGTACTTTCTTCCCCAATTCCCCTTCCTCCTCTTGAATTGTAGCTCGGATCTAAATCAATGGAGTATTAGAGAGAGAGAGATCGCCTAACAATCTGGTATCAGAGCCTCCCATCCTGGAATTCCCTCGCCACCCCCACCACACTCGCTTCGCTGACCGCCGCCGCGCTGAAGTTATGGATCGAATTTCACCGGAGACGAAGGCGATGTACGAGCTATTACGGGCGGATTTCGACACCGCCCTCGCCAAGAGCTCCTCCGAGCGGAACGAGGCGACGGTGACCGCGCTTGCCAAGCTCGACACCAAGTTGGATCAGCTTTTGGGGCGGATCGACGACGTCAAGCTCGCCCTCAGCATCGACCTCGACGAGATCCACGAAGAAATTGGGGCCACACCGCCTCCGTCACCGTGAGATCCGTCTGCTAGCAAGCAGCCGGTGCAAGGTACCACGACTGGGTTTGATGGATTGGCTCCCAAGTATGTTCCCCCTCAGGTTCGAGGTATGCATTCAGAGCACAATTCTCCTAGGCACGTCAGTACACCTCAGGAGAATTTCCGTCAGTCCCTGTTGAGGCACTTGGATTTGGCCCTCGGATTGAGTTACCTAGGTTTGATGGGTCCAATCCGAAGTTATGGCAGACTAGATGTGAGGATTATTTCCGTTTTTGGAACACATCGCAGAATCAGTGGGTCTCTTTTGCTTCATCTTTGTTTGATGGGTCTGCTGCTCGTTGGTTGGAGTCTGTTCAACGTAGAGCACCTAATGCATCTTGTTCAGAGTTTTGTAGTTTGTTGATGTCCCGTTTTGGCCGTAATAAGCACCAAAATTTGTTGCGTCAGTTATTTTCTATCCGTCAAACTAGCACTGTTGAAGAGTATGTTGAGCGATTTTCAGAACTGTTTGATTAGTTAACTGCTTATGAGGATCACCCTAATATAGTGCATTATGTGACTCGTATCATGGAAGGATTGACACCTGCAGTGCGCATGTTGGTTGGCATTCAGCAGCCGCTTGATTTGGACTCTACATATGCTTTGGCTTTGTTGTCAGATGAATTAACCAGTTCATTGACACAACCCATACCATTTGTTTCTCGCTCAACATCGTCAGGGTTGATTGGAACGAGTCGCTCAGGCCCAAGTAAAGTTTTGGAGGAGAAGAAGGTAACTGACACTGTGAAATCGCCCGCAACTGATGATAGATTGTCAGCTTTGCGTGCATTCAGAAGGTCTAAGGGATTGTGTTTTGTCTGTGGTGAGCGTTGGGCTCGAGATCATAAATGTAAGCAGGAAATTCAGTTACATGTGGTTCAAGAGATGTTGGAATGTGTACAGTGTTGGCCTGATGAATTCAGTAATTCAGAGGAATACATGGTTAATGAAGTTAATGCTATGACATTATCTGCAGCTGCTATTGGTGATCCTACTGTTCCTGCTGTGTCCACTATGAAGCTGAGAATTCAGTTGCAAGGACGCGCTCTGTATTTTTTAGTGGATTCTGGTAATAGTCATACTTTTATTGATGCAGTTGTAGCTGTTTCCTTATCAGGTGTTTCTGACATGCCAGTCTCCATGGTCAGAGTGGCTGATGGTAAACTTATTCCTTGCTCTCACCAGTTAAAAACAGGGTAGTGGTCTTGTGCTGGTTATCATTTCACTAGTCGGTTTAAGGTTTTTCCCTTGGGGACTTATGATGGCATATTGGGCATGGATTGGCTTGTTGCTCATAGCCCAATGCAAGTGGATTGGGCTGAACATTGGATTTCCTTCCAGAAAGACCATACTCTAGTTACATTGCTTGGTGCAGATGCTAGCCCTCAGTTGTGTGCAGTAATGGAACTGTCAGCTTTGCTAGTAACCGAAGAAATGGTTCTGTCTGAATTACCTCAGGAAATTCAAGAGCTTATTGAGAAATTTGCTCCAGTTTTTGCAGCCCCTACCGGTTTACCACCTAGAAGGAAGTATGATCATACAATCCCTCTCATTCCTGGAGCTGGTCCTGTTGTGGTCCTGTTGCCATCAGACCATATAGAGTTGCTCCTGCTTTGAAGGATGAATTGGAGAAGCAAGTGAAAGAAATGTTGGATTCTGGTGTGATTCGACCTAGTAACAGCCCTTTTTCTTCCCCAATGTTGTTGGTACAAAAGAAGGACCATTCTTGGAGGCCTGTTTTTGATTATAGGCATCTTAATGCTATTACTGCTAAATGCAAATATCCAATTCCAGTGATTGATGAGCTTTTTGTGAGTTAGCTGGTTCTTCATGGTTTTCAAAATTGGATTTAAGATCAGGTTATCATCAGATAAGGCTTGCCCCTGGAGAGGAGTATAAGACTGCATTTCAATCTCATAATGGGCATTTTGAGTTTTTGGTTATGTCACAAGGGCTGACTGGGGGGCCTAACACTTTTCAGTTTGCTATGAATAGTGATTTGTCCCCTGTGTTGAGGAAATGTGCAGTGGTCTTCTTTGATGATATTCTAGTTTTTAGTGCTACTTATGCACTTCATTTGCAACATTTGGCAGAAGTACTTCAGTTGTTACTTAAGCATCAATGGCAAGTCAGATTATCCAAGTGTGCTTTTGCTTAGCAAGAAATTGGATATTTAGGTCACATTATCAGTGGTGAAGGTGTGTCCACTGACCCTGCTAAGATCTCTGCTATTCAGGATTGGCCAGTTCCTGTGTCTGTTAAAGAGGTAAGGGGATTTTTGGGCTTGGCTGGATATTATAGGAAGTTCATTAAGCTTTATGGAGTTATTAGTAGGCCCCTCACCTTGTTGCTCAAAAAAGGGGTGTACTTCCATTGGACAAATGTGGAACAACAGTCCTTTGTGGCCCTCAAAGAAGCTCTTGCTTCAGCACCAGTGTTAGCACTTCCTGATTTTTCAAAGAAGTTTATTGTGGAAACAGATGCTTGCGATGTGGGAATTGGAGCAGTTCTTATGCAAGATGGTCACCCCTTAGCTTATGTTAGTAAGGCCTTGGGCCCCAGGAATCAGGCACTCTCTGTTTATGAAAAAGAGTATTTAGCTATACTTCTTGCTGTAGATCATTGGCGACAATACTTGCAGTTATCTGAATTTGTTATTCAGACAGATCAGAGGAGTTTGGCCAGTTTGTCTGACCAGCGTTTGCATACAGTTTGGCAACAAAAAGCTTTGACTAAATTGCTTGGTCTGACTTACACCATTTGCTATAGAAAAGGAGTTGAGAACAGAGCTGTTGATGCTTTATCTAGGAGGCCCCACACTGCACAAGAAATACTCCCTAAACTTCATCATATCTCTTCTGTTCAACCATTGTGGTTGGAAGATATCGTTCAGAGCTATGTTGATCATCCCTTTTCTGGTGCATTATTGCAACGATTGGCAATTGATCCTCGATCTGATAAGAAGTTTTCCTTGAGAGCTGGTATTTTGCGCATTGATCAGTGCATTTGGGTGGGTGCTAAACCTCAGTTGCATCATAAATTGGTCAGTGCTTTCCATGATAGTGCAATTGGTGGACACTCTGGTTTTCCTGTCACCTATAAACGTGTGAGACAGTTGTTTCGTTGGGCAGGAATGCGACGTTTTATTAAACAGTTTGTGCAACATTGTTTGATCTGTCAGCAAGCTAAGCCCGAACGTATACCATATCCTGGTTTGTTGCAACCCTTGCCAATTCCAACATTGCCCTGGGAAATGGTGTCTATGGATTTTGTTGAAGGTATCCCCACATCTGGCAGGTATAATTGTTTGTTGGTGGTCATTGATAAGTTGACAAAGTATGGTCATTTCATTCCCTTGCAACACCCCTTCACTGCTGTGTCTGTGGCTGAAGCGTTTCTGAATGCAGTTTATCGTCTCCATGGCATGCCACTGTCCATTGTGTCAGATCGTGACCGAGTGTTTACTAGCCTTTTTTGGAAGGAGTTGTTTGCTAAGACAGGCACTTTGCTTCGTATGAGCTCTGCTAGACACCCACAAACGGATGGCCAGACTGAACGTGTGAATCACCAAGTAGAATGCTTTCTTCGATGCTTTGTCGGTGCACATCCCACTCGTTGGGCACAATGGATACCCTTGTGTGAGTTTTGGTATAATACGAATTGGCATTCGGCTACAGGGCAAACACCCTTTGAGGTTGTTTATGGGCATACTCCTCGTCACTTTGGTATTTCTGTTGATGATACAATTCAGTCTGAAGATCTGAAACAATGGCTTGATCAACGCAAGGTGGTCCTCGATTCAGTTCAGCAGCATCTGTCTCGTGCGCAACAGCGAATGAAAGTTCAGGCAGATAAGCATCGTACTGAGCGTTCGTTCGACATTGGGGATTTTGTGTTCCTCAAGTTGCAACCATATTTACAGTCTTATGTTGCTCCACGCGCTAATCATAAGTTGGCTTTTAAGTTTTATGGGCCTTTCCAGATTATTGCTCGTGTGGGAGAAGTGGCTTACGAGCTGGCCTTGCCTCCTTCTAGTAAGGTCCACCCGGTTTTCCATGTTTCACTGTTGAAGGTCCTGGCTCCTGGTTGCGAAGCACTTCCACAACTGCCTTCTTCTAATGCTCATCTTCAGGTGCCTGTTGAGATTTTGCAACAGCGAGTGATCAGACGTGGTTCTAGTTCTTTGGTTCAAGTTTTGGTTTGTTGGAGTGATTCTTCTGATGAACTCGCCACTTGGGAAGATAAGAAGACGTTAAAGCAAATGTTTCCAAGGGCTCCGGCTTGGGGACAAGCCGCTTCTAAGAAAGGGGGAATTGTCAGCGATCAGGCCAGCAGGAGTGCATCAGATGAGCGCGAGAAGCTGATACAAGTGACGGGCCGGCCCAGAAGGGAGCCTCGTCTGCCCACTCGGCTCACTGGGCCGGAATGGGCCTAGTGGACTCACTACTTAAAAAGGTTGTAGTGGGTGTGTGAGAGGGTAGGCGGTGGCAAACGGCTAGTTGGCCGCGAGGCTTGCGTGTGTATCTGTACTTTCTTCCCCAATTCCCCTTCCTCCTCTCGAATTGTAGCTCGGATCTGAATCAATGGAGTATTAGAGAGAGAGATCGCCTAACAACGCCATGCCGACCTCAGCGGGGATCTCGCCGATGAAATGGTTCTTGTCCGCCTGAAACACCGTGAGACGTGTCCACGCCGAGAAGTAGTCCGGCAAGATATCCCCAGTGAGCATGTTCTTGGAGACGTTGAATTCTCGTACTCTCCTCAGCTTGGCCCACGACACCGGCAGCTTTCCGGAGAGCTTGTTGACCGCGAGGCCAATGACGGTGAGGTTGGTGCAGTGGCTGAGTTTCGTCGGAAGGGTGGACTCCAGCTGAGCGATGCTGACATTGATGCGCTCGAGCGAGCGGAGCTGGCCGAGAGAGGCGGGGATCGCGCCGCCCAGCGGGTTGCTGTGCAGCTCGAGCACTCGCAACCTCGAGATGGAACCGAGCGCCGGCGGTATGCCGCCGGAAAAACTGTTCTTGCCAAGAACGAGGCTCTGAAGCCTGGTCAAGTTGGCGACCGACGGCGGTATTTCGCCGGCGAACTGATTGGAAGAAAGGTTGAGGTGCTCGAGGTTGGGCATGTACGCAGGCAAGGCCGGCGGGATTGGCCCGGAAAAATTATTGTTGGACAAATCAACCGACGTGATGTTAAGCAGCAGCGCGGACACGTTCGACGGGAACGGCCCGACCAGCGCGTTGTAGCTGAGGTTGAGGCTGCCGAGGCTGGGCAGGGACGAGAGGTCCAGAGCGTGGAGGCTTCCGTCGATGCCGGCGCCAGACACGTCGACGCCGACGACCCTGCCGAAGACGTCGCACGTCATGCCGTGCCACGAGCACACCGCGAAGCTGGAGTTGGCGGCGGCCGCCCGGTCCCACGAGGCCAGAGCGCCCGCGGCGGCCGCGGTCAGCGGCAGGCTGTCCTTCCATTCCAGGAGCGCCTCTGCCTCGCCGGGCGCAGAGCTCGCGCCGCGCAGCTGCGAGGACGACAGGAGCAGGAAGAGAAGAAGCGCGAGCCGGAGAGTGTCTCGGCTGGACGCACTTGCTTGACGGTGATCATGGCGCCTCATCTCGATCTCTCTCGGAGAATCAGCAGTGGATGAGGATCGTTCGTCAACCATGTCATGGGAGTACGTGATCAATTTGGAGTGCAGCTGCAGTCATCGCGGGCATTGCCTGTGGTCCGAGCTCTTCTACAGAGAGTGGACATTTGATATGAGAGCGCTGACCGGTGGTAGAAGAGTTGATGCTTGCAACCATTCGGGGTACGACTGTAACTTGGGAACTAGTAAATGCGCACATGCAATGCACGTTAATATTTAAACAATATATTATTTATATATGAATATTAGGTATTATTTGTGTGTTAATTTTGTGATTAGTGCAATATTTGATATGATATTAATTGCATGTTAAACACGTTAAACACTTGTCATTAGAGCAGTCTAGGTCGTTGGATTGACTTAGTTTAATGGCTAACATCAGTTGAATCTGTCCCTTTGATCTTTTTATATTGGTACAGATATAGATATAGATGTATTGCTTTGTTTTTGCCATACCTGTCTGCTCATTTCCTTGAAAGGTTGAAGGAGTCACCCCTAAAGAAAAAAGGGTAAAAGAGGTTGAGAAAGAGCAGGTTGAAAGAGTTCTCTTTTTATAATTTTGGATTTTAGAGCATTGACTAGAAGGTCTCGCACGCTTCTTGTTTTGTTGTTGTCATTGTTGGTCGGTAAATCACGGGCTTTAATTATGCTAGGCTCATTATTTTTCTCTATGATGATGGTGCAATCGTTTAATTTATTGAGTACATGATTTAGACGTGAGGGGAAAAAGGCACACACGCACACACAAACATGGACAGTAGTGCTACATCTACCTACGTAAACAGTTAATTACAGAGGCAATTGACTACGTTTAGTAGCCCACAATTTAGAATACCGACACATCAAACACACAGGGCTATACACACGCCAAACATACATTGCAGTTGAGGTCAACAGCTCTTCGCAAACGGGTCACACACTTACAGCTGGCCCCGAGCGGTGCCTTCAGCCACAATGCATCACAAGCCTCTCTTTCTAAAGGCATCTTCAGCCGTTGGCCCCCCAGAAGAGACAAAAATCGCCCCCGGGGCGCACCGGCGCTAAACCGTGCACTGAGGGCGTGATGTCCCCTAGTCGCGGCCCCCCGCGGGTTTTTTAAAAAGTCAAATACGGCGCAAACACGACTCAAATTTAATGCAAACATCGGCAAGTTCGTTCAAATTTAAACATACTTTACAAAAAAAAGAAAAACTACCGCGGGCTACCCCCGCCGTCTCCCTCGCCGCCCGCCTCGCCGCCCGCCCACGCGGTTCTACATGCCAAGGAGGCGGTAGAACCGCGTGTAGTCACCGTCGTCGTCGTCGTCGTCGCCCCCGCCGACGCCTCCGCCGTCCTTGCTGCATCCCTCCCCCGGTTGGCGCGGCAGGTTGGACGGTCCGGGGGCGTCGTCGTCGTCGTCGCTGAGGACCACGACGCCGTGCTCGTCCTCGCGCCCACGCTTGCGGGCGGCGATCTCCTTCAGGTCCCGGCGCTGCCGGACCATCTCGTCGCGGAGGTAGTCGTCCCGCGCCCACCGCAGGGCGTCCTCGTCGGAGAAGCCACGCCGAGATATCTCCTCGTACTCCACGGGGAGGCCGGGCTCCGGCTTGGGCTCCGGCTTGGGCTCGACGAGGACGAAGCGGCCGGTGGGGGAGGCGTTGTCGCCGATGCGGACGCCGGAGCTGACAGGCGCGCCCTGGGGCTCCGGCTTGACGGGGCGGAGGTGGAGGCAGGGGGAGCCGCCGGACGAGGAGGAGGACCCCCCGGTCTCCATGCGCCTCGGGGTCCAGGAGCTTCCCCGGCGGCGTGTGAAGGACGGGGGAGCGGGGTACTCGAGGCGCGGCGTGTTGCCGCCCTCGATGTACTCGAGGACGACCTCCAACATGCGCCCGGGCATGCCCCACCACCGACGCTGGCCGACGGCGTTGAGCCTGCCGGAGGGCTCGACGCCATTGGTGGCCTCGAGCTGCTCGACGTGACGGCGGTGGAAGTAGGGCTCCCAGAGCGGGCTGTCGGGGACATACCGTGGCCCCTCCCTCGCCGCACGCGGCAGGGACGAGCGAATGCGTGCGATCTCCGCACGCCGCGCCGCGTCGCGCCGGTGGGTATCGGGGGCACCGGCACGCCGCCGACGCTGATCCTCCACGCCCCGGGTACCCGCATGTCCGGCGGGACCGGGTACTCGGCCTCGAAAAGGAGGCGAGCCTCGCTCTCGTGAAGATGGCGGCGGCCGAAGCCGTTCGCCGCCGCGCCGTCGCCTGGGAAGCGCTCGGCCATGGGTGCTGGAGACGGCGAGAGAGAGGAGAGGGAGGAACGACGACGGCGAGAGAGAGGAGAGGAAGGAACGCCGACGGCGAGAGAGTACGAGTCGCCGAGTGCGCTGGGGCGCGTCTTATATAGGTCGAGGCGCCGCCCGTGCGCGAGCCGCCATGAGTACGCGTGGCGGGCGAGGGAGGGCGAGGGATGCGCATCATCCGGTCTTCACTGCACCGCCCGTGAGGCATCAATGGCGCAGGCTGACCGGCGCGGCAGTGCGACAGCTTTGTCATTGATTCGCCGCGGGAAACGAGGCGATGAGGACGACGAAGGGGCAAGAAGAGGGTAGAGTCGCTGACGCGGCGGGCCCGCGGCTGTTTCGCACCAAAACGGTTCGCCCCGGCGCCCCCGGGCGCCCCCAGCGCGCCGGGTTCGGCCTGGGTCCGGCGGCGCTGTTTTCGGCCCAAGCCGGCGAAAATCGGACTCCTGGGGGCGCGACTGGACCGATTTTTCGGCGCCGGCGCAAAAAAAACGCCTGGGGAGGCCTTCCTGGGAGTGCGGCTGGAGATGCCCTAATAGTTGTAGCAAACTATCAAACGATGTAAACAAAGAAATGCAGATATAAACCAGCCATAAGAAAGAGGGACATAGTTGTTAGGGTTAATTTAATAGATGCTACATATTGCAAATTTTGACAATTCGAGGTATGATAATGAAATTTTTGACTTTTAAAGAATGCCAATTTTTGCATACTTCTCCGTATGTCATTCTAGGCACTTCAAGCAATATATTGTAAAATATAACATGCCGAAGAAGCAAAGCAAATGAATAAATTAAATCGTGATGAAAAATCAAAAGAACAACAAAGTAAATTCCAAGTTTGGGATAGAATGTTGTTGAAAGAATGAGAATGTACAGGTTGTTGTAGTCACCACTTTACCATGAGGCAGCGACATTGTGCATAAATTGAGAAGGCAACATCTCCAAAAATAGAAAATCTTCTTCCTGAAAGTCCGATAGAAGGATGCAATTATCGAAGGTACATATCAGTTGAAGGATGCAGTTATCTAAGGTACATATCAGTTGTATAACACGAACAATTGCAGTAACAAATAATAGTCAAGTTCGACAACTTATTGAACAACGTGTGACTCCTTCCTTCATTAAGGCAAACTCACAACAACTGTTAGTCATATTTTTTAAAAATAAAGAAGTTAATACTTGGTACAAAGCATGTCTCAAAAGACAAACCCTCATTTTGTTCAACAGTTTTAACATGTGAAATCAGAGATTTGGACAATCCAACCATGCCAGTTCGACAACTTATTCAGCGATGTGTGACCACCCCCTTCATTAAGGCGAACTCACAACAACTATTAGTCATCTTTTTTGAAACAAAATTTAATTCTCTGTTCAAAGCATGTCTCGAGAGCCAAACTCTCATTTAGTTCAATATTTTTAACATGTGAAAATAAGAGATTTGGACGGTTCAACCATATCAGCGATTTCTGGCATGTAAACATAATATATGAAAGACTTAAATGACCATTAAACATTTGGATAAATGGGTAAAACCCTGATTAGATTCAAAGACTAATTTATCGTCAACAATGTTAGAGAACCCAAAGCACACCCCTTGGACATCTACTCAGTAATATATTCAAGAATGTGTACATACTACTTCAGTTGAACTCGTTGACTGCATTATCTGCATTTGGAACAACACATATATGCATATATCTACATATTACCATCTGCATCGTCTTGCCCAGGGCGGCTCGGATGAGCCTCCACAAACCCTAGGGCCGCCACCCTTTCCCCCTCCTCCTCCCATCGCACCGCCGCCGGAGGATGCCGTTGAGCGAAGCCTGTGCGACCTACGGCGGTGGCGGGGCTTCCTCTCTTGGCGGCACCCGGATCTTGTGAGGATAGAGGTGGGCGGCGCGCTAGCGCGCACTGGGACACGAGGTCCTAGCGGTCGATGGTGGGGCTCAGTGGCTGGGTGGTCGTGATGTCACGGTCCCTAGCAGCTGGTCTCATGCGATGATGGTGGGGGTGTGCGTGCATGGTAGGGCATGCGCGGGTCGGGGTAGTGCCGCAATCAGGCTTGGACATGTTCCAGCGGGTGTGTGGATCCTTCGAGAGAGCGCCGGGCCTTTCGGTGGGCACTGGCTGGGGTGGTGCCGTCTGACGGCCGTGGACTGGTACCAGCGGGTGTGTGCGTCCTCCAGCCGCACTTGGATTGGGTCTTGCTAGATGTCGGCTTGGCCTCCCTTATCGGCGCATGGTACATCGGGCAGTTTTGGTGATCCAGATCTTGGTCAGCCTACTAATGGGGGCTGTAGACTGTGTGGTGATGCAGCGACCTCCCGAGCTCCACAACGGCAATGACCATTGAAAGATCGGAGTTCATCTCTCCAGATCTGATGGTTGGCTCGGCTATGAGATGCAAACTATGGACGCCGGCTTGACGCATAGTGATGGTTCTACAGCGATGGTGATCGCATCACATGTAGTTGATGAGATCGTGGAAAAGTGCTAGCGACAACACATGAGCGACTTCCATGGTGGTGCTTCTCGCGTACCCAGTTTTGGGCTCTGGGTGAAAGCTTAGGTATGACCTGAGTCGGTTATGTCTGGCAATGGCGATGTTTATATGTTCTTACCTTGTTGAAGGCATCGCTCATATATGCTCATACTTTTTCTTTAGGGTGAAAACCTAGATTCTGGCCTTAACTGGTTGGATCCAGTGACAGCGACGAATGAGCATCGCTCCCTTCTTAAGGGTATTGGCGTTGAAGAACATTGTCGTCCATATTCATGGTTGGCTACTGAGTGCGTGCAAGTACACAGGGTTTAATTGTAGCCTTTTCGAAGTAAGAGTATCGATCCCACAAGGAGCATAGGAATTAGACTTTTGCCTCTTTTAGTGAATTATATATTTTTGTGTATGCAGTTAGTTGTAGACTTAAATCAAAGTGAGTGCGGATTTAAATTTATATTGAGTAATGAAGTGACTTTGTAACAAAATGACATAAAAAGTAAATAAAGAGTGATGATTAAAGTGGCTGATGAAACAGCAGAAGGGAAAGGTGCTCTCAGGGAGTTAGGAATCCCCATTGACATGTTTCTAGCGCACGTATGCATAAGCATCGTATGGAATGGATACTTGAGCCACTGTTAACGATTATGTTGGGCGGAACCGGGTACAATACATGTTCTACTCGAGGTGGACATCGTGCCACACACGCCACCATCATAGTCTCCTGAGAGGGTTACAGCTCATGATAATTAAGGGTTACCCCATGGACGTGGCCTCTCTAAGGGTTCTCCGTAATTTCCCAGTCAATTGCAAAGGTTAGGAGCATTAGGCTTTTACTGTCACCTCGAATTACCTCCGCAACATACCACTTTACAACGACAGTGATATACTTCGTGGCCATAAGGCACAAATGTTGAGTGGGCTCCCTTCACAACATTCGCGAAGTTATTAAACTAAGAATTCACCACAGAATCTCATATCCGTAATAACGTTTCAGATCCTACATATACCAAGGTTCATCCATATCCCCGAGAACTAAGGGATATGGGGACAACAAACAACATAGCAATGGTAATGGTATACATGGATGAATGATTCAAATGATACACCATAGGATCCATTAGGGTTCTTGATGTTGTAGATGATAAGGTTGTGGATGATAATGACGATGACAGAGTGGATAATGATGACGATGACAGTGGTGATGATGTTGTCTCTCTTCGTGCGCGATGGGGAGGATCCTCTTCTTCTCCTTGCCAATCCCTCCTGTGGATGAACTCTGGAGGCTAGGGTTCTTCCTTTTGGATGCGTTTTTGGTGTCTTTGGGCGTCTGGTCCATGATCCGATTCGACGGGGTTAAAGTAGTCGATCTAGCGGTGGTGGCGGCACTCCATACGACCACTCATACAAGCGCACGCGATCATATGGAACGCCGTCTTTTGCTTTGGGAGTGCGACGATGGCTGTTTCTTTGGCCTTCTTGCTTAATTATTTTATGCTAGGTGATTATCACATTAAATACATGGTTCCACTACCATTTCTGAGTATTTCTTCCATTATATGATGTATGGTCCAAAAGACGTCACCTGAAGAATTGCCAACAAAAAGAGGTGCACGAACGCGGTAAAATTCCACAAAGCCTACCAAGTAGGCACAAAATACTTAGTAAAATCATTACATATATTGGACTCATCAGCTACTAGCCTGAATCCAATCCATGGCACTAAGCAAAAGGGCACAACCTTTTAGGCCAACATTCATACTTGGTTCCATGAGCACAAGCATTTTGCGCCCTACTACGACGTGGTCATCCGCAACCATGAATCAAAGTTCCTTGACCATGGTACACCATCCAAGAGACCATGTTGAAGTATTGTGGCCACTTGAGGCAACTCATCACACGGTGGCCTAGAGGTGTGGAAATCACCGTGTAAGTAAGTTTTTAATATGTGTACATCACTTCCCGGATATGCATTGTTGTGTAGATCATTTGTAGCCGGATATGCATTGTTTTGTAGTTGTATATGTATGCATTCTTGTGTGCATCATTTGTAGCAGGATATGCATACTTTTGTTGCCGTATATGCATAGTTTTGTAGCTGGATATATATGCATTTTTGTGTAGATCATTTATAGCCGAATATGCAAAGTTTTGTAGTCAAATATGTATGCATTGTTGTCTAGATCATTTGTAGCCGAATATGCAAAGTTTTGTAGCCAGATATGTATTGTTGACAATGTTTTAATTTTTAGCCTTCTCATGTGTGTAGTGTGTTCAAGAAGTTAGAGAAGAAAAACTTCACCGTCATGCCTTGTTGGTTGAAGTTGAATGGGAAAACGAAGTGGAACCTTTTCATAGCCAAGACCGCCGCCCAAGCCACCGAGAAAGAAACCGGTGACCCTATCGACCTCACCCAAGAAGGTTAGAAGATTTTTAAGGGGGAAGAAGTGTGAGGAGGAGAGGGCGAAGCAAGAAGGTGCGACGCCCAAGCTGACGGAGAGGTTCGAGAACATCTTGATGAAGAAGGAGGAGACATACATCAAGCGCTCCGACATCAAGGAGGACAAAAGGCGAAGAGGTTTGACTTGTTGATGAAGGCGACCGAGAAGAAGCGCAAGCTCAAAGAGAAGAGGTCCATGATCAAGGAGAGGAAGGTGGAGATCACAGACGCTTCGGAGGACGTGAAGATGCTCACCTTGAAGCTAGCGGAGTTGGATGACGATGCAAGAATGATTGTGCAAGCCGTCCATTTCAAGATGTTATAGCAGTAGAAGGATGAGTTAGAGAGGGCAGAGTAGGAGGAAATCAAGCCGGCTGACAAGGAGGTGGAGGCGACCAACACGGCAGCGACAGTAGATTAAGAGTGTCGGATTTCATGAACTGTCGACTGATATTATTTTGTGATTGGGCATCTAAAAACTAAGCAGACTTGCCTTATTGTGGTTGTGACTGGCCGATGACATGATCTGGCGCTGGTGTGTAATAACCCACAAGTATAGGGGATCGCAACAGTTTTCGAGGGTAGAGTATTCAACCCAAATTTATTGATTCGACACAAGGAGAGCCAAAGAATATTCTCAAGTATTAACAGTTGAGTTGTCAATTCAGCCGCACCTGAAAGACTTAATATCTACAGGAAAGTATTCAATAGCAAAGTAGTATGGAAGTAACGGTAATGGTGGTAAAAGTAACAGTAGTAGTTTTTGTAGCAATCATAACAGTAGCAACGGAAAAGTAACTAAACAAAGATCAATATGTGGAAAGAGGCAATGGATCAATGATGGATAATTATGTTGGATGTGATTCCTCATGCAACAGTTATAACATAGGGTGACACAGAACTAGCTCCAGTTCATCAATGTAATGTAGGCGTGTATTCCGAATATAGTCATACATGCTAATGGAAAAGAACTTGCATGACATCTTTTGTCCCACCCTCCCGTGATAGCGGGGTCCTATTGGAAACTAAGGGATATTAAGACCTCCTTTTAATAGAGTACCGGACCAAAGCATTAACACTTAGTGAATATATGAACTCCTCAAACTATGGTCATCACCGGGAGTAGTCCTGATTATTGTCACTTCGGGGTTACCGGATCATAATACATAGTAGGTGACTATTGACTTGCGAGATAGGATCAAGAACTCACATATATTCATGAAAACATAATAGGTTCAGATCTGAAATCATGGCACTCGGGCCCTAGTGACAAGCATTAAGTATAGCAAAGTCATTGCAACATCAATCTTATAACATAATGGATACTAGGGATCAAACCCTAACAAAACTAACTCGATTACATGATAAATCTCATCCAACCCATCATCGTCCAGCAAGCCTACGACGAAATTACTCACGCACGGCGGCGAGCATCATGAAATTGGTGATGGAGGAAGGTTGATGATGACGATGGCGAAGGTGGAGCCTTAGGGGGGCCACGAGCCAGGGGGCGCGCCCCAGGGGGGGGCGCCCTGCACCCTCGTGGATAGGGTGTGGGCCCCCTTATGTTGATTCTTTCACCAGTATTTTTTATAAATTCCAAAACATGTCTTCGTGAATTTTCAGGTCATTCCGAGAACTTTTATTTCTGCACAAAAATAACACCATGACAATTCTGCTGAAAACAGTGTCAGTTCAGGTTAGTTCCATTCAAATTATGCAAGTTAGAGTCCAAAACAAGGGCAAAAGTGTTTGGAAAATTAGATACATTGGAGACGTATCAGTGTGATCTGGCATACGCTATAGATGAGACGTATTTGAATTTCAAATTGTCTTTTACTAGCAGACAACATTGGATGGCCGGCTCCCACATCCGTGTCCGCGGACTGGACCCCTGTCCATGATGCATGTGGTGTCTAGTTTGCAGGTCATCGTTGATGATGCCCTAAATCTCAATTAGTAAGAATAATTTTTTTAATAATAACCACAAACAAATCTTGATTTCTAGAAGTACTCCTACTTCCAGTAACACTCAAGTAGGAGTCAACATTCGAGGCTTTAATTGACATGTGTAAAGAGCTAACAGCTGCCATGCCAACCAACGCAACATTGTACCCGTGTTGTTGTCAAGTATGACCCTAGAGCAAGCTAACTTGATTTATTCTCACGTGTCTAAGATGTCTGGTGGTACAGTGTTGACCCACAAGTATAGGAGATAAATTGTAGCTCTTTCCGATAAGTAAGAGTGTCGAACCCAACGAGGAGCAGAAGGAAATGACAAGTGATTTTCAGCAAGGTAATGTGTGCAAGTGCTGAAATTGTAAGTAACACAGTAGTTTGATAGCAAGATATTTTGTAACGAGCAAGTAATGATAATAGTAACAAAAATGCAGCAAGGTAGCCCAATCCTTTTGAGGCAAAGGACAAGCCAAAACGGTCTCTTATAGTAAGCAAAGCGTTCTTGAGGGCACACGGAAATTTCATCTAGTCACCTTCATCATGTTGATTCGATTCGTGTTCGCTACTTTGTTAATTTGATATGTGGGTGGACCAGTGCTTAGGTGATGTTATTACTTGAACAAACCTCCTACTTATGATTAACCCCCTCACAAGCATCCGCAACTATGATAAAAGTATTAAGGATAAATCCTAACCATAGCATTAAACTTTTGGATCCAATCGGTCCCTTACGGAATAGCGCATAAATTAGGGTTTAAGCTTCTGTCACTCTCGCAACCCATCATCTAATAACTACTCCACAATGCATTCCCTTAGGCCCAAATATGGTGAAGTTTTATGTAGTCGACATTCACATGCCACCAAGGGAATCACAACATACATACTATCAAAATATCAAACACATATCAAGTTCACATGATTACTTGCAACATGATTTCTCCCGTGACCTCAAGAACAAAAGTAACTACTCACAAGTGATAAACATGCTCAAGATCATAGGGGTATTAACTAGCATATTGGATCTGAACATATAATCTTCCACCAAATAAACCATATAGTAATCAACTACAAGATATAATCAACACTACTAGTCACCCACAAGCACCAATCTATAGTTCTGGTAACAAGATTGAACACAAGGAATGAACTAGGGTTTGAGATGAGATGGTGATGTTGAAGATGTTGATGGAGATTTGCCCCCCCCCCCCCCAAGATGGGAGAGTTGTCAGTGATGATGATGACGATGATTTTCCCCTCCAGGAGGGAAGTTCCCCCGGCGGAATCGCTCCGCTGGAGGGCAAAAGTGCTCCTGCCCAAGTTCCGATGGCGGTGCTCCGTCCAGAGTGTCCTTTCCTAATTTTTTCTAGGTCAAAATGACCTATATACCAGAAGATGGGCACAGGAGGTGGGCCTGGGTGAGCACAACCCAGCAGGGCACGCCTGGGGTCCCAGATGCGGCCTGGTGTCTTGCGCTCAACAAGGTGGCCCCCTCTGGTACTTATTTCCTCCAATATTCTTCATATATTCCATAAAAATTCTTCGTAAAGTTTCAGCTTGTTTGGAGTTGTGCAGAATAGGTAGCCTGACGTAGCTTTTCCAGGTCCACATTCCCAGCTACCGGAATTCTCCCTCTTTGTGTGTACCTTGCATATTATGAGAGAAAAGACATTAGAATTACTCGAAAAAGCATTATTATGCATAAAAACATCATAAATAACAGTAGGAAAACATGATGCAAAATGGACGTATCAACTCCATCAAGCTTTGGCCTCGGTTGTCCTCAAGCGAAAACCGAAATCGAAAAACATGTCCACATGCTTAGAGAGAGAGAGAGGCGTCGATAAAAACAAAATACGGACATAGGAGCATCATGTTGATTATTATAACAACAACAAACTTAAACATAAGACTTTTATCATAGACTTCTCATGAATAAGTGACAATTCATCACACTATCGAAGTATGAAGCATAAACTATATTAGAGACAAAAAAATTATGTTCTCAGTCAACTTTGCAACTACAATTCATCATATTTTTAGGAAGGGTCACATATCGGAGCCTTTAGGCAAGTCCACATACTCAACCATCATATAGTCTTCCATGATTGCTAACACTCACCGCATACACATGAGCAAAACATTTCAACCGGACACATAGAAAGATAGGGGCTTATAGTTTCGCCTCCCAGCGTATTCACCTCAAGGGTGATGTCAACGATAATAACTCATGCTACCCGTATTCAGCTGGACATATGTGCCTAGATCTTTCCTCACCACATGATGCTTGCCAAAGGAGAAAAATAAAAAGGAATAGAGAGAAAACTTTGACTCTTTGCGTAAAAGTAAATACATAAAAGTAAAAGATAGGCCCTTCGCAGAGGGAAGCATAGGTTGCCATGCACTTATTTGTTTGTATGCTCAACCCCTTTGTGCAAAAGAACGTCACGTTGTATTGCCCCTTGTGATGGCAACCTTTATTATGCAGTCTGTCGCTTTTATTCTTCACCGTCACAAGTTCGTACAACGCTCAATTTTCTCTTACACTAAATGATCTCACATTTTTAGAAGCAATTTTATTGCCTTATTGCACCGACGAAAACTTACTTGAAGGATCTGACTCAATCCTTAGGTAGGTATGGTGGACACTTGAAAATAAGATTTGGGTTTAAGGGTTTTTGGATGCACAAGTAGTATCTCTACTTGGTGCGGAATTTTTGGCTAGCAAATATAGGAGGCAAGCACCACATGTTGAAGGATCTATGACAATATAACTTCTATGTGAATATGAATAAACATAAATCATTAAGTTATCTTCTTTGTCCAACGTCAACAATTTTGGCATATAATATTTTGATGGGGGCTCACAATCACAAAAGATTTCCAGGATAGTATATTCATATGTGAATCTTCTCTTCCCTTATTAATTCTTTCATGAGTTGCATCATTGACCAATCCTATGTTTGTCAATCTCTAATAAAATTTTATACTTATACTTTTCCTTATGTGGTGTCATCACCTACCATAAGATTAGCATATGATCTTTTTGATTTATTTCCTTTCCTTTTATTTATTTCCTTTCTTTTTATTGCAACAAGAAAGTAAAGAAAGAGAAAACTCAAACTAAACTTTATTATATATCTCGCATACGATTACAAGGATAGATCACTAAGCAAACTCTTGAAAAGAAAGGATTGAACTAAACTTTTATTCATCTAAAACAGAAGATAACTATAGATCGAACTGGAATAAGTAAAGGCAAAAGATAGTGGGGATGCTACGATACCGGGGCACCACCCCAAGCTTGGCAGAGGCCAAGGGGAGTGCCCATACCCGATAGTCAATTTTCTTTTGGTGATGAACAAGAAGGTGGTAGTGGTATAGTAGAGACCTTGTCTTCGGGTTTCCATGGCAGAGGTCCACCATCATAAGAGGAGGAGTGAGTCTCACGGGTCCTGCAACTGGCAGCCAAACTCATACCTTTGAACCTCGCCTCATATTCAAAGACTTGGTTTTGGAAATCGTAGATCTGGCTTCGGAGGAAGTTGATTTGATCATTGAGGGTAAAGACGATGTCCTTCATGGACTTGCCGTCCACCTTTAGATCATGGGTAATGTCCGTGATCATGAGGTATTGGCATTGAGTTCATGCTCCACCACCCCCTTGCACCGGAAGACCTCCTGCTCCATAGCTTCAAGCCTGCCCTCCATGGTTCCCGTCCCTTGGGACCTTGCACATCACGGATGTGAAGTACCCCCTCATGCAGCTGGTTGACTTGATGGTGCTGCACCACCTCGCGCAAATACGGGTTGATGACGTTCTTGAAGAACTTGTCCTTGGAGGAGCTTGAAGCGGCCATGGCAGATGAGATCTGACAGAAAACACAAGGAAAAGAAAACATAAGATTTCTCCGCGATATGGTGATCAATAGGTTCGGGGGTATATAAAGATTTTTATCTTGGGGGACATGCAAACTGTAGAAAAACGGAGTCAGGAAAGTACCTGAGGTGGGCACAACCCACCTGCCAGGTGCACCCTAGTGTCTTGTGCCCACCAGGGTACGCTTCCTGGTTGTTTCTTATTTTTCTAATTTTTGTTATATTCCAAAACTGACAAAAAAATATTTTTGCGGATTTTTAGGAGTCCGTTTACTTACAGTATCACGTACCTCCTTAGTTTCATGATTCCGGAGTGTTCCGGAAGGACTCTTTTATGTGTTCTTCCGGTGTCAAAGTTTGGATAATATTACTTTCAACATTAATGGGTGTACCTGAGATATAATGTTTTATTCGTTGCCCATTAACAACCTTTAGATTAGTACCTTCGTCATTATTTATTTTGATAGCTCCAGACGGATAAACCTCCTCGATAACATAGGTTCCTTCCCATTTGGAGAGAAGTTTTCCTGCAAAGAATCTGCAACGAGAGTTGTACAAAAGAACATGTTCTCCAACTTAAACTCACGCTTTTGGATTCTTCTATCATTCCATCTTTTAACTTTTTCTTTAAATAACTTGGCATTTTCATAAGCTCGGGTTCTCTATTCATCTAAAGAACTAATATCAAATAACCTCTTTTCACCGACAAGTTTAAAATCATAGTTGAGTTCTTTGATTTCCCAATATGCTTTATGTTCTAACTCAAGAGGCAAATGACAAGCTTTTCCATAAACCATTTTATAAGGAGACATGCCCATAGGATTTTTATATGTTGTTCTATAAGCCCAAAGTGCACCATCTAATTTCTTAGACCAATTCTTCCGGGACCTATTGACGGTCTTTTGCAAGATTACTTTTATTTCTCTATTGCTAAGTTCAACTTGACCACTAGACTGAGGATGATAAGGTGATGCAATTCTATGGTTGACATCATACTTGGAAAGCATTTTACAGAAAGCACCATGAATAAAGTGTGGACCACCATCAGTCATTAAATATCTAGAGACTCCAAACCTTGGGAAAATAACTTCCTTAAGCATTTTAATTGAGGTGTTGTGATCAGCACTACTGGTTGGAATAGCTTGTACCCACTTAGTAACATAATCAACAACAACCAAAATATGTGTATACCCATTAGAGGAAGGAAAAGGTCCCATGTAATCAAATCCCCAAACATCAAATGGTTCAACAGCAAGTGAATAATTCATAGGCATTTCTTGACGCTCACCGATATTACCTATTCTTTAGCATTCATCACAAGATAAGACGAACTTACGGGCATCCTTGAAGAGAGTAGGCCAATAAAATCCAGATTGCAGTACCTTGTGAGCAGTTCTATCTCCAGCATGATGCCCTCCATATGCTTCGGGGTGACATTTCCATAGGATTTGTCCCCGTTCATGCTCAGCTACACAATGTCTAATAATACCATCTACTCCTTCTTTATAAAGATGTGGGTCATCCCAAAAATAGTGTCTCAAATCATAGAAGATTTTTTTTTCTTTTGTTGGTATGTGAAACTAGGTGGTAAATATTTAGCAACAATGTAATTAGCATAGTCAGCATACCAAGGAGTGTTATGAGCAACATTTATTGCGGCTAACTTCTCATCAAAAAAACTATCATCAATAGGTAGTGGGTCATCAAGCACATTTTCAAGCCTAGACAAGTTATTAGCTACGTGGTTCTCTGCTCCTTTTCTATCAGTGATATGTAAATCAAATTCTTGTAGCAAGAGAACCCATCAAATAAGTCTAGGTTTAGCATCTTTATTTTCCATAAGATATTTTATAGCAGCATGATGGGTGTGACAGTTACTTTTGAATCAACAATGTAAGATATAAATTTATCACAAGCAAACACCACTGCTAGGAATTCTTTTCCAGTATTAGAATAATTTCGTTGAGCATTGTCTAGAGTTTTACTAGCATAATGAATAACATTTAGTTTCTTATCAACTCTTTGTCCTAGAACAACACCAACATCATAATCACTAGCATCACACATAATTTCAAAAGGCAAGTTCCAATCAGGTGGTTGAACAATAGGTGTAGAAATTAAGGCTTTCTAGAGTGTTTTGAAGGCTTCTAAACAATAATCATCAAAAACAAAAGGAACATCCTTTTGCAAAAGGTTTGTAAGAGGCCTAGAAATTTTACAAAAGTCTTTGATAAATCTCCCATAGAAACCAGCATCACCTAGGAAACTACGAATACCTTTGATATCTTTAGGACATGGAATTTTCTCAATTGCATCAACCTTATCTTTGTCCACTTCAATACCTATTTCAGAAATTTTATGGCTCAAAACAATACCTTCATTAACCATAAAGTGGCACTTCTCGCAATTCAAGACAAGATTTGTTTGCTCACATCTCTGCAAAACTCGGTTAAGATTGCTTAAACAATCATCCAAAGACTTCCCATAAACAGAGAAGTCATCCATGAAAACCTCAACAATCTTTTCACATAAGTCAGAGAATATAGCAGTCATACATCTTTGAAAGGTAGCAGATGCATTGCATAAACCAAAAGGCATACGTCTATAAGCATAAGTTCCAAAGGGACAAGTAAAAGTGGTCTTTTCTTGATCAGGTTGAGAAACAGGTATTTGTGAAAAACCAGAATATCCATCAAGGAAGCAAAAATGTGTATACTTAGATAATCTTTCTAGCATTTGATCAATAAAAGGCAGAGGGTAATGATCTTTTCTAGTTGCTTTATTTAATTTTCTAAAATCAATTACCATTCTGTAGCCTGTAACAATTCTTTGTGGAATAAGTTCATTCTTATCATTAGGAACAACAGTAATACCTCCTTCCATAGGGACACAATGAAAAAGACTTACCCATCTACTATCAGCTATAGGATAGATTATACCTGCTTCCAGAAGTTTTAATATTTCTGTTCTTACCACTTCCTTCATTTTCGGATTTAACCGACGTTGGTGATCAACAACGGGTTTAGCATCAGGTTCCATATTAAACTTGTGCTGACATAGAGTGGGACTAATGCCCTTTAAATCATTAAGAGTATATCCAATAGCAGCTCGGTGCTTCCTTAGAACTTTCAATAATCTTTCTTCTTCGTGTTCTGAAATTTTAGCACTAATAATAACAGGATATATCTTCCTTTCATCAAGATAAGCATATTTCAAAGTGTCTGGCAATTGTTTTAATTCAAACATAGGATCACCTTTAGGTGCATGAGGACCTCCTAGAGTTTCAATAGGCAAATTGTGTTTAAGCAGAGGACGTTGTTCAAACAAAATCTTATCTATTTCATTTCTTTCATGCATATATAAATCATTTTCATGGTCTAGCAGATATTGTTCTAGAGGATCAGTAGGAGGCACAACAATAGAAGCAAGGCCAATTATTTCATCCTTACTAAGCAATTCTTTTTCATGAAGCTTTCTACTAAACTTGGAGAAATTAAACTCATGAGACTCATCACCAAAACTAACACCGACAGTTTGTTTCTCACAATCAATTTTAGCATTAATGGTGTTCAAGAAAGGTCTACCAAAGATAATGGGACAAAAGTCATCTTGTGGGAACCAAGAACAAGAAAATCAGTAGGGTATTTTCTATTCCCACACAAGATTCAACATCTCTAACAATCCCAATTGGTGATATAGTATCTCTATTAGCAAGTTTAATAGTAACATCTATGTCTTCTATCTCTGCTGGTGCTATGTCATTCATAATTTCTTGATATAAGGTATAGGGAATAGCACTCATGCTAGTACCTATCTCACATAAATCATGATAACAGTGATCTCCTATTTTAACTGAGACAATGGGCATGCCAATAACAGGTCTATGTTTATCCTTTTTATCAGGTTTGGCAATTCTAGCAGCTTCTTCACATAAGTAAATAACATGCTCATCTACATTTTCTTCCAAGAGATCCTTAACCATAGCAACACTAGGTTCTACTTTAATTTTTTCATCAGGTTTAGGTGTTCTAATATAAATTTTGTTGACCATAGTTGAAACTTTAGCATGTTCCTTTATCCTAATAGGGAAATGTGGTTTCTCAATATAAGCAGTAGGAACAACTGGATCAACATTATAAAGTATAGTTCCTTCTTTAGCTAGTACCAGTTCTTTAATTTCTTCTTTAATAGGTGGATGATATTTAAACCACTTCTCTTTAGGGAGATCAACATGAGTAGCAAATGATTCACAAAAGGAGGCTGCTATCTTAGAGTCAAGTCCATATTTAGTGCTAAACTTTTGAAAAGCATCGGTATTCATAAAAGATTTAACACAATCATAGTTAAGCCTAATACCTGACTCTTTACCTTCGTCAAGTTCCCAATCTTCAGACTTGCGTTTAATTCTTTCCAAAAGATCCCACCAGAATTCAATAGTCTTCTTCATAAAAGAACCAGTACAAGAAGTATCGAGCATGGATTGATCATCACGAGAAAACCGAGCATAAAAATTCTGAATAATAATTTCTCTTGAGAGCTCATGATTGGGGAATGAATATAACATTGACTTAAGACTCCCCCAAGCTAGAGCGATACTTTCTCCTTCACGAGGCCAAAAATTATATATGTAATTCCGATCATGATGAACTAGATGCATGGGATAAATTTTTTGGTGGAACTCCAATTTCAATCGATTCCAATTCCAAGATCCAATATCATCGCATAGCCTATACCATGCCAATGCTTTTCTCTTCAAATATAAAGGGAAAACCTTCTTCTTAACTTCATCTCCTGGTAAACCTACAAGCTTAAACAATCCATAAATTTGTTCCACACATATCAAGTGCATATTAGGATGTTCGGTTCCATCTCCTACATAAGGATTAGCTAGCAGTTGTTATATCACACCCAAATAATTTCATATTCAATATTTTCAATAGGTGCAGTAGGTTGAGGGGTAGCTAATTGTGGTTCCCGTCGAGGTGAAGATACCCCGAACAAACCCCTCAAAGGATTGTTTTCCATAGTAACAAGTGACAGTAAATTTCAGCACACTATATAAATGTTTCCTTACCAAATTCCACTTACCAAAGGCGCTTCACTCCCCGGCAACGGCGCCAGAAAATAGCCTTGACGACCCACAAGTATAGGGGATCATTGTAGCTCTTTTTGATAAGTAAGAGTGTCGAACCCAACGAGGAGCAGAAGGAAATGACAAGTGGTTTTCAACAAGGTAATGTTTGCAAGTGCTGAAATTGTAAGTAACAGAGTAGTTTGATAGCAAGATATTTTGTAATGAGCAAGTAATGATAATAGTAACAAAAGTGCAGCAAGGTAGCCTAATCCTTTTGAGGCAAAGGACGGGCCAAAACGGTCATTTATAGTAAGCAAAGCGTTCTTGAGGGTACACGGGAATTTCATCTAGTCACTTTCATCATGTTGATTCGATTTGTGTTCGCTACTTTGATAATTTGATATGTGGGTGGACCGGTCTTAGGTGATGTTCTTACTTGAACAAACCTCCTACTTATGATTAACCCCCTCGCAAGCATCAACAACTATGAGAAAAGTATTAATGATAAATCGTAACCATAGCATTAAACTTTTGGATCCAATCGGTCCCTTACGGAATAGCGCATAAACTAGTGTTTAAGCTTCTATGACTCTCGCAATCCATCATCTAATAACTACTCCACAATGCATTCCCTTAGGCCCAAATATGGTGAAGTGTCATGTAGTCAACGTTCACATGACACCACTAAGGGAATCACAACATACATACTATCAAAATATCGAACACATATCAAGTTCACATGATTACTTGCAACATGATTTCTCCTATGACCTCAAGAACAAAAGTAACTACTCACAAGTGATAAACATGCTCAAGATCATAGGGGTATTAAATAGAATATTGGATCTGAACATATAATCTTCCACCAAATAAACCATATAGTAATCAACTACAAGATGTAATCAACACTACTAGTCACCCACAAGCACCAATCTATAGTTCCGGTAACAAGATTGAACACAAGAGATGGACTAGGGTTTGAGATGAGATGGTGCTATTGAAGATGTTTATGGAGATTGTCCTCCCCAAGATGGGAGAGTTGTTGGTGATGATAATGACGATGATTTCCCCCTCCGGGAGGGAAGTTCCCCCGGCGGAATCACTCCGCCGGAGGGCAAAAGTGCTCCTCCCCAAGTTCCGCTTCGAGACGGCGGCGCTCCGTCCCGAAAGTCCTCTCCTAATTTTTTCTATGTCAAAATGACCTATATACAAGAAGATGGGCACCGGAGGTGGGCCTGGGTGAGCACAAGCCACCAGGGCGCACCTGGGGGCCCAGGCGCGCCCTGGTGTCTTGTGCTCACCAGGGTGGCCTCCTCTGGTACTTATTTGCTCCAATATTCTTCATATATTCCATAAAAATTCTTTGTAAAGTTTCAGCTTGTTTGGAGTTGTGCAGAATAGGTAGCCCGACATAGCTTTTCCAGGTCCATATTTCCAGCTGCTGGAATTCTTCCTTTTTGCATGTACCTCGCGTATTATGAGAGAAAAGGCATTAAAATTGCTCCAAAAAGCATTATTATGCATAAAACATCATAAATAATAATAGGAAAACATGATGCAAAATTGACGTATCATACAGCTCTAGTACATTGTACCCTCACCGATGGTGTCTCTTCTGACGGCGACGACCTCGAGGCCAGTGGCCACGAGCTCTTCCACGGGATCCATGGGGTTGTCGTCCTTCTCTGAGCTCGGATCTTCATCAACCACCATGTGTGTGGTACGCACGCTCCTCAACAGTGAGCTGCGCATACCATGTGGCGTGTTTGCACGACAATGATGGCATATGGCGGACG
>NC_041380.1:270769670-270793185 GCF_002162155.2 Triticum dicoccoides
ATCGTGTGGGAGCATGGCTGGGTTGAAGGCAAGCTTAGTTTTGGGCGACGGCGGCGCGGCTAGGTGGGTAGGGTTTGCGGGTCATTGGCCGGGCTCCTCGGGCGGTGCATTGGTCAGCACACCATGAATGCCGGGAGGCGGAGCGTCCAACATAGAAATCGGGAGGGGGGAGGGGGTTGATCCGGGTTGAATTAGGAAGTGGCTGACGTCCAGACTCCCCTATCCGACCCCTATATTTAGAGTCAGACCGAGAAATTTTAGACGTCCCAATGCAACTGGCTCAAAGTGTGCATGTGCTAGAGGCCAAATGATCCCAACATTTGGCTGGAGTATGGGTCCGCCTTGAAGGTAGGTACCCTTGTTTGCATATGTTTTTTTCGAAACGAGGGCATAAGCTTTGCCTCATCTATTAATAAAGAAGGAGAATAGAGTTTGTTACACACTATCCCAAATACAAAAAAAAGGTCATTACTCTCTCGGTATTATGTTTCCTAATTTTTTCGCACCCGCGATAACCCAAAGTCGAGCCTCCCATTTATGATACAGATGACCGGTGCCGGAGTTGATTTGTGTTGGAATAAACGAGCATTTCTCTCTTTCCAATGGTCCAGCCGACTAGCATGATGAGGGATGTCATGGCCTTTTTATTGGGGATGTTGCTTCCGGACATGTTTCTCCACCAATGCGAGAGTGAGTGCAAGGTTCCTCAAGTTGTCGTGTCAATCACATGAAGCCAATTTTTGATAAGGCTCCAAATCCTAATGGTGAACCGATACTTGAAAAAAAGGTGTGCTCCATTTTTTTGCACACATAGGCAAAGTGGACATAGTCCACAATTTTGCCAACCCCTCCTGACGAGCCTATCGACGCTGTCTTCCATCTATTTTAGCAAGGAACTAGCACATTTTTATTTCCTTATTAGACTGATACAAGACAGTTGTTTGATTCCCTAATTAGTAAGATAATCCCATTGTACATACTTATGTCTTATTAGTTGAGAACTCATCGATGAGCTGCTGTCAATGTGCTGGCACCGGTAGTTACACCGATTCATACATATGTATATAAAGCATTGAACTAGGTCAGCCAGTTTGTGTAGCTACTAGTATTTGTATCTCTGTCATAGTAGTATTATTTATACAAAGGTCAGCGTGATAGATTCTGGCTGGAGTGCACTTTACGGTATTTTATCGGCAACGACGCGCTTCCTTGCATTTAGTCGTGCTGCCTCTTCGTTACCCATGCTGTTTCAACGTCAACCAAAATAAACAGCTAGTCTGAGGCGGTGAGAAGGGATTGTTTACTGTGCAAAATCGTATGAGTGAATCCATTTAGTTTTGCATTTAGTTATTCTCCAAAAATACAAAAAAAAAATATCGTTTGCTAATCTTCAGTCGCCTCAAAAATTAGCTCATGCCAGTCAATTTTTCTTACAAGAATGCAAAGGCTTTACCTCGCATCAAAACGATTAGCCTACTCTTACGGCATTAGAGTACTCAGCTGCTTCGCCCCTGTCAATCGCCCTTGGCAATCCCCAGAGCTTGGCTACAGTCTTAATTAGATGATACCTTGTGCATTTATATTTGGGCAAGCGAGCAAGTAGGAGTGTGTGGTTCCAAGAGAGAACGGAGGCGCTCCCGAAATATGTCCAAAGGCTCAGCCCTGCATCGCCCCCCGCTAGGGTGACTCGGGTGGAGACCCCGAAACCGTGCCGCCGGGCCGCCTCCACCTCCGTCCTCCCCTCCGTTGCCGCTGGAGGAAGCCATAGGGCGAAGCCCCGGGCGGCCGGCGGTAGTGGCAAAGGACCTCTTCCCTCCTGCGTCGGGATCGGGTGAACGCCAGGGCACGTCTCCTAGATCTGGGTCGCGGCGGTGCAGCGCTCGCCTCAGCCGACGGTGCAAGGCGGCGGCGGGGCTGCAAGGCGACGTGGAAGATCGGGTGGTGCTAGCCGCTCGGCACGCCCGCGTGGTCACGGCGGCCATGGCTGTGGTGGCCGTCGGACGCGTTAAGTGGCTGGTAACGGCAGCGACGTTCGACCTGGATCCCGGGGCGGCGGCCCAGGAAGGTGGCGGCGGGTGAAGCTCGGGCTTCCCGCGACGGCATGGCGTGGTGTTGTCCCTGTTCAAGGAGGATCTGTGCTGGCGATCTGGTGGCTTTGGCTCTGGATTGGTTCGGACCAGAGACGGTGACGAGCACGCGAGACCCTTCTCGGCGGCTCTCACGGTTTGGCGAGGTGGGGTGCCGGCCCTCCTCCCAGGCTCGAGTGGTGGCATACATAGGCAGTGGTCGGTGTGCCAGGGTTCCCACAGTGGCAATTCTGTTGTGGATGGTCGCCAGATCTAGGCAGCTAGATCTAGGGCTTTGAAGGCGGTTGCGACGATGCACAGGTTGTCGGTTGGATTTCTTGTGACAGATCCGGGTGAAAACTTGATCTTCCGCTGGTGGCCGGAGCCGGTGATGGTAATGCCCTTGGCGTCATTTCCTTCATGAAGGCATCATCGAGGTGAAGCACCCAACTCCTCCCGCTACCTCTAGGGAAAACCCTTCATTAGTTGATTGGATGATGATGGCGCTCTCGTGTCGTTTCCTCCTTGGCGGTGTCATTCTTGGAGGTGTGCATTGGCTCAAGGGACCAGTGGATGATTTTAGCAGTGGAGCGGCGTTACATGTCACACATCGCCGACGTGGAGTCTCGATGGTGTGACGCAACAGGGTCTCAGCGACGGATGTGTGATGATGGACGCGCGTAGGGAGGTGGCGTTGTTTGGCGCCATGGTGGCGTCGACGACAGGCTTGGCAAGGTCGATGTATCAGTACCTGCTCTGAAGATGGATCAGTGGAAGATGAAGGCGGCGGCTCTGAGAGTGCGCTAGACCGATGTATGCCCGAGACTCCGCAATGCGACTTGGTCGGGGCCTCCGGCTTTAGATGTTAGGCTTTGGTGCGAGGTCTATTTGGTATTCCGCTCGGACTAACAACACCCCTTCATCTAGATTGGAGTAGTGATTGATGTATTACTTTGTAAGATCTTTGTGAACAATTAATAAAATGGCTGCAAGCATCGCCTAGATGCAAAGGCCAGGGGTCATCTTCCTTTTCAAAAAATAATAATAATACATATACCAAAACTATATTCATATGACTTATTATATTTGATTGTGTTTAGTTGTAAAATATGTATTGAATATAAGTAGAATAATAGAATAACCCCCCTTCCCTGATGTATGGTTGCATGTGGAGGTGGGTCTTTTGCCATTCATGGTTGCATGTTGAGATGGGTCTTATCCCGTCCATAATTGTAGGTGATATGGCATGCTTATATGTTGAGATAAATAAGTTAGTGACGTTCACCCTCTTCGGTATATATATAGAATTCTATATGTGATTACATTTCGCATGTGCACGACATTCCTAAACACTCTCACACTCCGTGCATTCTCAATCTCCCAAGAAAACCCAAAATGACGAGGGATGCAAGGACCTTTCTCATAGTGCCATTGACACCAAACATGTGGTGCACCAATCCTTCACGGTGTTCAAATTTTCCCACTCAATGATGTCGATGTTGTCCTACCCCATCAATGTTTTGATCATCGTCAAATGCACATTGTGTTGTGACACCGAAAAATGATATGTGTAATCATCTCTGGCTTCCTTTTGCATATTTGGCATAGGCCACAGTTTGGCCATCCTTTGATTGAAGCATGTCTGCAGTCAATACAGGGTACTGAATGATGAGTCGAGTGAAGTTGTTCTTTAGCAGTGCCCAATCGTTCCACACAACCGGCTTCATTTGCGATACAATCAACTCATCGAATTGAGCTTTGTATGTTGAGATGTTGTGTATTCACTGGAAGGCGAAAGCTTCCAAACAATCGCATTGTCCACCTCCTTCTCCATGAAGTCCTCTTGTAATCCTACCAAGGATATGTTGGACTGTGAGCCCCGAGCTCATGTTGATGTTGGCAATCCACACGTCGTGATCCAACGCCCTATGGATGGTCTCATTCTTGTTTTTGGAAATTGCAAAAATGGAGGGGGCGATGCCTTTTGGTTTGCGACGCCCAAGCCAAGAGAGTTTCAAAGGGGGTACTTTGTCTGTTTTCCAAGAGTCATGGTAGTGCACTCATAGAATAGTGACATGTCCTCCTTGTCACACGGGTGCCCCCAAATCAACCCAAGCTCTGTATAGGTCCATCCAAGCTAACCAAGGCCATTTGAGCCGCAAGGCATGCACAAATATTTCTATGTCTAGGATGCCAAGGGCGCGCATGTCCTTGGGCTATAACCTTCCCCTGTTGTATTTTACATTTTCATCCAGAAACTTTGTTTGTTCATTCCCATAGGAAAAATCGCTTCAATTTAGCAATGGAATTCATCGTTCGTTGGGTACCACAAGTGAAATGAGATGATGGATGGCTTGTGAAGTGACGACTAACTTTACCCATGTTCCCCTCCTAGCCATCGTAATGTACTTTTCATGGCCGATCATGATCTTTCTGCAATCTTATCATGTAAGTGTTGGATATCTGCAACCCAAAGATGACGTATGGACAAAAATGTTGGGGCAACTGAGCTCGGACCGCCAGGAAGCCACCCAAAGTCACATCAAGGTCAACACTGGAGCATCCAATAGGGTCCACCAAACTCATAGGGATGATCATAGCTAGGCCCGTGATGTTTCCATGGCTACGAAGAATGGCGGCAAGCATGTCCAGTTCCTCCTTGACGGCACCAAGAAAATTACCACATCGTCAACTTACAATGAGGTGCGGAGGCAGGCACCCCGGCCATGAAACCTGTACAGGTCTCCATTTTTCATTGCCACATTCAATACCTGTTGTAGAGGGTCAACAACAAGGATAAACAGAAGTGGCAAGAATGTCCCCTACCAAAGGCCTATCCCATGACGAATAGGATAGTCAGAAACAACACTAAGGAGGACCATAGACATGGATGTCTACAGAAGGGCCGTGATCCACTCTTGAAAACTCGGAGGGAACCCACACTTCTATAATAGGTCAAGCAGATATTCCCATCTAACCAGATCAAAAGCCTTATTGATGTCTAATTTGAGTAGGAGCCCTGGCACGTTTGTTCTTTGCAAGTAGTGGGCATAGTTACAAACATACCTGAAGTTGTCCCGGACGCACCTCGATCCGATGAAAGCACTCTGATCACGTGATATGAGGATGTTCATGAATGGAGTGAGTCTCATTGCTATCACCTTGGCCACAATCTTGGTGACAACATGGATCAAACTGACAGGCCAGTAGTCCATGATCACACCATCCCACTCCCTTTTTGGCAAAGGAATCACATTTGCAGAGTTGATCCAATGAAAGTTCTCCATGCAAACTCAATAAGAGGGCAGTGACTTACATAAGGTTGTCTTTATAATTTTCTAGCGGCTCTTGAAGAACGCCCTGGTAAAGCTGTCGGGCCTTGGAGACTTGTCACTAGGCATTTCCTTCATGGCACCAAGCACCACGTTCTCAGACATATCGTCCCCAAGGACGAAGAGGTCACAATATGCAAAGTGGAGGGACTTCCAATTGAAGTCCTTGCTTCGGTGCATCCCTCTACTCATCGAGGAGGTGAAGTGCTATCCTGTGATATGCTCCCTATCCTCATGCTTAGTATCTCATCTAGACCCATTTCACAACTTGTGAATGGCTTTTTTTGCACCTCCTGCCATTGATATTCATGTGGAAAACTTGGTGCTGGAACCCGATCCTTTGAATTTTGTATGTGAGTGCACTACTTGTTTTTGGCCCTCTCAAGCACGAGAAGCCTGATGACCTGTCTTATAAGTTTATTACGAAAGTCCATCTCTTTCGGGTACAACCATGTGATTGATTCAGCAACTAATACATGTGTGGTGCTAATGATGGACTTGTTTCCGTTGAATACGACCCATGTATCGTATATGTATGTTGTTTTCATGCACAAAACTTGAGAGAGCGCACTTTTTGATCCCGTGAGTGTGCCATGACGCGGTTGGTATACAATGTTGGGGAACGTAGCAGAAATTCAAAATTTCCCTACGTGTCACCAAGATCTATCTATGGAGAGACCAGCAACGAGTAGAAGGAGAGTGCATCTACATACCCTTGTAGATCGCTAAGCGGAAGCGTTCAAGTGAACGGGGTTGATGGAGTCGTACTCATCGTGATTCAGATCACCGATGATCAAGTGTCGAACGGACGGCACCTCCGCGTTCAACACACGTACAGCCCGGTGACGTCTCCCACGCCTTGATCCAGCAAGGAGAGAGGGAGAGTTTGAGGAAGACTCCATCCAGAAGCAGCACAACGGCGTGGTGGTGATGGAGGAGCGTGGCAATCCCGCAGGGCTTCGCCAAGCACCATGGGAGAAGAGGAGGAGGGAGAGGGGCAGGGCTGCACCAACGAGAGATCAAATCATGTGTTATGGGCAGCCCCTAGGCCTCATATATATAGGGGAAGGGGAGGGCTGCGCCCCCTTTAGGGTTTCCCACCCCAAGGGGCGGCGGCCAGCCTCCAGATGGCATCTGGTGCGGCGGCCAAGAGGGGGGGAGGAGTCCATCCTCCCCAAGGCACCTCGGAGGTGCCTTCCCCCTCGAGGACTCTTCCCTCTAGGGTTACCTAGGCGCATGGGCCTCTTGGGGCTGGTGCCCTTGGCCCATGTAGGCCAAGGCGCACCCCCACAGCCCATGTGGCCCCCCGGGGCAGGTGGCCTCACCCGGTGGGCCCCCGGGACCCTTCCGGTGGTCCCGGTACAATACCGATGACCCCGAAACTTGTCCCGATGGCCGAAACAGGACTTCCTATATATAAATCTTTACCTCCGGACCATTCCGG
The DNA here is from genome assembly GCF_002162155.2 of Triticum dicoccoides. Lineage (NCBI taxonomy): Eukaryota > Viridiplantae > Streptophyta > Magnoliopsida > Poales > Poaceae > Triticum > Triticum dicoccoides. The sequence goes on from NC_041380.1 coordinate 270,776,513, forward strand.
AACTCCTCATGACGTCCGGGATCTCATCCGGGACTCCGAACAACATTCGGTAACCACATACAAGCTTCCTTTATAACCCTAGCGTCATCGAACCTTAAGTGTGTAGACCCTACGGGTTCGGGAGACATGCAGACATGACCGAGACGTTCTCCGGTCAATAACCAACAGCGGGATCTGGATACCCATGTTGGCTCCCACATGTTCCACGATGATCTCATCGGATGAACCACGATGTCAAGGACTCAATCGATCCCGTATACAATTCCCTTTGTCTAGCGGTATGTTACTTGCCCGAGATTCGATCGTCGGTATACCGATACCTTGTTCAATCTCGTTACCGGCAAGTCACTTTACTCGTTCCGTAACACATCATCCCGTGATCAACTCCTTGGTCACATTGCGCATATGATGATGTCCTACCGAGTGGGCCCAGAGATACCTCTCCGTTTACATGGAGTGACAAATCCCAGTCTCGATCCGCATAAAACAATAGATACTTTCGGAGATACCTGTAGTGTACCTTTATAGTCACCCAGTTATGTTGTGACGTTTGATACACCCAAGGCGCTCCTACGGTATCCAGGAGTTACACGATCTCATGGTCAAAGGAAGAGATACTTGACATTGGCAAAGCTCTAGCAAACGAACTACACGATCTTTGTGCTAAGCTTAGGATTGGGTCTTGTCCATCACATCATTCTCCTAATGATGTGATCCCGTTATCAACGACATCCAATGTCCATAGCCAGGAAACCATGACTATCTGTTGATCACAACGAGCTAGTCAACTAGAGGCTCACTAGGGACATATTGTGGTCTATGTATTCACACGTGTATTACGATTTCCGGATAATACAGTTATAGCATGAATAAAAGACAATTATCATGAACAAGGAAATATAATAATAATACTTTTATTATTGCCTCTAGGGCATATTTCCAACAGTCTCCCACTTGCACTAGAGTCAATAATCTAGTTCACATCGCCATGTGATTAACACTCACAGGTCACATCGCCATGTGACTAATACCCAAGAGTTTACTAGAGTCAGTAGTCTAGTTCACATCATTATGTGATTAACACTCAATGAGTTTTATGTTTGATCATGTTGCTTGTGAGAGAGGTTTTTAGTCAACAGGTCTGAACCTTTCAGATCCGTGTGTGCTTTACAAATCTCTATGTCATCTCCTAGATGCAGCTACCACGCTCTATTTGGAGCTATTCCAAACAACTGTTCTACTTGGAGCTATTCTAAATTATTGCTCCATTATATGTATCCGGTCTCTCTACTCAGAGCTATCCGGATAGGTGTCAAGCTTGCATCGTCGTAACCTTTACGACGAACTCTTTTACCACCTCCATAATCGAGAAAATTCCTTAGTCCACTAGTTACTAAGGATAACTTTGACCGCTGTCCTATGATCCATTCATGGATCACTCTTGTACCCCTTGACTGACTCATGGCAAGGCACACTTTCGGTGCGGTACACAGCATAGCATACTGAAGAGCCTACGTCTTAAGCATAGGGGACGACCTTCGTCCTTTCTCTCTATTCTGCTGTGGTCGAGCTTTAAGTCTTAACTTCGTACCTTACAACTCAGGCAAGAACTCCTTCTTTGACTGGTCCATCTTAAACACCTTCAAGATCATGTCAAGGTATGTGCTCATTTGAAAGTACCATTAAGCGTTTTGATCTATCCTTATAGATCTTGATGCTCAATGCTCAAGTAGCTTAATCCAGGCTTTCCATTGAAAAACACCTTTCAAATAACCCTATATGCTTTCTAGAAATTCTACATCATCTCTGATCATCAATATGTCAACAACATATACTCATCAGAAATTCTATAGTGCTTCCCCTCACTTCTTTGGAAATACAAGTTTCTTATAAACTTTGTATAAATCCAAAATCTTTGATCATCTCATCAAAGCGTACATTCCAACTCCGAGATGCTTACTCCAGTCCTTAGAAGGATCGCTGGAGCTAGCATACCTTTTAGCATCCTTAGGATCGACAAAACTTTTCTGATTGTATTGCATACAACCTTTCCTTACGAAAACTAGTAAGGAAACTTGTCTTGACATCCATCTGCCAGATTTCATAAATGCAGCTAATGCTAACATGATTCCGACGGACTTTAAGCATCGCTACGAGTGAGAAAATCTCATCGTAGTCAACTCCTTGAACTTGTCGGAAAATACTTCGCCACAAGTCGAGCTTCATAGATGGTGACATTACCATCCACGTCCGTCTTCTTCTTAAAAGATCCATTTATCTCAATGGATTGCCGATCAACGGGCAAGTCCATCAAAGTCCATGCTTTGTTCTGATATATGGATACTATCTCGGATTTCATGGCTTCTAACCATTTGTCGGAATTCGGGCCCACCATTGCTTCTCCATAGCTCGTAGGTTCATTGTTGTCTAGCAACATGACCTTCAAGACAGGATCACCTTACCACTCCGAAGTAGTACGTGTCCTTGTCGTCCTACGAGGTTTGGTAGTGACTTGATCCGAAGTTTCATGATCAATATCATAAGCTTCCACTTCAATTGGTGTAGGTGCCACAGGAACAACTTCCTGTGCCCTGCCACACACTAGTTGAAGAGACGGTTCAATAACCTCATCAAGTCTCCACCATCCTCCCACTCAACTCTTTCGAGAGAAACCTTTCCTCGAGAAAGGACCCGATTCTAGAAACAATTCATATTGCTTTCGGATCTGAATTAGGAGGTATACCCAACTGTTTTGGGTTTCCTATGAAGATGCATTTTATCCGCTTTGGGTTCGAGCTTATCAACCTGAAACTTTTTCATATAAGCGTCGCAGCCCCAAACTTTTAAGAAACGACAACTTAGGTTTCTCTAAACCATAATTCATACGGTGTCATCTCAACGGAATTACGTGGTGCCCTATTTAAAGTGAATGTGGTTGTCTCTAATGCCTAACCCATGAACGATAGTGGTAATTCGATAAGAGACATCATGGTACGCACCATATCCAATAGGGTGCAACTATGATGTTCGGACATACCATCACATTATGGTGTTCCAGGCGGTATTAATTGCGAAACAATTTCCACAATGTCTTAATTGTGTGCCAAAACTCGTAACTCAGATATTCATCTCTATGATCGTATCATAGACATTTTATCCTCTTGTCACAATGATCTTCTACTTCACTCTGAAATTACTTGAACCATTCAATAATTCAGACTTGTGTTTCATCAAGTAAATATACTCAACATTTACTCGAATCATCTGTGAAGTAAGAACATAATGATATTCACTGCATGCCTCAGCACTCATTCGACTGCACACATCAAAATGTGTTACTTCCAACAAGTTGCTATCTTGTTCCATCTTAATGAAAACGAGGCTTTTCAGTCATCTTGCCCATGTGGTATGATTTGCATATCTCAAGTGATTCAAAATCAAGTGAGTTCAAACGGTCCATTTGCATGGAGCTTCTTCATGCATATATACCAATAGACATGGTTCGCATGTCTCAAACTTTTCAAAAATGAGTGAGTCCAAAGATCCATCAACATGGAGCTTCTTCATGTGTTTTATACCATTATGACTTACATGGCAGTGCCATAAGTAAGTGGTACTATCATTACTATCTTATATCTTTTGGCATGAAAATGTGTATCCCTACGATCAAGATTCAATAAACCATTCCTTTAGGTGCAAGAGCACTTATTCAGGTTTAATACTAATCTTGATGGTAGAGGGAGCGTGCGATGTTAGATCACATCAAACTTGGAAACACTTCCAACACATATCGTCAGCTCACCTTTAGCTAGTCTCCGTTTCATTCCGTAGCTTTTATTTCGAGTTACTAACACTTAGCAACCGAACCGGTATCTTATACCCTGGTGCTACTAGGAGTACTAGTAAAGTACACATTAACATAATGTATATCCAATATACTTCTATCGACCTTGCCAGCCTTCTTATCTACCAAGTATCTAGGGTAATTCTGCTTTAGCGGCTATTCCCCTTATCACAGAAGCACTTAGTCTCGGGTTTGGGTTCAACCTCGGGTTTCTTCATTGGTGCAGCAGCTGATTTGCCGTTTCATGAAGTATCCCTTCTTGCCCTTGCCCTTCTTGAAACTAGTGGTTTCACCAACCATCAACAATTGATGCTCCTTCTTGATTTCTACTTTCGCGGTGTCAAACATCGTGAATACCTCAAGGATCATCATGTCTATCCCTGATATGTTATAGTTCATCACGAAGCTCTAGTAGCTTGGTGGCAATCTCTTTGGAGAAACATCACTATCTCATCTGGAAGATCAACTCCCACTCGATTCAAGTGATTGTTGCACTCAGACAATCTGAGCACAAGCTCAACGATTGAGCTTTTCTCCCTTAGTTTGCAGGCTAAGAAAATCGCCGGAGGTCTCATACCTCTTGACGTGGGCACGAGCCTGAAATCCCAATTTCAGCCCTCGAAACATCTCATATGTTCCGCGATGTTTCGAAAACGTCTTTGGTGCCTCTACTTAAACCATTTAACTGAACTATCACGTAGTTATCTAAACGTGTATGTTCGATGTTCACAACATCCACAAACGATGTTTGGGGTTCAGCACACTGAGCGGTGCATTAAGGACATAAGCTTTCTTCTGATCGCATAATCGCTACTATCAACTTTCAACTATATTTTCTCTAGGAACATATCTAAAACAGTAGAACTAAAGCGCGAGCTACGACATAATTTGCAAAAGGTCTTTTTGACTATGTTCAAGATAATAAAGTTCATCTTATGAACTCCCACTTAGATAGACATCCCTCTGGTCATCTAAGTGATTACATGATCCGAGTCAAGTAGGCCGTGTCCGATCATCACGTGAGATGGACTAGTCATCATCGGTGAACATCTTTATGTTGATCGTATCTACCATACGACTCATGCTCGACCTTTCGGTCTCCGTGTTCCGAGGCCATGTCTGTACATGCTAGGCTCGTCAAGTTAACCCTAAGTGTTTTCGCTGTGTAAAACTGTCTTACACCCGTTGTATGTGAACGTAAGAATCCATCACACCCGATCATCACGTGGTGCTTAGAAGCGACGAACTGTAGCAACGGTGCACAGTTAGGGGAGAACACTTCTTGAAATTTTGTAAGGGATCATCTTATTTACTACCGTCGTCCTAAGTAAACAAGATGCATAATCATAATAAACATCACATGCAATTATATAGTTGTGACATGATATGGCCAATATCATATAGCTCCATTGATCTCCATCTTCGGGGCTCCATGATCATCTTGTCACCGGCTTGACACCATGATCTCCATCATCATGATCTCCATCATCGTGTCTTCATGAAGTTGTCACGCCAACGACTACTTCTACTTCTATGACTAACGCATTTAGCAATAAAGTAAAGTAGTTTACATGGCGTTCTTCAATGACACGCAGGTCATACAATAAATAAAGACAACTCCTATGGCTCCTGCCGGTTGTCATACTCATCGACATGCAAGTCGTGAATCCTATTACAAGAACATGATCAATCTCATACATCACATATATCATTCATCACATCCTTTTGGCCATATCACATCACATAGCATACCCTGCAAAAACAAGTTAGACGTCCTCTAATTGTTGTTGCATGTTTTACGTGGCTGCTATGGGTTTCTAGCAAGAACGTTTCTTACCTACGCAAGACCACAACGTGATATGCCAATTGCTATTTACCCTTCATAAGGACCCTTTTCATCGAATCCGTTCCGACTAAAGTAGGAGAGACTGGCACCCGCTAGCCACCTTATGCACCAAGTGCATGTCAATCGGTGGAACCTGTCTCACGTAAGAGTACGTGTAAGGTTGGTCCGGGCCGCTTCATCCCACAATACCGTCGAAACAAGATTGGACTAGTAACGGTAAGCATATTGAACAACATCAACGCCCACAACTACTTTGTGTTCTACTCGTGCAAAGAATCTACGCAATAGACCTAGCTCATGATGCCACTGTTGGGGAACGTAGCAGAAATTCAAAATTTTCCTACGTGTCACCAAGATCTATCTATGGAGAGACCAGCAACGAGTAGAAGGAGAGTGCATCTACATACCCTTGTAGATCGCTAAGCGGAAGCGTCCAAGTGAACGGGGTTGATGGAGTCGTACTCGTCGTGATTCAGATCACCGATGATCAAGTGTCGAACGGACGGCACCTCCGCGTTCAACACACGTACAGCCCGGTGACGTCTCCCACGCCTTGATCCAGCAAGGAGAGAGGGAGAGTTTGAGGAAGACTCCATCCAGCAGCAGCACAACGGCGTGGTGGTGATGGAGGAGCGTGCCAATCCCGCAGGGCTTCGCCAAGCACCATGGGAGAAGAGGAGGAGGGAGAGGGGCATGGATGCACCAACGAGAGATCAAATCATGTGTTATGGGCAGCCCCTAGGCCTCATATATATAGGGGAAGGGGAGGGCTGCGCCCCCTTTAGGGTTTCCCACCCCAAGGGGCGGCGGCCAGCCTCCAGATGGCATCTGGTGCGGCGGCCAAGAGGGGGGGGAGGAGTCCATCCTCCCCAAGGCACCTCGGAGGTGCCTTCCCCCTCGAGGACTCTTCCCTCTAGGGTTCCCTAGGCGCATGGGCCTCTTGGGGCTGGTGCCCTTGGCCCATGTAGGCCAAGGCGCACCCCCCACAGCCCATGTGGCCCCCCGGGGCAGGTGGCCCCACCCAGTGGGCCCCCGGGACCCTTCCGGTGGTCCCGGTACAATACCGATGACCCCGAAACTTGTCCCGATGGCCGAAACAGGACTTCCTATATATAAATCTTTACCTCCGGACCATTCCGGAACTCCTCGTGGCGTCCGGGATCTCATCCGGGACTCCGAACAACATTCAGTAACCACATACAAGCTTCCTTTATAACCCTAGCGTCATCGAACCTTAAGTGTGTAGACCCTACGGGTTCGGGAGACATGCAGACATGACCGAGACGTTCTCCGGTCAATAACCAACAGCGGGATCTGGATACCCATGTTGGCTCCCACATGTTCCACGATGATCTCATCGGATGAACCACGATGTCAAGGACTCAATCGATCCCGTATACAATTCCCTTTGTCTAGCGGTATGTTACTTGCCCGAGATTCGATCGTCGGTATACCGATACCTTGTTCAATCTCATTACCGGCAAGTCACTTTACTCGTTCCGTAACACATCATCCCGTGATCAACTCCTTGGTCACATTGCGCATATGATGATGTCCTACCGAGTGGGCCCAGAGATACCTCTCCGTTTACACGGAGTGACAAATCCCAGTCTCGATCCGCATAAAACAATAGATACTTTCGGAGATACCTGTAGTGTACCTTTATAGTCACCCAGTTACGTTGTGACGTTTGATACACCCAAGGCACTCCTACGGTATCCAGGAGTTACACGATCTCATGGTCAAAGGAAGAGATACTTGACATTGGCAAAGCTCTAGCAAATGAACTACACGATCTTTGTGCTAAGCTTAGGATTGGGTCTTGTCCATCACATCATTCTCCTAATGATGTGATCCCGTTATCAACGACATCCAATGTCCATAGCCAGGAAACCATGACTATCTGTTGATCACAACGAGCTAGTCAACTAGAGGCTCACTAGGGACATATTGTGGTCTATGTATTCACACGTGTATTACGATTTCCGGATAATACAGTTATAGCATGAATAAAAGACAATTATCATGAACAAGGAAATATAATAATAATACTTTTATTATTGCCTCTAGGGCATATTTCCAACATACAAATCCTAGGCCTACCGCAAAAAAATCCTAGACCTACGAGTGAATTATGCAGGCGGGCTATGGGCCTACCTCATCCCTCACTAATCATCTTTGGATTTCATGATGTGTGCCTCCCCCTCTCGTTTCTAAATCTTAAAAACACATCATGTAACCTTAATGTTGCACGCTATGTATCAGTCGGATGACGCGAGGATCAAATTAGTCGCCTCCAGATTCATTGGATCCCGAATGCGATATTTTCCGGTCTAGGTTGCGTTAGACATTGAACTATGATCCACCATTTGTGATGCGACTCATGTTGCACTCAAGAGGACAGAGACATCTCTGATGTTGCAATTTTTGCCGCAAAATTGTCGATGTTATAGACCGCCGTTGGAACATGGTGGATGTGGTGGTCATCGTCGTATCATCTCCGATGTTGCGGTCGCCAACATCGCTAGTGTTGTGAACAACTGATGTGCATCATCGATTCATCCCGCCAAGGTTGCAATATGATGCAATATCGTCAATATTGCAGATTGGCGATGGATCACCGAACCTTCTGGAGGTGAGCTGCCCAACTCCAACCAACACAGTCCTGCCACATTGCTTTTCTATCATGATAACTCAAAACTCAAATTCTATCTATAATAGTTAAACTTTGTTTTTTTACTTTTGTTTGTTACTTCAACTACTTTTGGTAGTTGTTTATTTTTTTTCTCAACCAGTTGTTTGGCCATCCAATTTTCTCAATACTCCATCTAGGCATTGTGTGATGCATCAACCGTGTGATGATGTTTATTGACTCATTCTAAAATAAAAATAAGATTTCATTTTTGGTTATCATGCTAGGGTTTTCATAGTGTGGGTCGAGAAAGAGTTTGGGATAGAGGTAGAGAGAGAGGGGGAGAGAAAGACAAAGAAGCTAAATTTAACATACGCGTGATAAAAAGCAGTGAAGTAGGGACCTAAAGATCATGTTACATGGCTCATCACCTTGGTCTAGTTAGCTCATAGTCATTCTTAAAGTTGCATTAAATTAGAAGTGTTCTCACAGATCATGGAATATATGTCCCAAATTTTGTGTAACTTATGTGCAAGTACTGAATATTATGATTTTTCTTTATTATGGCTTGTATTTTTATATTTCATTTTTTACCATGGTCCTATTACTCGATGAATTATATCCATTATAGTAACATTTTGGTATTAACTTTGCATTTTTTTGTTTTTTCCTTTGGGATAATATTACTCCAGGAATTGTGTGTGCTGGTAACATTCCGGTATTATATATATTTTTCTTTTATTTTTCCATCGGGATAATATCAAAAAATTATGTCTACTATAGTAACATTTTGTTATTTTTTTGTTTCTTTTACTAGCATGTTTTATCCACATTTTTTGAGATTTGTAGTAGACTCGTGACTTGGGGCCCAACCCATGAGCACACCACTTTCAACCCAACCAATACACATCGTCGAGAGGAAAACAATGGTTGCTGGATGAAAATCTGATGACACTAAAAAGTGGTCGATCTTCCTTGTATTCAGTCAAATGATATATGAACAAGCACTTTTAATATCATTATCGTATAATATGTTGTAAAACTACACTAGGAATGTTTGGGACACTATTATTGTAGGATTGTTTAACAAAGGGGGGAACAATCGCCCATTAGCTCCCATGGACTAATTACGTTAGGCCAATCACTAAAAGGAAACTTGTTGCATCCACATACCCTTGCACTTGTCAGAACAACAATGCCTACACAAAAACGAGGAAGTTTAGAAAGTAAAAATGATCAACCATCAATTAAAGTTTTGTGCCAATGCAGATATTCAATTATAGGTCAATGTGTCTTGTTGTACCCTCCAACACTATTGGTGAGCCATTGGAGTTGACATGAATTAATGGCAATGAGTTCATCTGTGGAGAAGAGTGATGGATGCCTGGGTTAGCCTCCAAACATGAATGCCAATGCTATGAAAGAGCTACAAGATAGTATGGGATTTCCAAAGATCTCTAGACCTTAAACCACTTGACTAAAATCGGTAATATCCCTAAACACGTATGTGGACTATTGGTTGAATTGCATGACATGTGATAGTGTTGAACCCAAAGGTAAGCAAACTTAGGTGGAAGGCCTCTCCTTCTCTGGGAGGGCGCCAACAAGGACACATGTTTTCTCCCCCACTCTCGCCCTCTAGTGAACTGGACACAATCTGGATCTAGATGCGTCCAATAATGGCACCAAGATTTATTAGATTGGTTTGGGAAATAACAAGGGGCTGAGACGTGAACAAGGGTTAGGTTTGCCCTTTATAAAGGTGGCAGAGTCGTGGCATATCGATCAAAAGTTAAAGGCATTTGTGGAGTCTTCTTAGATTGGTGTAGGCTAGCCATCATTTGAGGTATTCCAACATTTTGTGATGATTCGTGACAAATGGAAATTCACGAACTTGAATTGATCACACATTGCAAGTTGCCTCCAGGACTATCACAAACAACCATAATGACCCTTCTATGATGGTCCAATGCAATTTGCAAATAATAAAAAATCTCGCCCAATTGCGTTGTTCCGTGAAAGCACATGTGCGTCCCGTTCCTTCAAAGAGAAACAATCCATCGATTTTGGTGGAGACAACTTTGACGACAAGACTACACCTTTAACTATGATTTACCATAGTAATCACTAAACCAAATAAAATTGTATAATTCGTCCGCGCCTTTGTAAATCATTCCGGTGGCTTTGGAGTACCGAGATCTCCACTTGAAGCTACGTCTTCATTCCTTGTGTGTTTGAGTCCATCTCCGTGATTGGTCATGCTCTATCATTTGATCCTCTCATCCATGCGGTACATTATTCCATGATAATACAAACACAATTGATTTAAGTAGTGTTGTATTCTCATTAACATGAGAAGTAGTTCCTAGAAATGGGAGTACTTGATAATTGAGTTGACGTGCGCGACATCTAGTGACCAGTGCTTGTATTTCCAAAAAATTGAATGTGTTGGGTTTAGTTCCATATTGGTTGTGGGAGGAGGTAGGGAACGTCTTATATGGCCGAGGTTATCCCTTCCTATCTGGCCAGTCTTTTGGGAGAGAGGTCCCAAGACCTCTTATAAGCTCGTGTTGCTCTCCCACTGAGTCTTGGTTGGTGGGACGAGACACTCGTGTAGCGGCCCATGACTAATGTGGGTCAGATATGTTGTTTGGTGGCCTGAGATTGCAAAGAAAGTGGTACATGAGCCGAGACGCAAAGAAAGTGGTCAGTGGATTGTAGCGTTGGTGTTAGCAGTCCATGATAAATAGATATGTGAGGGGAAGATTCATTAGGTTTATTTCCAAATCCATTGTGAGGAAGGTATAGCACAACTTATAAGGGTGAGAGCGCCCCATCATGTCATGCTAGCCTTTTGGGGAAGTCATCAAGACCACTTATAAGCCCGTGTTACTCATTGATTTGGCCTAGTTGATCGGCCATGATGCTCCTGTAGCGGGCCTATGGCGCATATGGCCCGGACACGTTGGTTTAAGGCTAGTCATAGTGGGAGTAACTTAGCAAGTAACATAGTGCACTTCGAGAATTTTTTGCTTATGTGGCTTGTAGTTAATGAGAAGTGGTAACATAATATGTTGCTATAACATAGCGCTTTCCAAGACAAGATGAGTCTACAAGTTAATTAATGAAGTCTTCTATGACACTACTACAATGTTATTTTGCATTACGAATGTAGTAACTTAGACTAGTGTCATATGTATGACACTAGTATAAGTTACTCTTCACTATGACCAGCCTAATAGACCTGGAATTGTGTATTGGTAGTAGGGGCTCCTCATCATTCCATCAATGATGCCTTATTCTTTAGTAGTGTTATGTGAAACCTGGGAAAATGTGCATATTAAAAAATCATAAATGCTCAAGATTTTGCAAAAGTCAGGTGAAATTAAATTATTTCATAAGAAAATTAGCGAAACCAACTAAATTATGTTCAAAGATTCGTCGGACTTATTCGAGACGTTCCAAAAAAAAATCGAGAATGAGTACTTCGCCGAAAACATTAACAAAGTTTCATGAAAATATGTTGTGAAACATTGTTGTCATTGACGAAATAGCATAGTTATGGGGTGTTTATTGCAAGATGTTCATGAGCAGATGAGTTGTCGCTCTCAACCCCGTGGAGAGGATATTGAACATATATTATCGGACAAGTTATAAACTCTCCTTATCCAGCGAAAACCCCACTGTTAAGACTAGCATTTCAGAGATTCTTTTTTGGTGGAATTTTCCGGCTATCCATCCAATCATGGACAAAATCTCGTAGTTTCTGTCTCTGCACCTCAACCTTGATTGACCACGTTTCGTTGTTGAAACGGCCCTGGTAATGAAGATCACGACCATATTCCGCAAAACGCGAAAAAGAATAAGCGTAGTGCACTCCAGCCAGCAGGATCGATAGAAAAATGATAAAAGTCGTTGACAAACAGGCTGACCTACACCAATGTTTTCTGTATATATACTTGATCACTTTGTGCCAACTGCCACGAGAAGGACAGAACGCAACTCTCAGTTCTAGTTAAGGAAGCACACGTCGGAGGCGGAATACTGAAACATGGGTTCACACACACCTAATGCGAACAGTAAAATAACAAAAACTGTAAAAGAAGTCAAACAATTCTATTTATTTTTAGACGCTACGCGTCGGCCGGCGGATCTTTTTAAAAGATCCGCCGCCTCGACAGTCGTTTGATCCGGCGTTATCCAGCGGCATGGGTCTTTCCTCACCATTGCAACAAGTGCATTGTTGAAGAATCCTTTTTTGCAACAAACCATATGTTGCAGAAACATTCACAATAGAGATTCTGTTACAAAATTATTATTATTTTGTCTCAATTTTTTTTACGACATTAGTGTTTTTTTACGGGATAAAGGAAGTTTTTATTGCAAATTTATAGTGTTACAGTCGAGAGGCCACAAATCCTTAATATAAGGTGAAACCGAATTTAACCACACAGCAATAGTTCTCTTTGAGCGGCTATAATTGGCCAACCGATCGGCAACTCTATTCTGGCTACGGTGAATTTTTGAGGTAAAAACTCCCTACTACTCATTGGTGTTGTTGCGGGAGGACTTCTGCAGCACAGATGATGTTGCAAATTTGTTTTCATCTTAATTTTTTTCTAACATGGGTGTTGTTGCGGAACAACTTCTCCAACACAAATGATATTGCCGAATATTTTTTTCATATTAATTTTTTTAAAACATGGGTGTTGTTGTGGAAGGACTTCTGCAACACAGATAGTGTTGCAGAAAAATTGTTAAGGTGGCAGAGGCACACGTCGTGAGTGGATTGAGTTATGTGGTGCCACGAATAAGGTGTTTTGCACTAAGATGTTCGTTGTGCATCGGCCGATGGAACTTGGATCTGGCGGTTGCATGAGTGGCGGAACGCTACGCGTGATTGGTCAGTTGATGCTAATCATTAGGGCGACGCTACTCGTCTGCCGACGGATAAAAGAAAAACAACAATCACCTCCGCGGCCATCCGATTGACGCAAAAATAGCCATTGGATCTCATCGAACATTCGCCTCGTGAATTGCAACAAGCTGGTTGTTGCGATGTTCACTCTGCAACAATAATTTTGTTGCAAAACAACCTAAAGCATATTTTTAGCATGGTACGTTATTTTTTAAGCATTATTTGTGCAACAAAGGTCATGTTGCATAAAAATATTTGTAACAGAGGTTGTGTTACAGATTTTTTTTCCATCTTTCACCTTTCTGCAACATTGATGATGTTGCGGAAGGATCTTTGCAACAAAGATGATGTTGCAGTAATTTTTAATAAAAAAATGACCAAGTTATGTATCCGCTAGCTACTTGTTTGTGCTTCGTATGTTTGTAACATAGCCTGTGTTACAAACTTATGTGTGCAGCATGTTCAATGTTGCAAAACTTCATGGACCGTCTTGTGTAGCGCTACGTGTCGTACTATTAATATTAAATTGGACGGCCATGGAGATGGTGGATACACACGACTCATCTGCCGATTGAAAGATAACATTTCCAATTTTATTTATTTTTAACAAATATAGTTGAGTGCTCTACTCACTTGTGAAGTTTCGAGAAGAAATGAAATCCGTGATATTTTGTCCAAAATGACCACATTGATGTTATGAAAAAAATTCACATATAAAACAGTTTGGAGGTTAGATTTATTTTTTGCCAAGAGCACCACAAATGCCATTTATTCGTCATACTTTACATGTGAGTAGAACAGTCCATCAGGTTTCTTAACCTAAAATTTTAGAATTATTTTATCTTTTGGCTACTTTTCTTTATCTTTACCTAATATTAAAGAACGGATTGTTTCTCCACTTTTTTTGGTTTACGTGGAATCCATATAATTTCCGTCCGTCCGTCAGTTGTGGTTCGATCGTCCCGTGGCTCACGCCCCAGCTTTTAGGAAGCCGAAAAAAGATTTTAAAAAAACGCACTCGTGGAAAATCAAACCCGAGACCTCTAACGCGATATGGATATTTCGCAACCACAAGACCAAGACAGCTTGTGTGATGATTATCGGGTTGTCATTTATTTATACGTTAACTCTTGCCAGCGAAATAAAGCAAGCGCAAGCTGACCGACCCAGACAACGTACAAGGTCGATTTGATTGAGATGATGATGCCTAACTTCAATGCAATTCTCAGCACTCCACGCATTTTAATTAAATAGGTGGTTAGTTTAAACTAAAATGAGATTATATGCACAACAAATACTGGGAGTGCCCTTGGCAAATTAACATGCACGTTGTCTATTATACTCGACATGGTGATTACCTCGAATTACATCACAGGCCTGCATAAAATCCCTTAATCCATGCATTAATGGGTATGTTAGCTTAAATTAAAATGGTATTATGTACATTGAATTGGACTATAGACGATAATCCCCCATTTTAGTGTTTACTCACTAGCAAAGCACCAGCCGCAAGTCTAGCAATGCTACATTTTTTCTCACAATAAGAAAAGAAACAATTATACAAAGATGGTCGGATTGAAAGAATGATTCTTCTTCATGTTAAGGATGTTTGACAATGCTTATTATTATTTTTAGAGAAAGCCATGGTGATAGATTTAGTAGTGCCGGAGTTCGATGAATTTTTATCCCGTTGCAACGCACGTACTATTTTCCTTCGTTCGCCCACCTACCCTTCGTTCGCCGAAATTTCGTCCGTCGACCTGCGGCTTCACACGTTGTTCCGTGTGCTGGGACAGGTGCCAAGCAAGTGGCCTTCTGATGGGATTTTTCCTTGTGGGCCGTGAGAATGAAGGTGGGCTTTCTTTATGCAATAAAAATAAAAACTATCCCTTGCATGGTGGGTCGATCTCACAATAAACCTGTAGCAACCAAAGAACTGTGCCAACTATGCTAGCTCATGATTATGAAAGAAAGAGATTAGTTTACAAAAGAAATAATCCCACATTGCCTTTTTACATAAAACCTGACCAACTTATATACTTGCACAAGTTGCATGTATAGACAAGGAATCACATGGAGAAATGAGAAACAAATGGTAATCCACAAGACATGCAAGCTTTGTGCACCAAAGAAAGTTCTGATTAATTAAATTAGATTCGATTGGGGGCTGCATGACATAAAGAAAGGAGATTGTTGTGCCCCATGAGATAGCTCGAAAGACACCAAGATCAAAAAGAGAGAAAATTATTTAGAGAGGGAGAGATTTAAATGTGATTGTGGGTTGTGGCTGCAACATGAGATAAAGAAAGGGATTGTAGACTGGATGAGATAAAGAAAAAAAGAAAAAATAATAACTGCAATGGTGGGCTATGGCTCTTGCATGAGATACAAAGACCCTTCTTGGTAGAAAGACAAAAGTTGTTGCACATTTCGTTCATGCATTTTTTTTCTAATTGGATATTTTAAAAAAGCAAGATATTTCTTTCAACCACTATATGCCTGCCTTGATTGCCGAGACTCGTGAGGTAGGCGTAAAAAACCCTAAGCGAGATAGTAGTTCTCAAGATTTTGAAATAATAAGTGTTCCTTAGCATCAGTATTAAAGCTTCTTTCCTGACGAATGCACAATTGATAATGTTTTCCTTCCAAACTTTGGCATGCGCTATTTGCTGTTGTTGGTGCCAATGTATGTATGTCGTCATGCCTTTCTGGTGGACTTTTTTTATAGACACATGTCGATATTCTTTTATTTCTTGCAAGTGACCCACGCCAATTTTCTCTCCCGTTGTAACGCACGGGCATTTATGCTAGTTATATTTAATATTCACACGGCATAAAACAAAACACAAACCAAAAAATCTTTTAGGAAGCACATGTGAGGACACTAGGTTGAAGCAGGCAAGCCGCGTCATGGCGGCCCTTGAAATTGGATAAACTATGATATAAAAGGTAAGAATAATGTAACTTATACTTACTACCTATTCTATGGGTATATCACAGCTAACCTACCAGGCCCGAGCAGCATCTCTTGTCTCTCTGCTCTGGGCACCATGTTCACAGCTTTTTCGTTTGTGTCATGTGTTGTATTTCTCTGTACTCATTCTACTCCTTCTATCGATGAAATGTTACGCAAGCTTTTGCGTATTCACGGAAAAACCCTATTCTATGGGTTAGAAGAGCGGCATGGATTTGAAATTAATTTTAATCATTGATTAGACTAATAATATACGAATTTTGTGCCATAAAAATGTTGATCTTTTTTTCCTTTTTGATACTTCACACAATATACTGAAGTGAAATTGTGAGGCATGTCATGAAAATATATGTAGGTGCAATTGAATTTCCCCCTTGTGCCGAAACGAATGAACAAGCAAACATTAAACCATTGGCTGGTCCGCCAAGGAAAAAAAGACCCAAAAAGGCAAGTTTTACA
>NC_041380.1:270793672-270810110 GCF_002162155.2 Triticum dicoccoides
CATGGAAAGAGGTCATGTAACTTTTGTGTAAACCATCGATAGGTGTAGGATTGTTAGGGCATGTACAATGGTGCTATCTTAGGAGTGCCATGTAAGATAGATGATGAGGTGGAGGAAAGAGAACTCATAAGAAAAAGCTTGTAGAAGACAAGAGATGATCTCTTAGTACAATATGTCTCGCCACATTTTTAGTAATTGCTAATTATTGAAGATAAGGCTAAGAGATGACCTATTGTAGACAATTTTTTTTTGTCATCTTTAAATTATGTGCAAAACTTAAAATAAAACTATCTTATCAATCATTGTACATGCCATAATAGAAGTTCCATAGTCATTTTGGTCTGAATGATTTTTATAGAAAAAGCACTGGATTTTTCTTTAATGACTCTTCCATTGTTGCCCCGAAAATGCACTGGATTCTTCCTGCCCGGTGGCCCGACAGAAGTAGTATCAAGGGCACCTCATGGATTTCCTCTGACGGAATGTCACCTCTTTAGCTCCATTGATAATAGTATCCGATACAGCAGCACCTGAATATAGTACTCGTACTCCCTGATAGCGCCACTGCAAGTCTGCAACCACCAGCCCGGCCAGCTTCCAAATTCCAAGCTGTATCGACTCGTTCGTGGTAATGGTCGCCATGACGGCAGCTGCACTCTCCATGGATCAACACGTGTTGTGTCATTCCAGCAGCAGGTCCTGGTGCTGAATTCAAGGGATGCGCGCGCAATCTAGCTTGGCATCCGCGATCCAACTCATCCGAAGCTGCTCAGCGATGGAGCGCCATGCCCAGCAAGGACAAGCGTCCGGGCGCGCCGCCGCATGGTGGGGCGCGCTCCTTCTCTTCCTGCTCATGTCGTCCTCACAGCTGCGCGGCGCGAGCTCCGCGCCGGGCGAAGCCGAGGCGCTCGTGGAATGGAAGAGCAGCCTGCCGCGTCTCGCCGCTCTCGCCTCGTGGGACCGGGAGGCCGCCGCCAACTCCACCTCCGCGGCGTGCTCGTGGCACGGCGTGTCGTGCGACGTCGTCGGCCGGGTCGTGAGCGTCGACGTGTCCGGCGCCGGCCTCGCGGGCACGCTCGACGCCCTGGACCTCTCGTCGCTGCCCAGCCTCGGCAGCCTCAACCTCAGCTTCAACTCGCTGACGGGATCGTTCCCGTCGAACGTGTCCGCGCCACTCCTCGGCCTCAGGTCTGTAGATTTGTCCAACAACAGCTTCTCGGGTCCGATTCCGACGATGCTGCCGGTGTACATGCCCAACCTCGAGCACCTCAACCTTTCGTCAAACCAGTTCGTGGGGGAGATACCGGCGTCCCTCGCCAAGTTGACCAAGCTTCAGAGCCTTATCCTCGGCTCCAACAGGCTTTCCGGCGGCATACCGCCGGTGCTCGGTTCCATCTCAGGGCTAAGAGCGCTCGAGCTGCAGAGCAACCCGCTGGGCGGCGCCATCCCCTCCTCTCTCCGCAACCTCCGTTCGCTGGAGCGCATCAATGTCAGCCTCGCTCTGCTGGAGTCAACCATTCCGACGGGGCTCAGCGGCTGCACCAACCTTACCGTCGTCGGCCTCGCCGGGAACAAGCTCTCCGGGAAGCTGCCGGTGTCGTTGGCCAAGCTGACGAAAATACAAGAGTTCAACGTGTCCAAGAACATGCTCACCGGGACGATCTTGCCGGACTACTTCACGGCCTGGACCCAGCTCACGGTGTTCCAGGCTGACAGAAACCGTTTCAACGGCGAGATCCCCACGGAGATCGGGATGGCGTTGAGGCTGGAGTTCCTCTCCCTCGCGACCAACAACCTCTCCGGCCCGATCCCGTCGGTCACCGGAAGGCTGACAGACCTGAAGCTGTTGGACCTTTCGGAGAATGAACTCTCCGGCACTATCCCACGGACAATGGGCAACCTCACCAGATTAGAGGTTCTTCGGCTGTATGACAACAAGCTCACCGGCCGGTTGCCGGCCGAGTTCGGGAACATGACGGCGCTCCAGAGGCTGTCCATAAGCACCAACATGCTCGAGGGCGAGTTTCCGGCCGAGCTCGCCCGCTTGCCAAACCTCCGTGGCCTGATCGCCTTCGAAAACCTCTTCTCCGGCGCCATCCCGCCGGGTCTTGGCCGGAACGGCTTGTTCTCCATGGTCAGCATGTCAGACAACAGGTTCTCCGGTGGGCTACCTCCGGGGCTGTGCAAGAGCGCGCCGCGCCTCCGGTTTCTCGCCTTGGACAACAACCACCTCACCGGCGACGTGCCCGCCTGCTACAGCAACTTTACGAAGCTCGAGCGCTTCCGCGTGGCAGGCAACCGGCTGGAAGGAAATTTGCCAGAGATCCTCGGGTCGCAGCTGCCGGATTTGTACTACATTGACCTGTCCAGGAACCTGTTTGAAGGCGAGCTCCCAGAGCACTGGGCTCAGTTCAGAAGCCTCTCATACCTGCACTTGGATGTCAACAAAATCAGCGGGACAATTCCTCCCGGTTACGGCGTCATGTCTGCATTGCGAGATCTGAGCCTCGCATCCAACCGTCTCACCGGCACGATCCCGCCTGAGCTCGGAAAATTAGCACTGCTTAAGCTGAATCTTGGTCACAACATGTTGTCTGGCCGAATCCCTGTGACACTAGGGAACATCGCCACGATGCTACTGCTGGACCTGTCCGAAAATGATCTCCACGGAGGCGTGCCGCTGGAGCTGACAGAGTTGAGCTCCATTTGGTACCTGAACCTGAGCGGCAACAGTCTCACCGGCGAGGTTCCAGCTCTGCTCGGCAAGATGGGCTCGCTGGAGAAGTTGGATCTCAGTGGCAACCCGGGTCTATGCGGCGACGTAGCTGGCCTGAATTCCTGCACCTTGAATTCTACCGGCGGCGGCTCTCGGCGGCACAAGGCAAGGCTGAACCTTGTCATAGCGCTCGCCGTTGCCGCTGCGCTGCTGGCCTCCGTCGCTGCCGTGGCATGCGTGGTGGTCCGCAGGAAGGGACGAACCGGCGAGGGCGAAGATATGCCCGAGACCGAGAGAACGGCGACGGCGAGAGTCAGCGAAATGGCTCTGCAGGCTTCGATATGGGGCAAGGATGTGGAGTTCTCCTTCGGTGACATCCTGGCCGCGACCGAGCACTTCAACGAGGCCCACTGCATAGGCAAAGGCAGCTTCGGGAGCGTGTACCAGGCCGACCTTCCAGGCGGCCACTCCGTCGCCGTCAAGAAGCTGGATGCGTCGGAGACAGACGACGCGTTTAGGGGCATCAGTGAGAAGAGCTTCGAGAACGAGGTGAGGGCACTGACGCACGTCCGCCACCGGAACATCGTCAAGCTCCACGGCTTCTGCGCCTCCAGCGGGTGCATGTACCTGGTCTATGAGCGCGTCGAGAGGGGCAGCCTCACCAAGGTGCTCTACGGAGGCGGCGACCGCAGCTGGGAAAGGTTCGACTGGCCGGCAAGGGTGCGCGCGATCAGGGGTCTGGCGCACGCGCTGGCCTACCTGCACCACGACTGCTCGCCGCCGATGATCCACCGCGACGTGTCCATCAACAACGTCCTGCTGGACGCCGAGTACGAGACCCGGTTGTCGGACTTCGGCACGGCCAGATTCCTCGCGCCCGGACGCTCCAACTGCACCAGCATGGCCGGCTCCTACGGCTACATGGCACCAGGTACGTACCATACACACCTTTTCCTACACGCACCACGCCATTGTAGTTGCAAAATCGTCCATCGCTGCCCGCGATCTCACATTTATCCTCGTGTTTCTTGCCGCAGAGCTGGCGTACTTGAGGGTGACGACCAAATGCGACGTGTACAGCTTCGGCGTCGTGGCCATGGAGATCCTGATGGGCAAGTTCCCGGGCGAGCTCATAAGCTCCTTGTACAGCTTGGACGAGGCGCGTGGCGTGGGCGAGTCGGCGCTCCTGCTGCTCAAGGACGTGGTGGACCAGAGGCTGGACCTTCCTGCCGGGAAATTGGCTGGGCAGCTGGTCTTCCTCTTTGTTGTGGCCTTGTCGTGCGTTCGGACGAACCCTGATGCCCGGCCGACCATGCGCACCGTCGCACAGGAGCTCTCTGCTCAACGGCGGTCTACCTTGGATAGGCCATTCGCTGCCATCAGCATCGGCGACCTCACAATTCTGCAGGTGTGATGATTTGGATAATGCTAGTATTTGTACCGACAGTTTTTCTTCTTCTTTTGCTTAATTGCATAAATGTCATTGTATATTTTGTCAATTTGAGAAATGACACTGAAAACGGTAAAGCTACGCCTACGTAATGGTTCTTATACTTATCTTATGTATATTCTGATTTGGCTGTCTTATATTGGTTAGTAATTCGAAAATACTACACCTAAGAAGAGGTGCTACGTACACTGGTAGAAAAGGGGCCTGTTGTCCCGGTTTGTAAGGGCATTTTGTCCCGGTTCTGGAACCGGGACTAAAGGGTCAGTACTAATGCCCTGTCCCTTTAGTCCCGGTTCAATCCAGAACCGGGACAGATGGGCCTCCACGTGGCCTGTGCGCGGAGCCCAGGCAGGAGACCCTTTGGTCCCGCTTGGTGGCACCAACCGGGACCAATAGGCATCCACGCGTCAGCATTTCTGTGGTTGGGGTTTTTTTTTTGAAGGGGGAGGGTTTGGGGGGTTTTGGGGGGTTAATTTAGGTGTTTCATATATTGTGTTAGCTAGCTATAATTAATAGAGAGAAGTGTCCTCTCTTATGTCCGTGCTTGGTCGACGCTATGTACTATACATACGTATAGAGAGGACTAGACACGCTAGCTAGCTAGTAAGAAACGAAGGAAACAGAAGATCGTCATGAACATATATGCATACAGAGAGAAGTGATATCGACCACCTCTCCTTCTCCGAGAGATTGGTCGAACAACAAGTTCTCGTATATCTATCCGACACTACCGGCTACATATATACAATAATTATCTCTTACAAATATAATCATACGGACTCAGAGTCCACATAGTATTCTCCGTCTTCAGGGATCACGTGGTCAAGAAAGAATGCCGCCAATTCCTCTTGAATTGCTCGCATGCGAGCTGGTGCTAGGAGTTCATCCCGCTTCCGAAACATCTAATTTAAAGAAGGGGGTTAATATATATATATATATGAATGGATGAAACTCAACACAAATGATGGTAATAAAATAAAATTGTGAATGTTGTTATTTACGTACTTCATATTGTTTGTTAGTGTAGCCCCGCTCACAGGTCGTGTGGCGGATGGACTCGCAAACATAGTATCCACAGAAATCATTCCCTTGTTCCTGCCACAACCACTTTACAAGAAATAGAGGTCAATCAAACTGATAAGCAAGAATGTCAAATGGTATTGATGAAACTAGCGCTTGAATGACTAGTAGATGCGCGGAACATGCTACTATAGTACTTACTTTCGGGTGTCTAAATTGCAGCTCCTTCGGCAGTCCCGGAGCTTTTCTGGTGAATTTTCTCCAAACTCCGCCGGACAAAGAAAACAATTACTTGATATATCAAGAAATGAACAAAGTTGCTGATATGGAGGATAATGATCGATTTAACTTACTTCTCGAGTATTTGAGTCATGTCTGCATAGTCCTGGGGATCTTTTCGTCTTGAGTCAAAGACGGTTACTAGTCCCTGCTCAAGCTTAATCTCTAGGAGAATATAGTGGGAACTGCACACGCATGCATAACTCATCAATTACATTACTATAACCTTGACTAATATATAAGGGAAACCGAATACGCACAAGACAGTAACACTCACTTGAAGTTGTAAGGAAAGAGTATTATATCTTTGTTTTTATTTATTACCAACGATCGTAGCAAGTTGGCCTCGGTAGCTGCGGCATGAAATTTAACCAGAGTTGCATCTATGAGATATGTGTTAATGAACCCAATATCACCGCCTTGTCTTTTCTTCAATTCGGCGATCTTCAATCTACATAATATAGTGAGGATGATTATAAATACATGCAATGAAAGAGCTGAGCTATATAGAGAGACTTAATGACAGAAGTAGTACTACTTACAGACAGTAGCAGGCGACCGTTGTTTTATCGAGGGCCAATTGATTGAAAAACTGATAGAACTCCTCAAATGGAACATGCAATAGTTCAATTCCAACGAGGTCATGCTCCTTTTTTACTTTCACATACAAAGTACTCCTTCCCCCAGAGTCTCTGTAGATTTTCAAGTACCAATCATGCAATCTTCGCATCATCGTTGATAGAGATCTTTCATCTTTGACGAGAGGCTTTCCGTACTCGTATCTTTGTATCTGCACCTCCATGGGTTCATAATGTACATCGTCGGGTAGGTAATCTGCAAGATTGCTATAACCGGGCACCATCCTCGGATCATTAGTGACGTTGTGGCTAGGCACCTTGAGCGGGAGGGCACGATTGCTTCGCTTGTTCGCCGAGCTGGGCAATTTGTTTCCCAGCTCGTCGTTCTTTCAGCCTTTGATCACTGAAAGTACTTCCCGACCGCTCCGCTTCGGCAAATTCCTTTCCAATAATGCGCTCATAGTTTCCTTTCGGCGGAGACTTGGGTGGTTTTGTCAGGGCAGCCAGAGTGCGCTTCGCTTTCACCGGATCTACCTTCTCCTCCGGAAGTGGATCTCTCTTTGCTTTCAACCCTTGAAACCAGTCATCCACTTCGGTTCGTGCGATCTCGGCGTTCTCCTCCAGGGTCCTCTCGTATGGTAACTTCTTTGGAGTCTTCAGAGAAGGACTGAATCTGTATGTCCTCCTGCCTCTGGCTGTACTGCTAGACGCCGGCCGAGCAGACGGAGCGGTTGTCTTCTTTACTTCCTTGCGAGGCGGAGGAGAAGGACTACGACGCGCTGGAGTAGCCGGAGCGGCGGCAGGTCTCTTCCGCCCTTGCTGACGAGGCGATGAAGAAGGAGGCTGGCTGCTCGGGCGCGTCGGCGCAGGCGGAGAAGGAGGCGGACTGCCGCCGTGCGCTGGAGAAGGAGCCGGTCGAGTGCCCTGATCGTCACTCGCCGGAGGAGGAGGCGGTGGAGGAGGCGGAGTGCCCTGACTCGCCGGAGGAGGAGGCGGTGGAGGAGGCGGAGTGCCCTGACTTGCCGGAGGAGGAGGAGGAGGCGGAGGCGTCCAGTTCGGAAGGTTGATGAGCTCCTTCCGCCATAGGCATGGAGTCTTCAGGGCAGACCCCAGCCTAGTCTCCCCTTCACCGGTAGGGTGGTCAAGATGGAGGTTCTCAAATCCCTCCGTTATTTCATCCACCATCACCCTAGCATATCCTTCTGAAATCGGCCGGCAGTGAAAAGTTGCGCCAGGTTCAGTAGGATAAACAGAGCCAACAGCCGCCTTGACCTTCAAATTCATCCATTGCGTCATAAGGTGGCAATTTTGAGACTCCGTGATAGCATCCACGGGATAGCTGGCAGGAGCCATCAAGGCATGCTCCGGCTGAAGCAGCTCGGTGGAAGCCACGCTGCTTCTTCGCTGAGATGGCGGGGTAGCTTCGGGGGAAGCTTCGGCAATACGTTTGCTGCGATTTGCTTCTCGTTCCTCTATCCCTTGTACCCTTGCTTGCAGCGCCTGCATTTGGGTCTGCTGCACTTTTTTCCTCCTCTCATGGGATTTGTAACCGCCTGCGTTCGGAAACCCAACCTTCCACGGAATGGAGCCTGGCGTGCCTCGTGTCCGTCCAGGGTGCTCAGGATTCCCGAGGGCCATTGTGAGCTCGTCGTTCTCTCTGTCTGGAAAGAATGTCCCTTGCTGCGTTGCTTTGATATAGTGCTGAAGCTTCCTGACTGGTATGTCCATTTGATCGTTCGTCCAAATGCACTTCCCTGTTACAGGGTCCAAGGTTCCGCTAGCCCCGAAGAACCAAGTCCGGCAATGGTCTGGCCAGTTAATTGTCTCTGGTTTGATCCCTTTATCAACCAGATCATTCTCAGTCTTGGCCCACTTAGGTCGGGCTACGAGGTAGCCACCTGACCCCGTGCGATGGTGATGCTTCTTCTTCGCAGCATTTTGCTTGTTTGTCGCCGACATCTTCTTACTCTTTTCCGATGTCTTGTGGGCCACAAATGCGGGCCAGTGATCTTTGATCTTCTCATATCTGCTCTTGAATTCTGGTGTCTCATTATTTTCGACAAACTTATTCAGCTCTTTCTTTCACCTCCTGAATAGTTCTGCCATCCTCTTAAGAGCAAAAGACTTGATTAATTGCTCTTTAACTGGCTTCTTTGAATTATCCTCTGGCGGTAGGGTGAAATTTGACTTCAGCTCAGTCTAAAGATCATTTTTCTGCATATCATTGACATAAGACACCTCAGGGTCTTCTGTAGCCGGCTTAAACCATTGCTGGATGCTGATCGGGATCTTGTCCCTAACCAAAACCCCGCATTGAGCAACAAATGTGCTCTTTGTCCGGAGGGGTTCAATCGGTTGGCCGTCGGGCGCGATTGCTATGATCTCAAACTTTTCATTCGAGCTCAACTTTTTCTTCGGGCCTCGTCTCTTTACCAAAGTTGTCCTCGATCCGGAGGGCTAGAAAAAAGAACAAAGACTTAATTAATATGTGTACATACCAAAACAATGAATGCATCAATTAGCTAGTCAGTAGAAGCTTAACTAATATATATACCTGGCCGGACTCGGTTCGGTCACCGGAGACGTCAGCACGGTCTCCTTCTTGCACCGGCATTGGGTCACCGGAGCCGTCCTCATGGTCTCCTTCTTGCACCGGCATTAGGTCACCGGAGCCATCATAATCAGCTGCTTCCAGACCATCGGTCTCGTTGGAAAACAACGAGCAGATGGCATCACTTCCTCGTGCGATTATGTCCCCCAACAACTCTTCTTGTACTTCGTCTTGGGCGATGTCCATAGTTTCTACAAATATTGACAACATGGCAATTATTATTCAAACATGACAGATGGATATACTAGTGGAAAAAACGTAGAACTAATATTAATTAGTGGCCTTGATGCTGCTTCTCTAGGGTTTGGGGTGGCCTCGACAACGCTTCAAGGATAAAAAAAGAAGAGGAAGAAGAAAAAAAAGAGGAGAAGAAAGAATAGAGGAGTTCTTACCCCTCGAACCCTCGACGACCCTGGACCCCTCGACCTCTCGAACCCTCGACAACCCTAGACACCCTCTCAACCCCCTCATGTCGAAGTTATCGGGTAGGGGGTATATCGACAACGACATACCCAATACATGCATACATACATACATACATATCACATGCATCCATACATATATGAACAAAATTAATATCTACTAATTAACAACCTAAATAAAAAAACTAATACATATAGGAAGAAGAAGAAAAAAGAAGAGAAGAAAGAATAGAGGAGAAGACTTCCTCTTCTTCCTCTCCTCTTCTTCTCCCTCTTCTTCCCCTTCTTCCCTCGACCCCCTAAACTAGTTCTCAACCCTCGACCAACCGAGACCAAAGGCCTTTTTTCAGCAGCCCAAAGGGCGAGAAGCGGTGGCCTTTGGTCTCGGTTGGTGGCACCAACCGGGACTAAAGGGGGGCATTGGTCATGGTTTGTGCCACGAACCGTGACCAATGGCCCTCTTTAGTCCCGGTTGGTGCCACCAACCGGGACCAGAGGCCTTGTGCGGCTGCTGCGTCGAAAGTTTAGTCCCACCTCGCTAGTTGAGAGGGGTGCGCAGTGATTTATAAGCCCCACTGCCGCACCCGTCTCGAGCTCCTCTCCATTGTAGGCTTACGGGCCTAATTGTCACTGCTATGCCTGTGGGCCTACTGGGCCTCCTGCGGGCCTGAATCCTGGCCCTTGGATGGGTTTCTAGTCGTATTCAGGCCGTGGGGGCCTAGTAGGTGGCATTTTTTATTTTTTTGTTGCTTTATTTATTTTATTTTGTTTTTTGCTTTATTTTTTAATTCTTTATGCTTTTAGTTTTAGAAAAATTATAAACTTTTTGTTAATGCCATTAGTTTTTAAATTTGAAAACACTTTTTTTGTTTTTTTGTTGCTTTATTTATTTTATTTTGTTTCTACTTACAACAAAATACTTATTGTTGCTATTTTTTCTAGTTTTTTGTTTTGTTTTCTGCATTATTTATTTTCTTTTGTTTTTTGCTTTATTTTTTTATTCTTTTTGCTTTTAGTTTTAAAAAAATTATAAACTTTCTGTTAGTGCCATTAGTTTTCAAATTTGAAAACACTTTTTTAGTTTTTTTGTTTTCTTTATTGCTTTATTTATTTTATTTTGTGACTAACTTTACTATAAAAATAGTTTTTTCCTATTTTTTTGATTTGTTTTTTGCATTATTTATTTTCTTTTGTTTTTTGCTTTAATTTTTAATTCTGTTTGCTTTTAGGTTAGCAAAATTACAAACTTTCTGTTAGTGCCATTAGTTTTAGAAAAATTATAAACTTTCTGTT
This sequence comes from Triticum dicoccoides, assembly GCF_002162155.2. Taxonomy (NCBI): domain Eukaryota; kingdom Viridiplantae; phylum Streptophyta; class Magnoliopsida; order Poales; family Poaceae; genus Triticum; species Triticum dicoccoides. The sequence goes on from NC_041380.1 coordinate 270,804,042, forward strand.
AGTGCCATTAGTTTACAAATTTGAATAGTTAAAATTTGAATTCTTTGAAAATTGTTTGAATCACAAGTTTGTGATTAACTTACTAAAAAAATGAGAATAGATGCGCTTATAGAGAAAATTCAACCTAAATTCCTAGTAAATTTCTATGAATTTCAGAGAAATTCACTATGAATTTAGGTTAAACTTTTCTCTATTAGGGCATTTATTTTCACTTTGAGAGGAGTTCAACAAGGCAGAGAGGGAAGGGCTTATAAACCCGTGTGAGCCCCCTTCGGTTGGCGAGGTGGGACTAAACTCTGCTCGCAACGAGGACCAACCCTTTAGTCCCGGTTTGTGGCACAAACCGGGACTAATGGTCATGGGCCAGGGGCGAGGAGCAAAATTATAAACTTTCTGTTAGTGCCATTAGTTTTAGAAAGTTAAAAGTTGAAAGTTGGCATGGGCCAGGGACTAATGATCATGGTATTACGAGGGCCGAACCATAAGAAATGAAAGCATTTTAAATGAACTCTGAAAAAGTTGAAAGTTGGCATGGTATCATAATTTCACCCACATAGCATGTGCATGTACAAAACGGACAATGGTAACATGTTTGTGTGTTACAAAGTTGGCATGGTATCAACCGTGGTATTATAGGAGCATACCACATCACCTTCGCAGGAACCCTCTTCCTGGGGGGCTCGCCGTCAACATCACCAGGGTCATCTCGTCTGATCTTATAACGCAATGCACCGCATACCGGGCATGCGTTCAGATCCTTGTATGCACCGCGGTAGAGGATGCAGTCATTAGGGCATGCATATATCTTCTTCACCTCCAATCCTAGAGGGCATACGACATTCTTTGCTGCGTATGTACTGTCGGGCAATTCGTTATCCTTTGGAAGCTTCTTCTTCAATATTTTCAGTAGATTCTCAAATCCTTTGTCAGCCACAACATTCTCTGCCTTCCACTGCAGCAATTCCAGTACGGTACCGAGCTTTGTGTTGCCATCTTCGCAATTGGGATATAACCCTTTTTTGTGATCCTCTAACATGCAATCGAGCTTCAGCTTCTCCTTTTGACTTTCGCATTGCGTCCTTGCATCGACAATGACCCGGCGGAGATCATCATTATCGGGCACATCGTCTGGTTCCTCTTGATCTTCAGCAGCTTCACCCGTTGCAGCATCATTGGGCACATCGTCTGGTTCCTCTTGATCTTCACCAGCTCCCCCCGTTGCAGCATCACCGTATTCAGGGGGCACATAGTTGTCATCGTACTCTTCTTCTTCGCCGTCTTCCATCATAACCCCTATTTCTCCGTGCCTCGTCCAAACATTATAGTGTGGCATGAAACCCTTGTAAAGCAGATGGGAGTGAAGGATTTTCCGGTTAGAGTAAGACCTCGTATTCCCACATTCAGTGCATGGACAACACATAAAACCATTCTGCTTGTTTGCCTCAGCCGCATCGAGAAACTCATGCACGCCTTTAATGTACTCGCGGGTGTGTCTGTCACCGTACATCCATTGCCGGTTCATCTGCGTGCATTATATATAATTAAGTGTCCAAATTAATAGAAGTTCATCATCACATTAAAACCAAAGTGCATACATAGTTCTCATCTAACAACATATAGCTCTCCAGAGCATCTAATTAATTAAACTATACATTGAAACTATGTAAAACATTTCAATGCGGAAACAAATGCGATCATAATCGCAACCAAGGTAACAATTTATCCAACGGCATAATGATACCAAGCCTTGGTATGAATGGCATATTTTTTAATCTTTCTAATCTTCAAGCGCATTGCATCCATCTTGATCTTGTGATCATCGACGACATCCGCAACATGCAACTCCAATATCATCTTCTCCTCCTCAATTTTTTTTTATTTTTTCCTTCAACAAATGTTTTCTTCTTCAACTAAATTTAACCTCTCGACAATAGGGTCGGTTGGCATTTCCGATTCACATACATCCTACATAAATAAAATCTATGTCACGTTGGTCGGCATAATTTTCATAAACAATAAATGAACCAATAGTTATAAAGATAATATATATACCACATCTGAATCATAGACATGACGAGGGCCGACGGGGGCGGATACCAAAACCATCGCACTATATAAGATGCAATAATAAAAGTAAGAAAATAATACAAGTATCTATATAAACATACAAGTAAGAATATTTTTCCTTTCAGAAAGAAGATAAAACAAGAGGCTCACCACGGTGGTGCCGGCGATGAGCTCGGCGCGGGTGATCAACGGCGGTGAAGACGGGGGCGGGGCGTGATGGACCGCTAAATCTAGACAAATATTATGGAAAATGGAGCTTGGAGGTCGAGCTTGGAGAGGAGAAAGCTTAAGTAGTGTGGCTCGGACATTCCATCGAACACCTTGTGTGCATAGGAGGTGAGCTAGAGCACCACCAAGCCCTCTCCCCCTCGGCCAGAGAAAAACAGAGCACTGGGGTGCTCTGCTCGCGAGCGAGGGGTATATATAGGCACCTCATTGGTCCCGGTTGGTGACATGAGCCGGGACTAAAGGGGAGCCTTTGGTCCCGGTTCAAGGCACCAACCGGGACCAATGGTGGTGGGCCAGGAGCGAAGCCCATTGGTCCCGCTTCATCCCACCAACAGGGACCAAAAGGTCCAGATGAACCGGGACCAATGGCCCAAGTGGCCCGGCCGGCCCTCTGGGCTCACGAACCGGAACCAATGCCTACATTGATCCCGGTTCTAGACTGAACCGGGACTAATGGGCTGACCCGGCCTGGACCAAAGCCCTGTTTTCTACTAGTGGTACCCTAAGTAATTTTTCAAAACACCAATCAAACCACCCCTCCTATTCTAGGGCGGGCCCGTGCGGCCCACAAATGACAAACTAAAAGATGCGAGATCAGCAATTACGTAAAGAACATAATAACTCCTTCGTAGGTGTAGGTGTAGCAAAGCCCTTAGTAATTGGGCTCGGGCTCACCCTTGAAATCAGGTGGTAGTTTAGTTAGTGCGGAACGTAATTACGTAGGTTACGTTAAAAGCTTTATGTAGATGTAGCATTTTCGCGATGAAAATTTTCAGCTTTCAAACGAGCTTTGCTACACCTACTTAAGATTACGGGGCAAGGGAGAAGGTGGACTCTGACTGCAGCTCATCAAGGCAAAATACCAACGTGGCCAGCCTCTCATGATATGCTCTCGCTCGAGTGGTTCCTAATTTTGAAAATCCAGCCAGCTGATTAAGGAGAATATTCCTCTTGGGCTTTCCTTTGTGGCCAACCTCTCGTGACATGCACGGCAGCGCGCGTTCTCCGGTCCTTCGTATGCAAGGCTCTAGGGCCTGACTGGGAGGCTATAGACGTTGCGGAGTTCCTTGAGACTAGAGCGATCCAACACAGTCGAAACCACCGTCTTTTCTGGCTAATTTTTGTGGCGATGTCTTGGATGTTATGGACGACTTGTAATAAAATGGTGAATGGGCGGGTTTTCCCGCAGCAGGCCTCTAACTCATTTTTCAAATTCCTTACTTGTTTGCAGCACTTGCACCCGCTTTTCTAGGCAGTGTGACCGAGATCGGCTTAGACTGATGATGAACGTGTTTCTGGCTACAACGCGTCACTTAATCTCTTCGTAGGGTCGCCTTGTCGTCTGGCACTTGGTGGCTTTTTTCTTCTTTATTTCTTTTATGCTTTTTTGGGCGTGTTTGTGTTGTTGCCACAGCAGGGCAAAGCCTATTTCGAGAGATTACAGAGTGAGGGACGTTATAGAATGATGTGGCTCGCCATGAAATTTCAAAGGGAGGTTTGATCAGTGAGGAAAAAAAGTTAATAAGGTACGCAATTTAATTTTGCAGGTCTAGCATTTTTGCTTTGGAACCCGACGTAGATTTTCCACCTGTAGATAACCATCAAGAACCAGCAAGACTAGTAAGGATCAACAAACATTTTTGAATCATAGGAAAATCTTTAAAAAAATTAAACCTCACCGGAGTAGAGCATATCAAAACAAAGCATGCCGCCTACACCTTGCCGTGGCAGTATGTTGCCGTCTGGTCCTTGATCCCGTTTGCCCCTACGACACCGCTGCTGATGAAGAAGGTCGGGTATGTAATGAAGATGTGGTAGTGGCACGATGCTATCCGAGTCTCTGAGAAAGCAGAGCGATCCTCTGTTCTTGAAACACTGGACCTTGTCACGGACGGGAAGATGTACAACTTGCCAAGTCGAGCTCCGGGGTGAGGGCATTATGTTGATGGGTTGTGCTAGTTCTCTCCCCAATGTTCTATCCGTGCGGCGTGCCAGGAAGCGGAATTACGCGTCGTGTTGGGCGCCGTCCGAGCTGCAAAATGAACTGGGTTGGGTTTCGTCTCTGCTACAGCTATGCGAGCTCGGGATGAGCATGAAAAGCAAGAGTAAGAGCATTACTAGTAGAACCCTCAAACCCTCAAATCTAAAAAGCAGTTTTAAGAGTTGAGTTGTGCCACTTTTTGACACTTTTAAGGGTTGAAAAACAGTGGCAAATACTAGAACCCTCAAACCCAACCCGTAAACTGCTTTAAGGGTTGGATTTGAGGGTTCTAGTCTTTGCCTCAACCCCAACCTTTAAATCTATCATTTGGCATCTCATAATTTATGACAACAAGAACACAATCTTCCAACAAACTACCAAATGACAATCATTGATGCATGGTTTAATAGTTTACATCACAAAATCATCATCTTCCTCCTCTCATCTGCACCATCACCAAAAGTTGCACCTCGGCGCCATCTCCTAGACCACAAGCGGGCTCCATCAAGCATCTCCATCGCCACTGATGGAGTCGTACACACCGCCATCACCACAACTACTCATCGGAGTGTCACCTCGAAAAGTAGAGGACGCAACACGAAACATCCTCTTCCTCTCCGCGATGTCCTCCTTGTAGTCCTTCCACCATTGCAATTGGTCTTGATCCATGTCCTTCTTGGACATCATCATGTGCTCTTTCTCCTCCATCATGAGTTCTTTCCATACCTTTGCCTCTTTGAGCTTGATCATCCTCTCCTCCAACTCGGCCTTGCGCTTTGCTTCTTCACGCTTTGCTTCAACTTGTGCAAGCTTGACCTCTTTCTTCTTCTCGGTGATAAGAAGCTTCGTCTCCAATGTTTTCGTTGTCAATTCCTCTCTTGCCTTCATCATGTGGTCCATCTTCTCCCTTAGGCTTGACGCCTCTTCTTCCATCTTCACCCTTAGCTTGCCCTTCTTGTTTCCCTCGGGCTTGCCCACGTTCCTCTCCTCCTCATCTTCACTATCATCCATCCTTAGCATTGCCGACTTCTTGGGTGCGGTCTCTTGATCCCTCAACTTCCACTTGTCAAAGGTTTGAAGAATTGACCAAACATGCTTAAATGGGAACGCCTTGCCCTTGGAAGCGGCCATCTCCTTGTACCTCATGCCGGCAATTGTCTCCTATCAACCACACATAAATCACATAAGAACCCACCAATAGCATAGTGCACACACATATTCAAAATAGTGAAGAAATATGTACTCACATAGTCACTCTCCACGGTTCCACTAGGTGGTGCATCTATCACTTGGTCCATGGCCGCACTCCAACGAGAACAAGCGGGCTTGATCAATTCCCACCGGCCTTGAAGCGACCGGAAAGAGCGATGGATGAACCCACTATTCTTCGGCTTGATCTTACAATGGACGTCCTCGATCCTCCCACAGCTGCCCAAGCACGAACCAAGAGGACATCTTCCGCCTCGGTGTAGTTTGTCGACCGCGCGTGTGGGCGGGAAGCGGCGGTGAATGCCTCCTCCCCTATCTCGGCCACCTCCTCCTCGTCATCCCCCACCTCCTCCTCATCTTCCTCCTTCTCCTCCAAGTCGTCACCAACCCTAAAGGGCTCTAGAGGCGGAGCTCCGAGGTCCACCTCCGCGTTTTGGAGGAGGTCCATGAACGAGGATGGGTTTGCCATTTCCTCGAACACCTCATGCGCGGCGGGAGGAGGTTGGGCGACGGCGGCCGCCGCCGGCTTCTTCCGCGCCGCAGGCTTCTTCCGCGGCTTCGAGGCCGCCCCTCGCGGCCCAAGG
>NC_041380.1:270810506-270827935 GCF_002162155.2 Triticum dicoccoides
GCGGGCGGGACGGGCGGGGCGGGAACGGCGGGCGGGGGCGCGGCGGCGGAGGGGCCTTCCATGGCCGGCGACGAGGAGGAGGGCGCCGGGACGCGGGCGGGAAGGGAGCGGTTGCCTCCCGCGCGAACGAGGAGGCAGCGACGAAGAGGAGTGCGGGTTGGGGGGAGATTTCCCCCTCAACCCCTACTTCTACAGATTGCAAATTGGTTTGAGGGTTGGACCTCTAAATTTTTTTACGGGTTTGAGGGTTTAGAGGTTCTAGTCTACGGCGTTTTTCCGGCGAAAACTGTAAAAAAACGGTTATTTTTAAGGGTTTGAGGGTTTGAGGGCACTACTAGTAATGCTCTAAGGCTGGCCATAGCAGGGGTAACATAACCGGTATTATGCACTTGGGACTCGCAAACATGCTTGTGTGGCACGCAATTAAAGAAGAGAGAGAAGATTTATAGTAATATAGGTAAATACCGTGTCATGATAAATGTTATACTACTATGTGTCATGCATGACAATAAATGAGACCATCTATGATCCTGACCTATAATATTATGCACCATAAATGTAGTATCATACACTAATATCATATGCATGATACTAATATATGATACTTCTCACTATGACCAGCTTGATGAGAAGAGAGTTGGACCACATCTCTGCAACAGACCTAGAAGGTTTGCCCTACCACAAGTGGGTCGTCGGATGTGGCGGTGCTCGCGATACGGATGGGGCCAGGGGCAAAGCTAAGGGGGTGCGAGCAGGGGCCTAGCACCCCCATGCTTGATGCACTTGCTCTTTGCACACTAGAAATTACCATGTAATTTGAGAGAAAAACTAACTTTAGCCCTCCTCATCTTACAAGTTCCATTCTCTGTCTCCCTCCATGGTTGAATCCTCACTCCATCCTTGGACAGAAAAGGACGGAGCGATGAGCATGCAACAAATGAGAAGTCGACCCGCGAGAAAGGACTTCCACACGGCACCACAGGGGAACGACAGATGGAGCCAGGTGCATGAGCACGCAAGTGGTGACCTCGTGACATTTGTGGCCCGACGAGCTTATTTTTAGGGAAGTGGCCCGACAAGCTATGTTTGTGGCCATGATGACAAACACACACGTGTGGGTGTAACATCCCGACCCTAAAAAGCAGCATCAGACCCACTCACACACTGTGTGGACCCTACCTACGCCTACGCAATAGTAGCCCCCTTATGCTTTTGTCCTCGCTTCACGTAAAAGGGTTAACTTGGAGTTATTATAGTTCAGTGACTCGGGTATTTAAGTTGAGCTCACCCCCACACAATCAGCAGTATGATAAAGACCTACAGCTACAGTAGCCTGTGAGCTACGGTACCTCAGGAATTTTGGGGATTCCACCGTTCTATAGTTCTGTTAGAGCATGGTTAATACTATAGCCAACAGTTGGCTATAAGATGTTGTCAAATCATCTATAGCCAAGCTTATAGCCGGCAAGTATAATAGTCACATGCAAATAGTACTACTTTATTGATACATGGCCCATCTTCCTCTCTCACAAAGTCTTTAGGAGCATGTTTTGCAGCCGGCTGTTAGTTAGTAGTCGGTTTCTCTTCTCTCTCCTTTCATCTCTCTGGCAACTCAGCAACAATGTATTATTTTAAGTTTTACAGCCCGCCCAAGTCCCCTTATTATACTTGCTCTTGGGGGTAAAGATGAAAGGGTTTACGGTTTCATTAGCATCAATTCATGCTAACCTAGGAATAACAATACCTTGGATCTAACTAATCAAGACCTAAAAAGAGGAATTAAGTATGAATTACCATGAAATAAAACTAAATAGAACTATGCCTAATTAGTCATTAATCATAATTAATTAATACAAAATGATGCAAATTAGATTAACAACAACAGAACAATTATGACTAGTTGACCACAGGTGGCACTAACAAATGTGTAATTGGGAATTTAACTTGAACACTTCGCTCCAAATCGGCCAAAATTGAGATCAATCAAGGCCTAATGTTATCCAAATCCGATACACACCAACCAGACCGTAATTCATCACTGTAACTAACTAAAACAGAGGGAGTAAGGAGATCATGCATTATATTGCACCATCGTGGCTCAACCGTAGATTTACGAGGAATGTGTCGTAATATCAGTGCTTGAAGTTTCCTTCTCCAGGCAATGACTAGATAATATGATCCTATTTATCAAAAAGGCTTTCGCCCCGTTTTATATATAAAGTATAGATCAATATCATCTGGAACAAACGCACATCAACATCACACACACCCAAGGTATGATACATAAGCGCCGAGCGCAGCAACACCACCCCTAGCACACTACCACGAAGAGATGAAGCAGCATGCAACGAACCGTGGACTCTAAGGCGGCACCTTCAGGAAGGGTACGCCACCGGAGCGTCGCCACCGCCCGATTCGAGGATCAGAGTTTCCCCTGGAGTCGCACGATGGGCGATGAGAGCCGCGACGACATCTTCAAGAAGGGAATGAGTTTCACCGTCGCCGGTCCGTCCGAAGATAGAGCAGGTTTTCACCCCGGCCAACACTCACCGCTATTGAACGCTACACCCCGTCTACCACGCCGCCAACACGGCCATGGCCATCGGGCAGCGCCAAGACACGGGCTCTGCTCATGAACATCGTGCTACCGCCACCAGGGCCGCCGCCCCGACATCCCAGACCTTGACACCACCACACCCGAGACCTGCCTCTACCCCAACCAAAGAGACAAGCGAAAAAGGACCCGCCTTTGCACCCCTGGTCCACCCCCAATGTCGAGACCCAATAGGTCGGCCAGCATTGGTATCCATCGACCCTCCTGCGGCCCGGAGCGCGAGACGAGCTCGGTCCTGCAGCACCGTAGGAGGAGGGGGGATGAGGTCAGTCTTGCTGCACCGTGCGCGAGACGAGCTCGGTCCTGCTTTCACCGGACGCGAGACGAGCGATGGACTACAACTGGGAGAGGGCCAACCTTTCGAAGGGAGTAGCGACCGGGCACCGAGGAGATGGGGTGAAGGCCGAAACGGTCTGATCGCAAACACGCCGATGCCGGAGAAGCCGGCCGCCGCAGACAGATCCGCCAAGCCACCATGAAACCGGCATGACACTGGGAGTCCACCACCGCCGGACCTCCACACGTCGCCACCCACGGCCGGAGCAACGGCCACCCCCGGCCGCTGCCCTACCCGCGTCGCCCGGCGAGCTCCTAGCACCGGAGCCACCGGGCACGCACCACCACCGCCACGCGCCACCGGCCGACCCCCACCGCCAGATCCGGCCAGATCCAGCAGGAGGCCGACCGCGCGCCACCTCATGAGACGGGAGCGCTGCAGCCACCCCACTGCACGCGAGATCCAGGGCGCCGGCGCGCCGCCACCAGCCGGCCGTCCCGTGAGTCCGCCGCCGCATCGCTGAACCCCGGGACGTCCAGCGCCGCCGGTCGAGGAGGCCGCCCCGCATCGGCGTCCCACGAGCAGGGAGGGAGAAGGCCCCCCGCCACTGCCGCGCCAAACGAGGCTTTGCCTGACGGGGCGGGGACGGGGGAGGGGGAGAGAGGCGGGGGAGCGGGGCTCCTATGATCCTATTTCGACTTGCTGCGATGAAGAAACAAATTGACCTACGAGGTAAGACAGCTCCCCAACATTTTGCATAGAGAAAACCTTACACTGCGGCATCGTGACCTGTGTGAGAACAACCAACAACCTAGCCCAGGCCTTAGACCCGTGATTGTCGCTTCCAGTAAAGCCATCTAACCAACTCAGCTTCTTGGGTACTTGTTGGCAATCACCATGAGTAATTCTGAGAGCTCCCTCGACTTTGAGAACATGGGCATGTGATCAGCTCCCTGCAATCCCATGACTTCAGTGCCGGGGTTCCACGAGGCCATGAGCCGCTGCATCCCCGGCGGCTTCCACTCGTCGTCCTCGGCCACGACGTACACACGCCTCACCGCTCCGTACCTCGCCGACGTCAGGACGTCCCCGTTCATGGTGTCGTCATTTAGGAACCGCCGTGACGGCCTCACCATCGCAATTCCCAGGGTCAGATCCTGCATTATACGTATTATATTGCACCATACATCAGAGGAAGGAAGTATAAGGAGAAATTGAGGAACAAACGGCCACTGTAAAGTACTTCCTCCGTCTCAATATTATTGTCTTAGATTTATCTAAATACGGATGTATCAAGTCATGTTTTGGTATTAGATATATCTATATTTAGACTAATTTAAGACAAGAATTTTGAGACGAAGTGAGTAACATACCTCAGGAGGGCTCAGCTGATACACTCTCCGCGCCATGTACTTTGGTCCGAACAGAAACGTCTTATCCGGATTCCGGGGATCACCGGTGCTTCCGAGCGTGGAATCCATGAAGAAATCTGGCCCTTTCCCTTGCAATAGCTAACAGTTTCGTACGTACAATCATTAATGGTCAGGAAGAAAATGGAAGCTACTGTAATTTGCATTTGCGTACACGGGATTTCGTGTACCTGTTTGAACGCGTACGTCATGGGCTTCCCTGCGGCGGGCATGGTGGCCGTGACGAACACGGCCACGGATACTTTTTCCGGGTACCTCTCCATGGCCAGCGCGAGGCTCTGCCCGCCAAAGCTGTGGGCGACGAGGACCGCCTTCTCGCCCTCCGCCAGCGCCGCCACTGCGTCCAGCAGCGGCCGGCTGTACTCCTCGAAGGACGCCACCTCCTCGCCGCGCCCGGGGCTGGCGCCGCACCCGGCCATGTCCAGCGCGGTGACGCGGTGGCCGGCGGCCTCCAGGGCGGTGGCCACCCTGTACCAGGACCACGCGCCGTGACAGACGCCGTGGATCAGGACGAAGTGGTGCTTGTCGCCTTCCATCCCCGAGCTCACTCGATCCAAGTCAGCGTGTGAAAATCAGAGGAATAATTTGAGCTCCTCTACGTGCTCGATCTTTCGGTTCGGGTACCTGTTTTTCGCTTAACAATCCATGTGGCGGCTGTCTCATCAGGCCCTTGTTAGGTTCCGCTAATTAAGAATGCTAAAAGGCGGCAGGAATCGGTTTTTTATCTGATCATGAATCGCCTGCTGTCGTCCACTAGAATCCACTAGATGGTGCATTTACAAAGTCAGTATTCTACACGCATGGTTGCCAATTTTCAGGGTTTTCAAAACAGGTCCGGTCCGATTTAAGCAGATGATCGGTTTTCGGTCTATTTAAAAAAATCAGAAAATTTATTACTATTTTTAAAAAAACTGTATGAATAATAAAAAAATATGGTTAAAGAAGTTTATGAAAACAAACATGTTTGACTGACACAAAATCAAGAAAGAAGAAATGAAGAAAAATAATTAAAAGAAATTGAATTTTCTTCATTGGTCAAAAAACACCACCGCCTCCAGTGGTCCAGAGCTCATTCCACCCTCAACGCTCGCCTCCCGCCATCCGACCACCGCCTCCCTCCATCCCAGCCAAATCAGACGCCCCGGCCTCCAAACCCCGGCTAAGGGAGTGGCTCGGGCGGCTAGCGGAGCGGTTCTCCTCGGGCCCAAGGAGGTGTGGCTACCACTTGGCTAGCCATGAATGATGGGGGCCTAGCCAGGGTTTAGGCGTGGCTAGCCGACATCCATTCATCCTCTCATCCTCCCCAACCACATCTAGATGTTTTGTTATTTCTTTGAAAAGCAATGTAGCCATATGCCCTGTTTCATTGCACGATTGAAACTTGAAAATGTACAGACCATTTTTATGTAGAGGAAAAACCGAGAAAACCGAGTGGTAAATCGAGAAACCGCTTGGCTTACCGAATGACATTTCGAGAAATTTTGTTTGAATTGGAATTTTACCTTTTGAGCGATTTACCAATCGGGTTTTACAGTTTTTGTGAAAACCATTAAACCGGTCACGAGAAATTTGGTTGATTGTGTCAAATATTGTAATTGTGATAGACGGGACATATATTCGCAAAAAAAAAGTGGACATAAATGATACATGGCACGATCTTGCCTGAGGGATCTCCTATATATCTGAGGGATCTCCTATATATCTACATTTAGCAACATGCAGATCAGTCCATTAGGCCCATTAAGGTACAGCTCACCACGGTCTACGAAGGTGCACAAGTGTTTTTATTTTTTTGATTTCTAATCATGATAATTAATTTACAAACTGCTATATTGATTTTAATATCAATTTAATAGTTTTGAAAAATATGTCAACAATTTTCTAATCCACATCAACATTTAAAAAATAAAGTCAACGTTTTCATAAAAATGTTAACATAGAATATCAAATTTGTTGACACAGTACAAACAAATGTTGACACGGTACATTGAAAATGTTGATGGAAAACCAAATTTTAAAAAATTCAAAAAATCATATTGGATCTCATTTCGTAGAATTAATTTTAAACAATAGGATGGTTCATTGTATTTTTGGCAACTTTTAAACAACAAGGTGCCATAATAGCAGTTCTTCATGTTCTTTGTCACTGGCGCCGCCCCCTCCTAATCTTCAACGTGCCATTGCGCCTGCCATGTCCCTAGTGAAATCCCAGTCCCATCCTCCATGATCACCATCATTGGGGACTACTACCACACCACAAGATCTATGGCCATCATGGGGCACTGCACCACGGCGCAAAATCTGTTGGGAAACGTAGTAATTTCAAAAAAATTCCTACCCACACGCAAGATCTAGGTGATGCATAGCAACGAGAGGGGAGAGTATTGTCCACGTACCCTCGTAGACCGTAAGCGGAAGCGTTATGACAATGCGGTTGATGTAGTCGTACGTCTTCACGATCCGATCGATCCTAGCACCAAAAGTACGGCACCTCCGTGATCTACACACGTTCAACTCGGTGACGTCCCTCGAACTCTAGATCCAGCTGAGTGTCGAGGGAGAGCTTCGTCAGCATGACGGTGTGATGATGGTGATGATGAAGCTACCGACGCAGGGCTTTGCCTAAGCACTACAACGATATGACCGAGATGGAAATCTGTGGAGGGGGGCACCGCACACGACTAAACAATCAACTTGTGTGTTCTAGGGTGCCCCCTCCCCATATATATAAAGGAGGGAGGGGGAGGCTGGCCGGCCCTCTCTAGGCGCGCCAAGGGAGGAGGAGTCTTCCTCCTAGTAGGAGTAGGACTCCCCCCTTTCCTAGTCCTACTAGGAATAGAAGGAAGAGGGAGAAGGAGAAAGGAAAGGGGGGGGACCCCTCACCCAATTCGGATTGGACTTGGGGGGCACGCCCCCTCCTGGGTTGCCTTCTCTTCTCTCCCACTAAGGCCCGTATACTCCCCGAGGGGTTCCGGTAACCCCCCGGTACTTCGGTAAATGCCCGAACAAACCCAGAACCATTCCGGTGTCCAAACATAGCCTTCCAATATATCGATCTTTATGTCTTGACCATTCCGAGACTCCTCGTCATGTCCATGATCATATCCAGGACTCCGAACTACCTTCGGTACATAAAAAACCATAAACTCATAATACCGATCGTCACTGAACGTTAAGCGTGCGGACCCTACGGGTTCGAGAACTATGTAGACATGACCGAGTGTAGCGACCAGACCTCAGACGGTCCAATCTCTGTGCTCCGGTGTCATCCCTGGATCAGTAATGCTGACACCACACAGTACTCGGAGGATTTATAACAGCGTAGCAATCACACACTTATTACATACAGTGTCTCAATAGAGAACTTATTACAATAAACATGGCTTAAGGCCATCTAATAACGATAACAGCGGAAGGCTTGGAAGATAAGCGAGTCCATCAACTCCAACGGCATCACTGAGTATAGAACCACGACCTAAAAACTCCTTAATCATCGTCTGAAAAGTCTGCAACATTAACGTTGCAGCCCGAAAATGGGCCAGCACATGGAATATGCTGGCAATGTAACACATAGATAGTAATGGAATGAAACAGCTATTCTATATGCATATTTGGCTGGTGGAGAGCTCTATGGTTATAGCTTTTGCGAAAAGCCAATTTTTCCCTACTTCAAAGGAATAAATTTATTTAACTATCATGGTGGTTGTTAAACATTGAGAATGGTTGATAGCATTCTCAATCCCAATTAAACATCATTAAACAAAACCCAACCAAATTAAATTAGGGTAACATGTTGAGATTGACATGATAATCCAGGTACTAGATACTCAAGATGTCCATAACCGGGGACACGGCTAACCATGATTAGTTTATACACTCTGCAGAGGTTTGCGCACTTTTCCCCACAAGACTCGATCGCCTTCGTTTGGTTTCTCGCACTACATGGTGTTTGAGAAGACGGATGACCGAGACATAGTCTTTCAGAAGCGCTAACACCTTACGATCGGGTAGACCGTACCACCTACATCCCCTACATCTGCTAGTCTACCACTGTAAGAGTTTGCACGACTTAGTCAACTATGCTAGAGCCCATAATAGCTTGTGGCTGCACACGGAAGTTTCTAGCATGAAAAATCTCATGATCCCTTTGAGCCTGGGTGGCGGTCCAAAAGAAAACAGGCAAATCCTCGATTACCCAGGTGCCTCAATCCACCCAGATGTGTGTTTAGGTTGCCACCTTAGATAAACCATTAATTAACAAACTCACATCTGTCATGGATATCACTCACCCAATCCACGTCTACTAGCATAGCATAGCAATAATAAGCAAACGTAGAAGTAACTCCCAAAGGTTTGATAATAAACAGGTAATAGGTACTACCTCAACTACTTCCCATCCTACAATTTAATTAGATCCTAATCATGCAGTGTTTGAGGATTTGATCTAATGCAAAAAAACTGGGTAGTAGGAAAGGTATGATCAAGTGTTACTTGCCTTGCTGATGATCCGCGAAACCTAGAGATTCGAAGTAACAGGCGGCGCACTCCGGGTATTCTATCGCAGACAAACAACAAGCATACAATAAGTACTCATCTAATGCACCAGTAAAACTCAAGTAAGAGATCTAACCAGAAAGTTCAACTTAAGAACTCCGGTTTGCAAAAAGAATCAAATCGAACGAAGCAACAAAAGTCAAACGGCGAAAAAAACAACTTCGTTCTACTAATCTGGATCTAAGGAAATTTTTACAGTGGCAAAAACTTGTTTAAGTTGGTTAGACGGATAGAGGGTTTCGAGACGAAACTCTAGGCGATTGAATCGCCTGATTTCGATAAACGAGCGAAAAGTTATACTAAAACGAAAATCGGATCAGAAATCGCGATCAGAAAATAATCGCGGAAAATCCGAGAAAAAAAACGATGAACGGATTAACGAACGAATGTTCGTTAACCGGATCTAAACGACGAATACGTTCGTTAAAATGAACGAACGCTCGCTATTTAACCTAAACCGAAAAAAACCGATCTAAATAAAAAAACGGAAACAAAAAAACCGACGAAAAACCGACGGTTCGAGAAAAACGGCGGCACGGAGATCGAGGCACCTCGGGCGGCGGGTCGGCGGCGGCGGGGTTCGGTGAGGCGGCGGCGGGCGGCGCGGGCGGCGGCGCGGGGCTCGAGGGCGGGCGGGGCTGGCGGCTAGGGTTTGGCCCGGGGCTGGGCTGCGGCTTATAAAGCCTGCCGGGCCAGGAGTCCTAGTCAGACACGGCCTACGCGCAGAAGAAAAATAAAAAGAAATACTAAACGGACTTCAAAAATCCCGAAATAAATTTCCCCGGGCTTCTAAAATCAAGCCGCACAAGGTGAACCTTTATTTGGGGCCTAAATGCAATTTTGAAAAACGCATATTTTTCCTAAATTCAAATAAAATATCAAAAACTCCAAAATAAAATCTTACTTCATTTTATTATTAAATCCTCAATATTTCTTTATTTTGGGAAAGTCATTTTATTCACTCTCTCATATTTTTGTAATAGAAATAATTGATGATAAAATAATTAAAATCAAATGATCCTATTCTCAATTTTTGAGAAAACTCAAATATGAAAATAAGGAAATCCCGAACTCTTTCCGTGGGTCCTTGAGTTGCGTAGAATTTCTAGGATCAAAACCAAAAGCAAATAAAATATGATATGCAATGATGATCTAATGTATAACATTCCAAATTGAAAATTTGGGATGTTACAAACCTATCCCCCTTAAGATGAATCTCGCCCTCGAGATTCTGGTTGGCTAGAAAATAGGTGAGGGTGGTCCTTGAGCAAATCTTCCTCTCGTTCCCAGGTGGCTTCGTCCTCCGTGTGGTGGCTCCACTGAACCTTACAAAACTTGATAACCTTGCTGCGAGTGACTCGACTGGCAAACTCGAGAATCTTAACTGGTTTCTCCTAATAGGTCAAATTGTTATCCAACTGGATTGCTTCCAATGGCACTGTATCCCTCAACGATATGCCAGCCATCTCCACGTGGCACTTCTTCAACTGAGAAACGTGGAACACATCATGAACTCCTGACAATCCTTCGGGAAATTCCAACTTGTAGGCCACTTCTCCCATACGCTCCAAAACTCGATATGGTCCTACAAATCATGGTGCTAACTTTTCCTTAACTCCAAAACGCTTTGTTCCCCGAAGTGGTGATACTAGAAGATAAGCTCTATCTCCAACTTCGTAAACTGTCTCCTTGTGTTTAGAATCTGCATAACTCTTCTGTCTGGACTGGGCTATCTTGAGCCTATCGCGAATCAACTTCACCTTCTGTTCAGACTCTTTAATCAAGTCAGGTCCAAACAAATGGCGGTCTCCAACTTCGTCCCATGACAATGGTGTCCTGCACCTCCTTCCGTACAAGGCTTCAGAAGGGGCCATCTTTAAACTGGTTTGGTAACTGTTGTTGTAAGAGAACTCTGCATATGGCAAATTGTTGTCCCAACTAGATCCATAATCTAGCGCACAAGCTCTTAGCATATCCTCCAAAATCTGATTGACTCTCTTGGTCTGTCCATCTGTCCGTGGATGAAAAGCTATACTAAATTCTAGCCTGGTTCCCAAAGTTTCGTGCAACTGCTTCCAGAACTTTGAGGTAAACTGGGTTCCTCTATCTGATACGATACTCCTCAGAACTCCATGCAGACATACGATCCTGGTCATGTATATCTTTGCCAACTTTGCACTAGTGTAAGTGGTCTTTACCGGGATGAAATGAGCTACCTTCGTCATTCGATCAACTACAGCCCAAATCGAGTCATAGCCTGAACGAGTTCTGGGCAATCCTGTAATAAAATCCATGCCTAGCTTATCCCACTTCCATTCGGGTATCGGCAATGGTTGTAGCAATCCTGTTGGCTTCTGATGCTCTGCATTCACTCTCTGACATACATCACAAACTGCTACGTACTCCGCAATATCGTTCTTCATTCCGGTCCACCAGAAAATATCCTTCAAATCCAAATACATCTTGGTATTTCCTGGGTGAATCGAATATGGTGAATCATGTGCCTCTTGCAGTATCAACTTCCTGATCTCCGGGTCATTGGGCACGTAAACACGGTCTTCAAACCATAGGGTATCATGCTCATCCTCACAAAATCCCTTAGCCTTTCCTTTGCTAAGTTTCTCCTTAATAGAAGCAATCTCCTTGTCAGTCCTTTGGGCTTCTCTGATTTTATCCATCAATGTAGACTGAATCTCCAATGCTGCTACATAGCCTCTCGGGACTATTTCTAAACATAACTCTCGAAGATTTTCGACTAACTCCCTTGGTAATTCTCCCGTCATTAGGGTGTTGACATGACTCTTACGGCTTAATGCGTCGGCTACTACATTAGCCTTTCCGGGGTGATAATGCAATTTCATATCATAATCCTTGATGAGCTCCAACCATCCCCTTTGT
Source organism: Triticum dicoccoides (assembly GCF_002162155.2). Taxonomy (NCBI): domain Eukaryota; kingdom Viridiplantae; phylum Streptophyta; class Magnoliopsida; order Poales; family Poaceae; genus Triticum; species Triticum dicoccoides. The sequence continues at coordinate 270,822,280 of NC_041380.1, forward strand.
CTGAGATTCAACTCCTTCTGTGCGAAAATATACTTCAAACTCTTATGATCTGTATACACCTCGCAATGGTTTCCAATCAGAAAATGTCTCCAAGTCTTCAGTGCATGCACTACGGCTGCTAACTCCAAATCATGCGTAGCATAATTCAACTCATGAGGCTTAAGCTGTCATGAGGCATATGAAACAACTCTCCCTTCCTGCATACGCACTGCTCCAAGTCCTCGATGTGAAGCGTCGCAATACACCTCATAATCCTTGGTCTGGTCTGGCAAAATAAACACTGGTGAAGTAACCAAACGTTTCTTCAACTCCTGGAAACTAGCCTCACATTCCCCCGTCCATATGAACTTGGTATCTTTCTTCAACAACTCCGTCATAGGCTTCGCAATCTTTAAGAAATTTTCAATAAATCTCCGGTAGTATCCCGCGAGTCCAAGAAAACTCTGGATCTCTCCAATTATTGTTGGTGCTTCCCAATTGGTCACAGTGATAACCTTTGTGGGGTCAACTGCTATTCCTTCTCCGGATATAACGTGTCCGAGGAATCCTACTTCCTTCAACCAAAACTCACATTTGCTAAACTTGGCATATAATTGATGTTCCCTGAGCTTTCTAAGAACCAAACGCAAATGTTCCTTATGCTCCTCTTCATTCTTTGAGTAAACCAAGATATCATCAATGAACACTACGACGAACTTATCCAAAAACTCCATAAACACTTTGTTCATCATGTTCATAAAATATGCAGGTGCGTTGGTCAGACCAAATGACATAACAGTATACTCGTACAGCCCATACCTGGTGGTAAAAGCCGTCTTGGGTATATCCTGTTCCCGAATCTTCAACTGGTGGTATCCTGATTGTAGATCAATCTTGGAAAATACCTTAGCTCCTTGCAATCGATCAAACAGATCATTGATCATCGGTAGTGGGTACTTGTTCTTGATTGTTACTTCATTCAATCCTCGATAATCGACAACCATCCTTAACGATCCATCCTTCTTCTCCACTAGAAGTACTGGCGATCCCCAAGGTGAAGAACTTGGGCGAATATAACCTTTATCCAGTAACTCCTTAATTTGCTTCTTAATCTCCACCAAATCCTTTGCAGGCATCCTGTATGGTCTCTTCGATATTGGCCCTGTGCCTGGCAATAGCTCAATCAAAAACTCAATGTCTCTATCTGGTGGCATGCCTGGCAACTCCTTTGGAAATACATTAGGGAATTCCTTTACCACTGGTACTTCCTCATGCACAACTCCTCTTAAGTAATTTACTTGAGTCCTCTTTGGCACATGTCGGGATACATACTTGATCCTCCTCCCTTCTGGGGTGGTAAGCAAAATTGACTTACTAGCACATTCAATATTCCCTTCATAATTTGATAACCAATCCATGCCTAATATCACATCCAATCCTTGGGATTCCAATACTATTAGGTCTGAGGGAAAAACATAGTTACCAATCCTTAATGGTAACCGATCACACCATCGGTTAGCCATATATTCTGCTCCAGGCGAGGTTACTAACATGGGTGACCTAAGGGCTTGGGTCGACAGGTTATACTTATCCACAAATCCCCTTGAGATGTATGAATGCGAAGCACCAGTATCAAAAAGAACAAGTGCAGTAAATGACTTAACCAAAAACTTACCTATTACTGCATCAGGCTGAGCTTCAACCTCCTCCACGCTAACGTGGTTCACCTGTCCCCTGTTGAAAGGATTCGGCTTCTTCCCAGAGCTTCCGTTGCTATTTCCATTTTGTAATTCAGGACATTCATTGGCATAATGTCCAGTATTCGAACACTTAAAGCAAGTGACTTGGCTCAGGTCTTTCTTGGCTGGGGTTGATGGGTTGGTGCGATTCTGGCCGTTGCTTCCTCCATTACCATTACCATTCCTTGGGCCATTGTGATTGTGCGAGCTACCTCCTCCATGGGTATGCTGAAAATGTCCTCCCGGTCTAGGGGTAAAATGTGGCTTCTGCTGAGCTCCTGAATTGTACTTTCCTTGTGCATACTTCCTCTTGCGACTTTCAATTTGCTGCTGCTTCCCTTCAATCATAAGAGCACGATCTACCAACTCCTGGTAGTTGTTGAAGGTTGCTACCATCAACTGCATGCTCAACTCATCATTCAGTCCTTCTAGAAACTTCTCCTGCTTAGCTGCATCCGTAGCAAAGTCATCTGGGGCATAACGTGCTAATTTACTAAAGTCCTCCACGTACTGGCCCACTATCCGTCCTCCTTGGCGCAAGTTGCGAAACTCACGCTTCTTCATGGCCATAGCTCCTGCTGAAACATGGGCAGTGCGAGAAGCCTACTGAAACTGGTCCCATGTGACAGTGTCAACAGGGAAAGTGGCTGTGAAATTCTCCCACCGTGATGCTGCGGGTCCTTAAGCTGATGTGCGGCAAACTTCACCTTCTCCGCATCCGTGCATCCTGCTGTAGTCAACTCTCTAGCTGTCTTGCGGAGCCAATCATCTACTACTATTGGCTCGGTGCTACTGGAAAACACCGGTGGGTTCAGCCTAAGAAAACGGGCTAAATGATCAACAGGTGGTGGTGGTGGATTGTTGTTGTTGTTCCCCTGATTCTGATTCTGGACTAGCAACTGCATCAATGTGTTCTGCTGCTGGATCAACTGAGTGAGCTCCGGTGGAAAGGTAAATCCGGGGTCACGCCTCGGAGGCATCTGAGGGTTTAGAAAAGATGAGATTTAAGAATAGAGGGGGTCTAAAGAGAAAACACTACCCATATGCACATGAGGCAAAATCAAACAATTCACTTCATTCATTCAATCAAACAAGGGCATACAATCGATCTAACTATCGCAAAAGTGCTCGGACTATAATATTTACATGGTGGACTACTACTACTACTGATGAGGTGGTCTACTAAAAATATTCTTCGGTTGCAGACTCCATGATATCTGCTCCGGCTTCATCAACATAGTCATCATCGCTATCATCTGGATCCGAATCGGTGTCGTCGATGATGATGTAGTCTTCCGGGCGTATCTCCTTGGGTTCTTCATCTTCATCTACTGGTGTAGGGCCTCCCATAAATATCCCGATCTTCATTGTTAGGTCGGCATTCTTGTTCACTAATACTTCCATTTCTTCTTCATAATCTTCACGTGTAGCCTTGAGTTCTTCCTCCAGTTCCTTGATTTTTGTCCTTGCCTTCTTCAGGTCTATCATGTCGGTGCACATCTGGTTCTCCTAACGTCGAATGTGCTGGTTTAACTCCTGGATAAAAGCTGCAATTGATCTATCCTTCCTAGTGCTGATCATCTCCCAGTGCTCATCTCGGCGTCCACAAATCTGGTAGATAGTATCCTTGAGATCATTGTGGTAGACTTCTCCAATGCGTCCCATGGCGATGTGAGCTGCCATGCTCTTTCTTAGACTCCAAGTTGGTGCATCAAAAGAAAACTCTATGGGCTCAGTGGCTGGCATGAACGTCCTTCCTGGAACTTGAACTTGAATCATCCAGTGCTCTTCTTCAGGTAAAGTGGCGTTGTAGGTTCCGGTGAAGCTTGGTACTCCTATGTTTAGGTATCTAGTGACTTCCTTCAAGTACGTCCAAAGGGTGTATCTTCATCCGGTTGCGTGAACTTGTTTCTTGCATCCGCCATCCTAAAAGAGTAGAAAAGATGAGGAGTCAGAAGAGAAGAGAGTAGGTAGTGATCTAGGTCTTTAGCTTAGTGGTCGTGTCCTACAGTCAGCATGCACTCTGATACCATCTCTGTAGCGACCAGACCTCAAACGGTCCAAGTTCTGTGCTCCGGTGTCATCCCTGGATCAGTAATGCTGACACCACACAGTACTCGAAGGATTTATAACAGCGTAGCAATCACACACTTATTACATCGAGTGTCTCAATAGAGAACTTATTACAATAAACATGGCTTAAGGCCATCTAATAATGATAACAGCGGAAGGCTTGGAAGATAAGCGAGTCCATCAACTCCAATGACATCACTGAGTATAGAACCACGACCTAAAAACTCCTTAATCATCGTCTGAAAAGTCTGCAACATTAACGTTGCAGCCCGAAAATGGGCCAGCACATGGAATATGCTGGCAATGTAACACATAGAGAGTAATGGAATGAAACAGCTATTCTATATGCATATTTGGCTGGTGGAGAGCTCTATGGTTATAGCTTTTGCGAAAAGCCAATTTTTCCCTACTTCAAAGGAATAAATTTATTTAACTATCATGATGGTTATTAAACATTGAGAATGGTTGATAGCATTCTCAATCCCAATTAAACATCATTAAACAAAACCCAACCAAATTAAATTAGGGTAACATGTTGAGATTCACATGATAATCCAGGTACTAGATACTCAAGATGTCCATAACCGGGGACACGGCTAACCATGATTAGTTTATACACTCTGCAGAGGTTTGCGCACTTTTCCCCACAAGACTCGATCGCCTCCATTTGGTTTCTCGCACTACATGGTGTTTGAGAAGACGGATGACCGAGACATAGTCTTTCAGAAGCGCTAACACCTTACGATCGGGTAGACCGTACCACCTACATCCCCTACATCTGCTAGTCTACCACTGTAAGAGTTTGCACGACTTAGTCAACTATGCTAGAGCCCATAATAGCTTGTGGCTGCACACGGAAGTTTCTAGCATGAAAAATCTCATGATCCCTTTGAGCCTGGGTGGCGGTCCAAAAGAAAACAGGCAAATCCTGGATTACCCAGGTGCCTCAATCCACCCAGATGTGTTTAGGTTGCCACCTTAGATAAACCATTAAATTAACAAAACTCACATCTGTCATGGATATCACTCACCCAATCCACGTCTACTAGCATAGCATAGCAATAATAAGCAAACGTAGAAGTAACTCCCAAAGGTTTGATAATAAACAGGTAATAGGTACTATCTCAACTACTTCCCATCGCACAATTTAATTAGATCCTAATCATGTAGTGTTTGAGGATTTGATCTAATGCAATAAAACTGGGTAGTAGGAAAGGTATGATCAAGTGTTACTTGCCTTGCTGATGATCCGTGAAACCTAGAGATTCGAAGTAACAGGTGGCGCGCTCCGGGTATTCTATCGCAGACAAATAACAAGCATACAATAAGTACTCATCTAATGCACTGGTAAAACTCAAGTAAGAGATCTAACCAGAAAGTTCAACTTAAGAACTCCAGTTTGCAAAAAGAATCAAATCGAACGAAGCAACGAAAGTCAAACAGCGAAAAAAACAACTTCGTTCTACTAATCTGGATCTAAGGAAACTTTTACAGTGGCAAAAACTTGTTTAAGTTGGTTAGACGGATAGAGGGTTTCGAGACGAAACTCCATGCGCTTGAATCGCCTGATTCCGATAAACGAGTGAAAAGTTATACTAAAACGAAAATCGGATCAGAAAATAATCGCGGAAAATCCGAGAAAAAGAAAAATGACGAACGGATTAACGAACGAACATTCGTTAACCAGATCTAAACGACGAATACGTTCATTAAAACGAACGAACAAGCGAACGCTCGCTATTTAACCTAAACCAAAAAAAACCGATCTAAATAAAAAAACGGAAACAAAAAACCGACGAAAAACTGACGGAAAAACCGAACAGTTTTTCGAGAAAAATGGCGGCGCGGAAATCAAGGCACCTCTG
>NC_041380.1:270828483-270873833 GCF_002162155.2 Triticum dicoccoides
GGCGGCGGGGTTCGGTGAGGCGGCGGCGGGGTTCGGCGGCGACGGGTGGCGGCGGCGGCGGGTGGCGCGAGCAGCGGCGGCGCGGGGCTCAAGGGCGGGCGAGGCTGGCGGCTAGGGTTTGGCCCGGGGCTGGGCTGCGGCTTATAAAGCCTGCCGGGCCAGGAGTCCTAGTCGGACACGACCCGGTTAGGTCGGTGCGCGTTTTTTTAAAATAATTACGTGCCGAAGAAAAATAAAAAGAAATACTAAACGGACTCCAAAAATCCCGAAATAAATTTTCCCGGGCTTCTAAAATCAAGCCGCACAAGGTGAACATTTATTTGGGGCCTAAATGCAATTTTGAAAAACGCACATTTTTCCTAAATTCAAATAAAATACCAAAAACTCTGAAATAAAATCTTACTTGATTTTATTATTAAATCCTCAATATTTATTTATTTTGGGAAAGTCATTTTATTCCCTCTCTCATATTTTTGTAATAGAAATAATTGATGATAAAATAATTAAAATCAAATGATCCTATTCTCAATTTTTGAGAAAACTCAAATATGAAAATAACGAAATCGCCAACTCTCTCCATGGGTCCTTGAGTTGCGTAGAATTTCTAGGATCAAAATAAAAAGCAAATAAAATATGATATGCAATGATGATCTAATGTATAACATTCCAAATTGAAAATTTGGAATGTTACACCGAGACTCATCTCTGGTCAATAACCAATAGCAGAAACTGAATGCTCATATTGGTTCCTACATATTCTACGAAGATCATTATCGGTCAAACCGCATAACAACATACGTTGTTTCTGAAGGAAATATGCCCTAGAGGCAATAATAAAGTTGTTATTTATATTTCCTTGTATCATGATAAATGTTTATAATTCATGCTAGTATTGTATTAACTGGAAACTTAGTACTTGTGTGAATACATAGATAAACAAAGTGTCACTAGTATGCCTCTACTTGACTAGCTCGTTAATCAAAGATGGTTAAGTTTCCTAGCCATGGACAAAGAGTTGTCATTTGATGAACGGGATCACATCATTAGAGAATGATGTGATTGACTTGACCCATCCGTTAGCTTAGCACTTTGATCATTTAGTTTACTGCTATTGCTTTCTCCATAACTTATACATGTTCCTATGACTATGAGATTATGCAACTCCCGAATACTGGAGGAACACTTAGTGTGCTATCCAACGTCACAACGTAACTGGGTGACTATAAAGATGCTCTATAGGTGTCTCTGATGGTGTTTGTTGAGTTGGCATAGATCGAGATTAGGATTTGTCACTCCGTGTATTGAAGATGTATCTCTGGGCCCTCTCGGTAATGCACATCACTATAAGCCTTGCAAGCAATGTGACTAATGAGTTAGTTATGGGATGTTGCATTACAGAACGAGTAAAGAGACTTGACGGTAACAAGATTGAACTAGGTATTGGGATACCGACGATCGAATCTCGGGCAAGTAACATACCGATGACAAAGGGAACAAGGTATGTTGTTATGCGGTTTGACCGATAAAGATCTTCGCAGAATATGTAGGAACCAATATGAGCATCCAGGTTCCGCTATTGGTTATTGACCGCAGATGATTCTCGGTCATGTCTACATAGTTCTCGAACCCGTAGGGTCCGCACGCTTAACGTTTGGTGACAATCAGTATGATGAGTTTATGTGTTTTGATGTACCGAAGGTAGTTCGGGGTACTGGATATGATCACGGACATGATGAGGAGTCTCGGAATGGTCGAGACATAAATATCAATATATTGGAAGGCTATGTTTGGACATCAGAATGGTTCCGGGTGAGTTCGGGCATTTACCGGAGTACTGGGGGTTACCGGAACCCCCCGGGGAGTATAGGTGCCTTATTGGGCCTTAGTGAAAGAGAGGAGAGGAAGGCTAAGGTGAAGGAAATATGCCCTAGAGGCAATAATAAAGTTATTATTTATTTCCTTATATCATGATAAATGTTTATTATTCATGCTAGAATTTTATTAACTAGAAACATAATACATGTGTGAATACATAGACAAACAGAGTGTCACTAGTATGCCTCTACTTGACTAGCTCGTTGATCAAAGATGGTTATGTTTCCTAGCCATAGACATGAGTTGTCATTTGATTAACAGGATCACATCATTAGAAGAATGATGTGATTGACTTGACTCATTCCGTTAGCTTAGCACTTGATCGTTTAGTATGTTGCTATTGCTTTCTTCATGACTTATACACACTAGTAGAAAAAGGGGCTTTCGTTCGGGCCTAGCCAGCCCATTAGTCCCGGTTCTTATACAAACTGGGACCAATGGGTGCATTCGTCCCGGTTCATGAGCCCAGGTGGCCGGCCGGGGCCTCGTGGGCTGTTGTTCCAGTTCGTCTGGACCCATTTGTCCCGGTTCTAGGCACGAACCAGGACCAATGGGCCTCGCTCCTGGCCCACATCCATTGGTCCCGGTTCCAGCCATGAACTAGGACAAATGATTTGCCTATATATAGCCCATCACCGGCGAGCAGAGCACTCCACACTGCTTTGTTTTTTGCTGGCCGGCGAGGGGAGGGCATTTAGGTGCTCTAGCTCACCTCCTATGCACATGAGGTGTTCGATGAAATGTCCGAGCCACACTAGTTAATATTTCTTCTCTCGAAACTCGACCTCCGAGCACCATTTTCCTCGAGATTTTTCTAGTTTTAGCGGTCCGTCACGTCTTGTCCCCGTCTTTACCACCGTCGATCGCCCGCGCCGATCTCGTTGCCGGCACCACCGTGGTGAGCCTCTTGTTCTTATCTTCTTTCTGAATGAAAAAAAAATTCTTACTTGGGATAGATACTTGTCTAATTTTCTTACTTTTATTATTCCTTGTTATTATATAGTGCGATGGTTCTGGTATCCGCCCCTGTCGGCCGTCATCCTGTCTATGGTTTGGATGTGGTATATATTATCTTTTTATAACTATTTGGTTCATTTATTGTTTTTGACAATTATGCCGACCAACGTGACATAGATTTTATTTATGTAGGAGGTGGTTGAACCGGAAATTCCAACTGACCCTATTGTCGAGAGGTTAAATTTGGTTGAAGAAGAAAGCAATTACTTGAAGGAAAAAATAAAAAAAATTGAGGAGGAGAAGATGATATTGGAGTTGCATGTTACGGATGTCGTCGATGATCACAAGATCAACATGGATGCAATGCGGTTGAAGATTAGAAAGATTAGAAAATATGCCATTCATACCGAGGCTTGGTATCATTATGTCGTTGGATCAATTGTTACCTTAGTTGTGATTATGATCGCATTTGTTGTTGCATTGAAAGGTTTTACATAGTTTCAATGTATGGTTCAACTAGATGCTCTGGAGAGCTATATGTTGTTCAATTTGAACTATGTAGTTACTTTGGTTTTAATGTGATGATGAACTACTATTAATTTGGTCACTTATCTATCCATGTTCATTTGTAGTGCTTTTCAATTTCAGGGTCTTATAGCTGAAAAAAATCAATAAATGCATGAAAAATAACAAATGAAGTCAGAAAGGGTTGAAAATTGATGATGTGGCTTTGAATGGTGCATTTTGAACATAGAAAGACTATGGAGTACAAATAAGTTCAAAAAATGAAATCCCTTTGTAACAGACGATTTTCCGTATGAAACCCTGATACTTCGAAAGAGATTGTCCGTTTTGTACACGAAGTGCATCCATTTTTTTCCGTAAGACTCTCTACTTTCTTGCACATGCTATGTGAGTGAAATGATGATACCATGCCAACTTGAAACCTTTTCAGAGTTCATTTGTAGTGCTTTTCCAGGGTCTTATAGCTGAAAAAAACAGTAAATGCATGAAAAATAACAAATGAAGTCAGAAAGGGTTGAAAATTGATGATGTGGTTTTGAATGGTGCATTTTGAACACAGAAAAACTATGGAGTTCAAATAAGTTCAAAAAAATGTAATCCCTTTGTAACAGACGAGTTTCCGTATGAAACCCTGATACTTCGAAAGAGACTGTCCGTTTTGTACACGAAGTGCATCCAGTTTTTGTTGTAAGCCTCTCTAATTTCTTGCACATGCTATGTGGGTGAAATGATGATACCATGCCAACTTTCAACCTTTTCAGAGTTCATTTGTAGTGCTTTTTAATTTCAGGGTCTTATAGCTGAAAAAATCAGTAAATGCATGAAAAATAACAAATGAAGTCAGAAAGGGTTGGAAATTGATGATGTGGCTTTGAATGGTGCATTTTGAACACAGAAAAACTATGGAGTTCAAATAAGTTCAAAAAATGAAATCCCTTTGTAACAGACGAGTCTCCGTATGAAACTCTGATACTGCAAAAGAGATTGTCCATTTTGTACACGAAGTGTATCCAGTTTTTGCCGTAAGCATCTCTACTTTCTTGCACATGCTATGTGGGTGAAATGATGATACCATGCCAACTTTCAACCTTTTCAGAGTTCATTGTAGTGCTTTTCAATTTCAGGGTCTTATAGCTGAAAAAAATCAGTAAATGCATGAAAAGTAACAAATGAAGTCAGAAAGGGTTGAAAATTGATGATGTGGCTTTGAATGGTGCATTTTGAACACAAAAAGTATGTAGTTCAAATAAGTTCAAAAAAATGAAATCCCTTTGTAACAGACGAGTTTCCGTATGAAATCCTGACACTTCGAAAGAGATTGTCCGTTTTGTACATGAAGTGCATTCAGTTTTTGCCGTAACACTATCTACTTTCTTGCACATGATATGTGGGTGAAATGATGATACCATGCCAACTTTTAACCTTTTCAGAGTTCATTTGAAATGCTTTTTAATTTCAGGGTCTTATAGCTTAAAATAATCAGTAAATGCATGAAAATTTAATAGCAAAATGAATTATCATAAAATAAAATAAATAAGTAAGTAATTTGAAACAAAATAATATAAACTTTAATAAAATATATAAGTAGAAACAAAATAAATAAAATAAACTTTAATAACATAAATAAAATTTATGAAACTAAAATTATCAAAGTATTTTATGTTCAAAACATTATAAGCAACCTCTAAAATTTATGAAACTAAAATTATATAAAATTGATGCAACTAAAATTATCAAAGTATTTTCTGTTCAAAGTCATTAAAAGCAAAAAGAATTTTCATAAATAACTTTTTTGTTAGAAACTTTAATAGCAAAAAGAATTATCAAAAAATAAATAAATAAGTAATTAGAAACAAAATAAAATAAAATAAATAAGTATTTTGTTGTAAGTAGAAACAAAACAAAAAAAACAAAGCAAAAGAAAACAAAAAACTGGCAAAAAATAAAAAATTTGCCACCTACAGGGCCACCACGGCGTAAATACGACTAGAAACCCATCCATGGGCCAGGATTCAGGCCCGCAGAAGGCCCAGTAGGCCCATCAGGCATAGTAGTCACAATTAGGTCCGTAAGCCTGTAATGGAGAGGAGCTCGAGAGGGGTGCGGCAGTGGGGCTTATAAACCACTGCGTGCCCCTCTCAACTAGCGAGGTGGGACTAAACTCCCACCACCACCCCGCTGTGCAAGGCCTTTGGTCCCGGTTGGTGGCACCAACCGGAACCAATGGCCCCCCTTTAGTCCCAGTTGGTGCCACCAACCGGGACCAATGGCTGCCGCTTCCCGCCCTTTGGGCTGCTGAATAGAGACATTTGGTCTCGGTTGGTGGCATCAACCGGGAGTAAAGGGGGCATTGGTCCCGGTTGGTGCCACGAACCGGTACCAATGCCCTGGGTATATAAGAAAAACACTTAGCAGTTTCGACCAAATTCATCACTTCTTCCCCCGACGCCCTGCTCCTTCTCGCCGTCGCCGCCGACGCCCCTGCTCCATCTTGCCATCGCTGCCACCACCGACGCCGTTAGGCTGCTCGACGTCGTCGTCGCCGCCGCCACCGACGCCGTCAGGCTGCTCAACATCGCTGCCGCCGCCGCTGACGCCCTCTGCCCCGACGACGGCGTCGACCCTCGCGCCCCTTCCTGCCCCAACGCCCCGCCCACCGTGCCCCGCCGCCCCCTGTGAGCACCAGCCTGCTCCCGCGCCCCTCCCTTGTCCCGCGCCCCTGCGCCCCTGCCCTGCCCCGCCGGCGCCGGCGCCGGCCCCTCCACCGTGCCCCTCCGCCCGTGCGCCGTGCTAGGTATTAGATTTTTAGATGTTTTTAGATGCTATTTTTAGATGTTTTTACATGTTTTTTAGATTATTTTAGTTTATGTTTAGTTTAGTTTTAAGATTAGGAAAATTTCAGATGTATAGTTATATTTATTTAGATGTATAGTTAATTTAGATGTTGTAATTTGTTCATAAAAATTGTGCACTTTTGTATAGAATTTTTTTTCATATGTATGAAAATGTAGAATGAAAACGAAAACAAACATATAAGAAAAAACAAAGGAAAAAATGAAGAAGGACCCGCGGCGAAGCAAGTCTTTTTTTAAGGTAGTTCTTTGTTAAACTGAGGGGGGACGTCCGAAGCACCTTCCGGCCCTCTCGCTCGACCAAAACTCTCGAGGACACCCAAATCCTAGAAAAAAGCGATGTCGGTCTCCTACCCTCTCCCGCCGCGCCCCTACCCGATCGACAAACTCTCTTGAGGCCACCCAAATTTACCAAGTTAAAAGAGCATTGTCGTCAAGGCCATCCCGAACCCTTGAAGCGTTGTTAAGGCCACCCCAAACCCTTGAAGCGTTGCCGAGGCCACCCCAAACCCTAGAGAAGTGTCGAGGCCAGGCTACTAATATGATTCCTTATTGTGCTTAGCTAGCTAGTTCAACGTTTGCCACTAATATATCCACCTGTCATGTTTGAATAATAATTGCCATGTTGTAAATATTTGCAGAAACTATGGATCCGCATCCCCGAGACGAAGCAAAAGAAGCGGTGTTGGGGGAGATAATCGCACACGGAAGTGATGCCGTCTTGTCGTTTCTCAACGACACATGCACCGATGGTCTGGAAAGACAGGATGAAGAAGCAGGCTACGATGATGATCAAACAATGGAGGAGGAAGGACACCGTGATGACGGCTCCGGTGACCGAATGGAGGGGGAAGGACACCGTGATGATGGCTCCGGTGACCGAATGGATGGGGAAGGACACCGTGATGACGGCTCCGGTGACCGAACGGAGTCCGGCCAGGTATATATATTAATTAATTAAGTATGTGCTGACTATAGCTAATTGATGCATTAATTGTTTTTGGTATGTACACATATTAACTCTCTTCTTTTTCTTCTTTTCTAGCCCTCCGGATCGAGCAACACTTCGGTAACAAGACGAGGCCCGAAGAGAAAGTTGCGCGCGGATGAAAGGTACACGATCATCGAAAGTGATCGCGCTGGCCAACCGGTTGAACCCCTCCGGACCAAGCAAAAATTTAATGCTTAGTGCGGGGTTCTAGTTAGGCACATGATCCCGATCAGCATCGAGCAATGGTTGAAGCCTAAGGACAAAGACTCTCAGGTGTCTTATGTCAGCGATAGGCAGAAAGCTGATCTTTGGACCGCGCTGCAGGAAAATTTCACCTTCCCGCCAGAGGAGGATTCGGAGAATCCAGTTAAAAAGCCAATGATCAAGGCTTATGCTCTTAAGAAGATGGCTAAGCTATTCGGGAGGTGGAAGAATGAGCTGAAGTCATCGTTTGTCGACCAAGACAAGACTCCAGAGTTCATCGGCCGATTTGAGAAGATCAAAGATCAGTGGCCCGCATTTGTCACCAAAAAGAAATCTGAGAGAGCAGCAAAGATGTCAGCGACAAACAAGAAAAATGCTGCAGAGAAGAAGCATCACCATCACACGGGGTCAGGTGGCTACTTGAAAGCCCGACCGTTGTGGGACAAGGCTGAGAATGACCTCATTGATAAAGGGATCAAACCAGAGACGCGACGCTGGCCAGACCGTTGCAGGACTTGGTTCTTCGGGGTTGGGGGAAAATTGGACCCTGTAACAGGGAAGTGCGTTTGGACCAACGAGAAGCTGAACACACCCATCGAGAAGCTTCAGGAGTATATCGAAAAAGCGCAGCAAGGGACGTTCGTTCCGGACAGAGAGAACGACGAGCTCACAGAGGCCCTCGGGAATCCTGAGCACCCCGGACGGACACGAGGCACGCCAGGCTTCCTTTCGTGGAAGGCTAGATTTCCCGACGCAGGCGGTTACAAACGCCGTGAGAGGAACAAGAAAAAGGAGTTGACCCAACTACAGGCGTTGCACGCAAGGGTACAAGCGCTAGAGGAACGAGACGCAGTTCATAGCACGCGACCTGCCGAAGCTACACCCGAAGCTACCCCGCCATCTCAGCGGAGAAGCAGCGTGGCTTCCACGGAGCTGCTTTAGGAGCCTGTCTTCACGGATCCTGCTAGCTACCCCATGGATGCTATCACGGAGTCTCAGCATTTCCACCTTATGACGCAGTGGATGGAATTGAAAGTCAAGGCGGCTGTTGGTTCTGTTGCACCTCCTGAACCTGGCACAACTTTTCACCGCCGGCCGATTCCAAAAGGATATGCTAGGGTGATGGTGGATGAAATCATAGAAGGATTTGAGGACCTCCAGCTTGACCACCCTACGGGTGACGGGGAGACTCGGCTGGGTTCTTGTCTAAAGACTCCATGCCTATGGCGGAAGGAGCTCATCAACCTTCCGAACTGGAGGCCTCCGCCGCCTCCTCCTCCTCCTCCTCCTCCTCCGGCGAGTCAGGGCACTCCACCTCCTCCACCGCCTCCTCCTCCGGCGAGTGATCAGGGCACTCAACCTCCTTCTCCGGCGCATGGCGGCACTCTGCCTCCTTCTCCGCCTGCGCCAGCGCGCCCGAGCAGCCACCAGCCTCCTCCTTCTCCGCCTCGCTAGCAAGGGTGGAAGAGACCCGCCGCCGCCCCGGCTGCTCCGGCGCGTCGTAGTCCTTCTCCTCCGCCTCGTAAGCGAGCACGGAAGAAGATAGCCGCAGCCGCTCCATCCGCTCCGCGTCTAGCAGTACAACCAGAGGCGGGAGGCAATACAGATACGGTCCACCTCTCAAGCCTCTAGAGAAGTTACCGTACGAGAGGACCGTGGAAGAAAACAAGAAGATCGTGGAAAATGAAGTGAAGGACTTCTTTGAAGGGGTGAAAGAAAAGAGACATCCACCTCAGGAGGAGAAGGTAGATCCGGTGAAAGCAAAGCGCACTATCGATGCCCTGAGGAAACCACCAAAGTCTCCGCCGAAAACCAACTATGAGCGCGTTACTGAAAAGGTATATCTCGAAGCGGAGCAGTCGGGAAGTACTGTCAGTGATCAAAGGTTAAAAGAACAACGAACAGATGGGAAAAAAATTGCCCAGCTCGGCGAACAAGCGAACCAATCGTGCCCCCGCTCAATGTATCTAGCGACATTGTTGCTAATGATCTGGGGATGGTGCCCGGTTATAGCAATCTTGGAGATTACCTGCCCGACGATGTACATTATGATTTCTTGGAGGTGGACGAACACAAATACGAGTACGGGAAGCCTCTCGTCAAAGATGAAAAATCTCTAACAACGATGATGCGAAGATTACATGATTGGTACATGAAAACCTGCAGAGAGTCTGGGGGACGGATACTTTGTATCTGAGAGTTAAAGAGGAGCACGACCTCGTTGGAATTGATCTGTGATACGTTTCCATCGTATCTATAATTTTTTATTGTTCCATGCCAATATTCTACAACTTTCATATACTTTTGGCAACTTTTTATACTATTTTTGGGACTAACATATTGATCCAGTGCCCAGTGCCAGTTCCTGTTTGTTGCAATGTTTTTTATTTCGTAGAATATCCATATCAAACGGAGTCCAAATGGGATAAAAACTGACGGAGATTTTTTGGAATATATATGATTTTTTGGAAGAACAATCCACACGAGAAGGTGCCCGAGGGAGCCACGAGGCAGGGGTCGCGCCCCAGGGGGGCAGGCGCGCCCTGGGCCCTCGTGGCCACCCCGTAAGGAGGTTGGTTCCCTTCTTTCGCCGCTATAAAGCTAATATCTGGATAGATATCGTGTTAAAATTTCAGCCAAATCGGAGTTACGGATCTCCGAGAATATAAGAAACGGTGAAGGGGCAGAATATGAGAACGCAGAAGCAGAGAGAGACAGAGAGACAAATCCAATCTCGGAGGGGCTCTCGCCCCTCCCATGCCATGGAGGCAAATGACCAGAGGGGAAACCCTTCTCCCATCTAGGGAGGAGGTCAAGGAAGAATAAGAAGGAGGGGGGCTCTCTCCCCCTCGCTTCCGGTGGCGCCGGAGTGCCACCGGAGGCCATCATCATCATCGCAATCGTCACCAACAACTTCACCGCCATCATCACCAACTCTTCCCCCCTCTATGCAGCTGTTTAACCCATCTTTTACCCGCTGTAATCTCTATTTAAACATGGTGCTCAATGCTATATATTATTTTCCAATGATGTATGGCTATCCTATGATGTTTGACTAGATCCGTTTTGTCCTATGGGTTATTTGATGATCGTGATTAGTTTGAGTTGCATGTTCTACTATTGGTGTTGTCCTAGGGTGCTCTTTGTGTCACGCAAGCGTGAGGGATTCCCGCTGTAGGGTGTTGCAATACATTTATGATTCTCTTATAGTGGTTGCGTGAGTGACTGAAACACAAACCCGAGTAAGGGGGTTGTTGCGTATGGGATAAAGAGGACTTGATACTTTAATGCTATGGTTGGGTTTTACCTTAATGATCTTTAGTAGTTGCAGATGCTTGCTAGAGTTCCAGTCATAAGTGCATATGATCCAAGTAGAGAAAGTATGTTAGCTTATGCCTCTCCCTCAAATAAAATTACAATAATGCCGGTCTAGTTATCGATTGCCTAGGGACAAATAACTTTCTCGTAACAAAAAAGCTCTCTACTAAAACTAACTTAGTTGTGTCCTTATCTAGACAGCCCCTACTTTTTATTTACATGCTCTTTATTACCTTGCAAACCATCCAACAACACCTACAAAGTACTTCTAGTTTCATACTTGTTCTAGGTAAAGCGAACGTCAAGTGTGCGTAGAGTTGTATCGGTGGTCGATAGAATTTGAGGGAATATTTGTTCTACCTTTAGCTCCTCGTTGGGTTCGACACTCTTACTTATTGAAAACTGTTGCGATCCCCTATACTTGTGGGTTATCAAGAATCCGTTGTATGTTTCATTTGAGGAGTTCTTCCAGTTCTTCAATCAAAAGGCCCTCGATAAATTAATGGTCACTTGCTACTGTCTGTAAGTACTACTTCTGTCATTAAGTCTCTATATATATCTCAGCTCTTTCATTGCATGTATTTATAATTATCCTCACTATATTATGCAGATTGAAGATCGTCGAGTGCAGAAAAGCAGAAATGTATGATATTGGGTTCATTAACACAAATCTCATAGATGAATTTCAGGTTAAAAAGAGCGCCAAAGATACCGAGGCCAACTTGCTCAAATCATTGATAATAAATCAAAACAAAGATAAAATACTCTTTCTTTACAACTTCAAGTGAGTGTTACTATCTTGTGCATATTCGGTTTCCCTTATTACCCGAGCGAGGTTATAGTAATGTAATTGATGAGTTATGCATGCGTGTGCAGCTTCCACTATATTCTCCTGGAGATTAAGCTTGAGCAGGGACTAGTAACCGTCTTAGACTCAAGACGAAAATATCCCGAGACCTATGCGGACATGACTAAAATTCTCAACAAGTAAGTTCAATCGATCATTATCGCACCATATCTGCAACTTTTTGTTCATTTCTTGATATCTCAAGTAATAATTATTTTCTTTGTCTTGGAGGGTTTGGAAAAAGTTCACCGAAGAAGCTCCGGGACTGCCAAAGGAGCTGCGATATACATACCCGAAAGTAAGTAATACTAGCTAGCTAGTTCTGCGCATCTCCCGTTGATTCTGGCTACTTTCATCAATGCCATTTATAATGCTTCATTATCAGTTTGATTGACCTCTATTTCTCGTAAAGTGCTTGTGGCAGGAACAAGGGAATGATTACTGTGGATACTGCGTGTGGAGTTCATCTACAACGCGACATGCAAAGATAAGCGGGGCTACTCTAAAAGACAATTTGATGTGCATAAGCAATAATATTCACAATTTCATTTTATTACACCATCATTTCAGTTGAATTTCATTCATATATATGTATTAACCCCCTTCTTCAAATTAGACGTGGGAGATGCGCAATGAACTCCTACCAGAAGATCGCATGAAAGAAATTCAAGAGGAATTAGCGGGATTCTTTCTTGACCACGTCATCAATAAAGCCGAAGAATACCATGTGGAACTTGAATTCAGATGCTAGGGGATTGTAAGAGATCTTACATATTGTATATGTATGTAGCCAGTAGCGTCGGATAGATAATACGAAAACTTTTTGTTCGGCCAATCTCTTGGAGAAGGAGAGGTCGATCACTTCTCTTGGTATGCATGACGAACTTCTGTACTTAATGGTTTCCTTCATTTTCTTACTAGCTAGCGTGTCGAGGGCCTCTCTATACGTATAGTACGTAGCGTCGACCAAGCACAGAGATAAGAGAGGACACTTGTCTCTATTAATTAATTAGCTACCTAACACGATATATGAAACACCTTAATTAACCATACAAACCCCCAAATCCACCCCCCTTTCAGAAAAAAACAAAAACCCTAGCCCCTGAACAGCTGACGCGTGTATGCCTATTGGTCCCGGTTGGTGCCACCAACCGGGACTAAAGGGCCTCCTGCCTGGGTTCGCAGCACCGGCCACGTGGAGGCCCATCTGTCCCGGTTCGTGTAAGAACCGGGACTAAAGGCCTAGGCATTAGTAACAACCCTTTAGTCCCGGTTCCCTAACTGGGACAGATGGGACTTATGAACCGGGACAAATGGCCCTTTTTCTACTAGTGACATGTTCCTATGACTATGAGATTATGCAACTCCTGTTTACCGGAGGAACACTTTGTGTGCTACCAAACGTCACAACGTAACTGGGTGATTATAAAGGTGCTCTATAGGTGTCTCCGAAGGTACTTGTTGAGTTGGCGTATTTCGAAATTAGGATTTGTCACTCCGATCGTCGGAGAGGTATCTCTGGGCCCACTCGGTAATACACATCACAATAAGCCTTGCAACCATTGTAACTAATGAGTTAGTTGCAGGATGATGTATTACGGAACGAGTAAAGAGACTTGCCGGTAAAGAGATTGAACTAGGTATTGAGATACCGACGATCGAATCTCGGGCAAGTAACATACCGATGACAAAGGGAACAACGTATGTTGTTATGCGGTTTGACCGATAAAGATCTTCGTAGAATATGTAGGAGCCAATATGAACATCCAGGTTCCGCTATTGGTTATTAACCGGAGAGGTGTCTCGGTCATGTCTACATAGTTCTCGAACCCGTAGGGTCCGCACGCTTAATGTTCGGTGATGATTTGTATTATGAGTTTATGTGTTTTGATGTATCGAAGGTAGTCCGGAGTCCCGGATGAGATCGGGGACATGACGAGGAGTCTCGAAATGGTCGAGACATAAAGATCGATATATTGGATGACTATATTTGGACATTGGAAAGGTTCCGAGTGATTCGGGTATTTTTCGGAGTACCGGAGAGTTACGGGAATTCGCCGGGGAGTATATGGGCCTTATTGGGCTTTAGGGGAAAGAGAGAGGAGAGGCTGCGCGCGCCCCCAATGCTTAGTCCGAATTGGACTAGGGGGAGGGGCGGCGCCCCATCCTTCCTTCTCTTTTCTTTTCCCTTTCCTTCTCTCCTACTCCTACTACTTGGAAGGGCTCCTAGTTCTACTGGGAAAGGGGGAATCCTACTCCCGGTGGGAGTAGGACTCCCCTAGGGCGCGCCATAGAGAGGGTCGGCCCTACCCCTCCTCCACTCCTTTATATACGGGGAGGGGGCACCCCTTGGAGACACAACAATTGATCATTGATCTTTGAGCCGTGTGCGGTGCCCCCCTCCAGCATAATCCACCTCGGTCATATCGTAGCGGTGCTTAGGCGAAGCCCTGCGTCAGTAGCATCATTATCACCGTCATCACGCCGTCGTGCTGACGGAACTCTCCCTCGAAGCTCTGCTGGATCAGAGTTCATGGGACGTCATCGAGCTGAATGTGTGCTGAACTCAGAGGTGCCGTGCGTTCGGTACTTGGATCGGTTGGATTGTGAATACGTACGACTACATCAACCGCGTTGTGCTAACGCTTCCGCTTTCAGTCTATGAGGGTACGTGGACACACTCTCCCCCCTCGTTGCTATGCATCACCATGATCCTGCATGCGCGTAGGAATTTTTTTGAAATTACTACGTTCCCCAATAATGGCATCTGAGCCTGGTTTTATGCCTAGATGTTATATGCACGAGTATAACACAAGTGAGTTGTGGGCGATACAAGTCATACTGCTTACCAGCATGTCACACTTTGGTTCGGCGGTATTGTTGGATGAAGCGGCCTGGACCGACATTATGTGTTCGCTTACGTGAGACTGGTTCTACCGACGTGCTTTGCACAAAGGTGGCTGGCGGGTGTCAGTTTCTCCAACTTTAGTTGAACCAAGTGTGGCTACGCCCGGTCCTTGAGAAGGTTAAAACAACACTAACTTGACGAACTATCATTGTGGTTTTGATGCGTAGGTAAGAACGGTTCTTGCTCAGCCCGTAGCAGCCACGTAAAACTTGCAACAACAAAGTAGAGGACGTCTAACTTGTTTTTGCAGGGCATGTTGTGATGCGATCTGGTCAAGACGTGATGAGATAAAAATTGTTGTATGAGAAGATCATGTTTTTTTGAAGTTATCGGCAACTGGCAGAAGCCTTATGGTTGTCTCTTTATTGCATAAGATGCAAGTGCCATGTAATTGCTTACTTTATCGCTATGCGATAGCAATAGTTGCAAAAGCAATAGCTGGTGAGACGACCATGTGACGACACATTGATAAAAGATCAAGATGATGGAGATCATGGTGTCATGCCGGTAACAATGGAGATCATGACAATACTTTGGAGAGATCAAAGGCACAAGATGATGATGGCCATATCATGTCAGATATTTTTGATTGCATGTGATGTTTATCTTTTATACATCTTATTTTGCTTAGTTCGGCGGTAGCTTTATAAGATGATCTCTCATTAAATTTCAAGATAAAAGTGTTCTCCCTGAGTATGCACCATTGCCAAAGTTCGTCGTGCCTAGACACCACGTGATGATCGGCTGTGATAAGCTCTACGTTCATCTACAATGGGTGCAAGCCAGTTTTGCACACGCAGAATACTCGGGTTAAACTTGACGAGCCTAGCATATGCAGATATGGCCTCGGAACACTGGAGACCGAAAGGTCAAGCGTGAATCATATAGTAGATATGATCAACATAATGGTGTTCACCATTGAAAACTACTCCATCTCACGTGATGATCGGACATGGTTTAGTTGATTTGGATCACGTGATCATTTAGATGACTAGAGGGTTGTCTATCTAAGTGGGAGTTCTTAAGTAATATGATTAATTGAACTTTAATTTATCATGAACTCAGTCCTGGTAGTATTAGCATATCTGTGTTGTAGATCAATAGCTCGCGTTTAGCTCCCCTGTTTTATTTTTGATATGTTCCTAGAGAAAAATAAGTTGAAAGATGTTAGTGTCAAAGATGCGTACTAGCTCCATGATCTGAGGATTATCCTCATTGTTGCACAGAAGTATTATGTCCTTGATGCACCACTAGGTGACAGAACTATTGTAGGAGCAGATGCATACGTTTTGAACGTATTGACAAAAGCTCAGTATGATAACTACTTGATAGTTGAGTGCACCATGCATTACGGCTTAGAACTGGGACTTCAAAAATGTTTTGAACGCCATGGAGCATATAAGATGTTCCAAGAGTTGAAATTGGTATTTCATACTCATGCCCGTTGCTACCTCTTGAGCACTGCGTTGGTTTTTCCCGAAGAGGAAGGGATGATGCAGCAAAGTAGCGTAAGTATTTCCCTCAGTTTTTGAGAACCAAGGTATCAATCCAGTAGGAGGCTACGCGCGAGTCCCTCGCACCTGCACAAAACAAATAAATCCTCGCAACCAACTCAAATAGGGGTTGTCAATCCCTATAAGGCCACTTACGAGAGTGAGATCTGATAGATATGATAATATAATATTTTTGGAATTTTTATGATAAAGATGCAAAGTAAAATAAAGGCAAAGTAAATAGCAAAGGAAATAACTAAGTAGTAGGAGATCAATATGATAAAGATAGACCCGGGGGCCATAGGTTTCACTAGTGGATTCTCTCGACAGCATAAGTATTCTACGGTGGGTGAACAAATTACTGTTGAGCAATTGACAGAATTGAGCATAGTTATGAGAATATCTAGGTATGATCATGTATATAGGCATCACATCCGAGACAAGTAGACCGACTCCTGCCTGCATCTACTACTATTACTCCACTCATCGACCGCTATCCAGCATGCATCTAGAGCATTAAGTTAAAAACAGAGTAATGCCTTAAGCAAGATGACATGATGTAGAGGGATAGACTCTTGCAATATGAAGAAAACCCCATCTTGTTATCCTCGATGGCAACAATACAATACGTGCCTTGCTGCCCTTACTGTCACCGGGAAAGGACACCGCAAGATTGAACCCAAAGATAAGCACTTCTCCCATTGCAAGAAAGATCAATCTAGTAGGCCAAACCAAACTGATAATTCGAAGAGACTTGCAAAGATAACCAATCATACATAAAAGAATTCAGAGAAGATTCAAATATTATTCATAGATAGACTTGATCATAAACCCACAATTCATCGATCTCAATAAACACACCGCAAAAAGAAGATTACATCGAATAGTTCTCCACAAGAGAGGAGGAGAACATTGTATTGAGATCCAAAAGGAGAGAAGAAGCCATCTAGCTACTAACTATGGACCCGTAGGTCCGAGGTAAACTACTCACACTTCATCGGAGGGGCTATGGTGTTGATGTAGAAGCCCTTCGTGATCGATGCCCCCTCCGGCGGAGCTCCGGAACAGGCCCCAAGATGGGATCTCGTGGATACAGAAAGTTGCGGTGGTGGAATTAGGGTTTTGGCTCCGTACCTGATCGTTTGGGGGTACGTGGATAAATATAGGAGGAAGGAGTACATCGGTGGAGCAACAGGGGGCCCACGAGGGTGGAGGGCGCGCCTGGTGGGGATGGGCGCGCCCCCTACCTCGTGGCCTCCTGTTTTATTTCTTGACGTAGGGTCCAAGTCTCCCTGGTCTTGTTCATTGAGAAAATCACGTTCCCGAAGGTTTCATTCCTTTTGGACTCCGTTTGATGTTCCTTTTCTTCAAAACCCTAAAATAGGCAAAAACAACAATTTTGGGCTGGGCCTCCGGTTAATAGGTTAGTCCCAAAAATAATATAAAAGTGGATAATAAAGCCCAATAATGTCCAAAACAGTAGATAATATAGCATGGAGCAATCAAAAATTATAGATACATTGGAGACGTATCAAGCATCGCCAAGCTTAATTCCTGCTCGTCCTCGAGTAGGTAAATGATAAAAACAGAATTTTTGATGCGGAGTGCTACTTGGCATAATTTTAATGTAACTCTTCTTAATTGTGGTATGAATATTCAGATCCAAAAGATTCAAGACAAAAGTTCATATTGACATAAAAATAATAATACTTCAAGCATACTAACAAAGCAATTATGTCTTCTCAAAATAACATGGCTAAAGAAAGTTATCCCTACAAAATCATATTGTCTGGCTATGCTCTATCTTCACCACACAAAATATTTAAATCATGCACAACCCCGATAACAAGCCAAGCAATTGTTTCACACTTTTGACATTCTCAAAACTTTTTCAATCTTCACGCAATACATGAGCGTGAGCCATGGATATAGCACTATAGGTGGAATAGAGTGGTGGTTGTGGAGAAGGCAAAATGGGAGAAGATAGTCTCACATCAACTAGGCGTATCAATGGGCTATGGAGATGCCCATCAATAGATATCAATGTGAGTGAGTAGGGATTGCCATGCAATGGATGCACTAGAGCTATACGTATATGAAAGCTCAAAAAGGAACTAAGTTGGTGTGCATCCAACTTGCTTGCTCATGAAGACCTAGGGCATTTTGAGGAAGCCCATCATTGGAATATACAAGCCAAGTTCTATAATGAAAGATTCCCACTAGTATATGAAAGTGATAACATGAGAGACTCTCTACTATGAAGATCATGGTGCAACTTTGAAGCACAAGTGTGGTAAAAGGATAGTAACATTGTCTCTTCTCTCTTTTTATCTCATTTTTTTATTTGGGCCTTTTCTCTCTTTTTTTATATGGCCTCTTTTCTTTCTCTTTTTTTATTTGGGCTTCTTTGGCCTCTTTTATTTATTTTTCGTCCGGAGTCTCATCCCGACTTGTGGGGGAGTCATAGTCTCCATCATCCTTTCCTCACTGGGACAATGCTCTAATAATGATGATCATCACACTTTTATTTTTCTTACAACTCAACAATTACAACTCGATACTTAGAACAAAATATGACTATATGAATGCCTCTGGCGGTGTACCGGGATATGCAATGATGCATGAGTGACATGTATGAAAGAATTATGAATGGTGGCTTTGCCACAAATACGATGTCAACTACATGATCATGCTAAGCAATATGACAATGATGGAGTGTGTCATAATAAACGGAACGGTGGAAAGTTGCATGGCAATATATCTCAGAATGGCTATGGAAATGCCATAATAGGTAGGTATGGTGGCTGTTTTGAGGAAGGTATATGGTGGTTGTATGATACCGGCGAAAGGTGCGCGGTATTAGAGAGGCTAGCAAAGGTGGAAGGGTGAGAGTGCGTATAATCCATGGACTCAACATTAGTCATAAAGAACTCATATACTTATTGCAAAAATTTACAAGTTATCAAAGCAAAGTATTACGCGCATGCTCCTAGGGGGATAGATTGGTAGGAAAAGACCATCGCTCGTCCCCGACCGCCACTCATAAGGAAGACAATCAAAAAATAAACCGTGCTCCGACTTCATCACATAATGGTTCACCATACGTGCATGCTACGGGAATCACAAACTTCAACACATGTATTTCTCAAATTCACAACTACTCAACTAGCACAACTTTAATATCACCATCTTTATATCTCAAAATAATTATCAAGTATCAAACTTATCATAGTATTGAACACACTCATAAGAAAGTTTTATTATTAATCTTGTATACCAAGCATTTAGGATTTTAAGCAAATTACAATGCTATTTAAGACTCTCAAAATAATCTAAGTGAAGCATGAGAGATCAATAGTTTCTATAAAACAAATCCACCACCGTGCTCTAAAAGATATAAGTGAAGTACTAGAGCAAAATTATATAACTCAAGAGATATAAGCGAAGCACATAGAGTATTCTAACAAATTCCAAATCATGTATGGCTCTCTCAAAAGGTGTGTACATCAAGGATGATTGTTGTAAACTAACAAGCAAAGACTCAAATAATACAAGACGCTCCAAGCAAAACACATATCATGTGGCGAATAAAAATATAGCTCCAAGTAAAGTTACCGATAGAAGTAGACGAAACAGGGGATGCCTTCCGGGGCATCCCCAAGCTTTGGCTTTTAGGTGTCCTTAGATTATCTTGGGGGTGCCATGGGAACCCCCAAGCTTAGGTTCTTTCCACTCCTTGTTCCATAATCCATCAAATCTTTACCCAAAACTTGAAAACTTCACAACAAAAAACTTAAAGTAGAAAACCTCGTGAGCTCCGATAGCGAAAGAAAATAAAAGACCACTTCAAGGTACTGTAATGAACTAATTATTTATTTATATTGGTGTTATAACTACTGTATTACAACTTCTCTATCGTTTATAAACCATTTTACTAGCCATAGATTCATCAAAATAAGCAAACAACACACGAAAAACAGAATCTGTCAAAAACAGAACAGTCTAGTAATCTGTAGCTAGCACAAGATCTGGAACCCCAAAATTCTAAAATAAATTGTTGGACGTGAGGAATTTATCTATTAATCATCTTCAAAAAGAATTAACTAAATAGCACTTTCCAAATAAAAATTACAACAGTTCTCATGAGTGCTAAAGTTTCTGTTTTTACAGCAAGTTCAACAAGACTTTCCCCAAGTCTTCCCAACGGTTCTACTTGGAAAAAACACTAATTAATCACAAAAAACACAACAAAAACAGAGGCTAGATAAACTATTTATTAATAAACAGTAGCAAAAGGCAAGGAATAAAAATAAAATCGGGTTGCCTCCCAACACGCGCTATCGTTTAACGCCCCTAGCTAGGCATATCAAGCAAGAATAGATCTAGGTATTGCCATCTTTGGTAGGCAATCCATAAGTGGCTCTCATAATATATTCATAAGGTAATTTAATTTAATTTCTAGGAAAGTGTTCCATGCCTTTCCTTAATGGAAATTGGAATATAATATTTCCTTCCTTCATATCGATAATTGCACCAATCATTCTAAGGAAAGGTCTACCAAGAATAATAGGACATGAAGGATTGAAATCTATGTCAAGAACAATAAAATCTACGGGCACATAATTCTTATTTTCAACAATAAGAATATCATTAATTCTTCCCATAGGTTTCTTAATAGTGGAATCCGCAAGGTGCAAGTTTAGAGAGCAATCATCAAAATCACGGAAACCTAGCAAATCACACAAAGTCTTTGGAATCGTGGAAACACTAGCACCCAAATCACATAAAGCATAGCATTCATGATCTTTAATTTTAATTTTAATAGTTGGTTCCCACTCATCATAAAGTTTTCTAGGGATAGAAACTTCCAATTCAAGTTTTTCTTCATAAGATTGCATCAAGGCATCAACGCTATGCTTAGTAAACGCTTTATTTTGACTATAAGCATGAGGAGAATTTAGCACGGATTGCAACAAGGAAATACAATCAATCAAAGAGAAATTTTCATAGTTAAATTCCCTGAAATCCATAATAGTGGGTTTAGCAACATCTAGGGTTTTAATTTCTTCAATCCCACTTTTATCAATTTTAGCATCAAGATCAACAAATTCCGAATTCTTGGAACGCCTTCTAGGTAAAGGTGGATCATATTCAGTCCTATCATTATCAAGATTCATATTGCAAAACAAATATTTAATAGGGGACACATCAATAACTTTTAGATCTTCATCTTTATTTTCATAGGAACTAGAAGAACACGCTCTTATAAAGGCATCTTTCTCGGCACACATCCTAGCGGTTCTTTCTTTGCACTCATCAATGGAAATTCTCATGGCTTTGAGAGACTCATTGATATCATGCTTAGGTGGGATAGATCTAAGTTTCAAAGAATCAACATCAAGAGAAATTCTATCAATGTTCCTAGCCAAATCATCAATCTTAAGCAAATTTTCTTCAATCATAGCATTAAAATTCTTTTGCGAAGTAATAAATTCTTTAATATTATATTCAAAATCAGAGGGCATCTTATTATAATTTCCATAAGAATTGTTGTAGGAATTACCATAATTATTAGAGGGATTACTAGGATAAGGCCTAGGATTAAAATTTCCTCTATACGTGTTGTTACCAAAATTGTTCCTACCAACAAAATTCACATCCATAGATTCATTATTATTCTCAATCAAAGTAGACAAGGGCATATCATTAGGATCAGAAGAAACACTCTTATTAGCAAATAATTTCATAAGTTCATCCATCTTTCCACTCGAAACATTAATTTCTTCTATCGCATGCACCTTTTCATTAGTAGATCTTTCAGTGTGCCATTGAGAATAATTAACCATAACATTATCTAGGAGTTTAGTAGCTTCTCCTAAAGTGATTTCCATAAAAGTGCCTCCCGCGGACGAATCTAAAAGATTTCTAGAAGCAAAATTCAATCCGGCATAAATTTTTTGTATAATCATCCACAAATTTGAACCATGAGTAGGGCAATTACGTATCATTAATTTCATTCTCTCCCAAGCTTGTGCAACATGTTCATGATCAAGTTTCTTAAAATTCATAATATCGTTTCTAAGAGAGATGATCTTAGCGGGAGGAAAATACTTAGAGATAAAAGCATCTTTGCATTTGTTCCATGAATCAATACTATTTTTAGGCAAAGACGAAAACCAAGCTTTAGCATGATCTCTAAGCGAAAAAGGAAATAGCTTCAATTTAACAATATCATTATCCACATCTTTCTTCTTTTGCATGTAACATAAATCAATGAAGCTATTTAGATGGGTAGCGGCATCTTCACTAGGAAGGCCGGAGAACGGATCTTTCATGACAAGATTCAGCAAAGCAGTACTAATTTTACAAGATTCAGCATCGGTAAGAGGAGCAATCGGAGTGCTAATAAAATCATTGTTGTTGGTACTAGTGTTGTCACACAATTTAGTATTATCTTGAGCCATCGTGACAAGCAAGCAAACTAACACACAAGCAAACAAAAAGCAAGCGGGCAAAAAGAGGCAAATAGAGAAAGAGAGGGAGAACACACAAGCAAACAAAAAGCAAGCGGGCAAAAAGAGGCAAATAGAGAAAGAGAGGGAGGATAGAGAGAGAGAGGGCGAATAAAACGGCAAGGGTGAAGTGGGGGAGAGGAAAATGAGAGGCAAATGGCAAATAATGTAATGCGGGAGATAAGGGTATGTGATGGGTACTTGGTATGTTGACTTTTGCGTAGACCTCCCCGGCAATGGCGCCAGAAATCCTTCTTGCTACCTCTTGAGCACTGTGTTAGTTTTCCCCGAAGAGGAAGGGATGATGCAGCAAAGTAGCGTAAGTATTTCCCTTAGTTTTTGAGAACCAAGGTATCAATCCAGTAGGAGGCTACGCGCGAGTCCCTCGCACCTGCACAAAACAAATAAATCCTCGCAACCAACGCAAATAGGGGCTGTCAATCCCTATAAGGCCACTTACTGTAACATCCCAAATTTTCAATTTGGAATGTTATACATTAGAGCATCATGCATATCATATTTTATTTCGCATTTTGGTTGATCCTAGAAATTCTACGCAACTCAATGACCCATGGAGAGAGTTGGGGATTTCGTTATTTTCATATTTGAGTTCTCTCAAATTTTGAGAATAGGATCATTTGATTTTATTTATTTTATCATCAATTATTTCTACTACAAAAATATGAGAGAGAGAATAAAATGACTTTCCCAAAATAAAGAAATATTGAGGATTTAATAATAAAATCAAATAAGTTTTTAGTTCGGAGTTTTTCGGTGTTTTATTTGAATTTAGGAAAAATGTGCGTTTTTCAAAATTGCATTTAGGGCCCAAATAAATGTTCACCTTGTGCGGCTTGATTTTAGAAGCCCGTGAAAATTTATTTCGGAATTTTTGGAGTCCGTTTAGTATTTCTTTTTATTTTTCTTCCGAGCGGAATAATTAAAAAAAATGAACCGACTTCGGGCCGTACCCGAGCGGGACACCGCCCGGGGGCAGCCTTTAAATAGCGTCGCCTCGAGCCGCCCCAGCCCATCAGCCCTGCCTCGATCCGCGCGCGCCGCCGGAGCCGCCGTCGCCGCCGCCGACGATCCCGTCGCTCGAGGTTCGTCGCGCCTCGTTTTCAGTGCCGAAAAAAGAGAAAAAAAAATCGGCGTTCGTCGTTTTTCTTTTTCTCGGATTAAATCCGTGATTTTTCTGATCGCGATTCCTGATCCGATTTTCGTTTTAGTATAACTTTTCGCTCGTTTATCGGAATCAGGCGATTCAAGCGCCTAGGGATTCGTCTTGAAACCCTTCATCGGTTTAACCAACTTAAACAAGATTTTGCTACTGTAAAATTTGCCCTAGATCCAGATTAGTAGAACGAATTTGTTTTCTTTTGTCGTTTGACTTTCGTTGCTTCGTTCGATTTGATTCTTTTTGCCAACCGGAGTTCTTAAGTTGAACCTTCTGGTTAGATCTCTTATTTGAGTTTTACATAAGCATTAGATAAGTACTTATTGTATGCTTGTTTGTTTGTCTGCGATTGAGTACCCGGAGTGCGCCGCCTGTTACTTCGAATCGTTAGGTGTCGCGGAACATCAGCAAGGCAAGTAATACTTTGATCATACCTTTTCTACTACCCAGTTTTATTGCATTAGATCAATCCTCACACATTGCATGATTAGGATCTAATTAAATTGTGGGATGGGAAGTAGATGAGGTAGTACCTATTACTTGTTTATCATCAAACCTTTGGGAGTTACTTCTACGTTTGCTTATTATGCCATGCTATGCTAGTAGACGTGGATTGGGTGAGTGAAATCCATGACAGATGTGAGATTGTTAATTAATAGTTTATCTAAGGTGGCAACTTAAACACACATCTGGGTGGATTGAGGCACCTGGGTATTCCAGGACTTGCCTGTTTTCTTTTGGACCGCCACCCAGGCTCAAAGGGATCATGAGACTATTCATACTAGAAACTTCCGTGTGCAGCCACAAGCTATTATGGGCTCTAGCATAGTTGACTAAGTTGTGCGAACTCTTACAGTGGTAGACTAGCAGATGTAGGGGATATAGGTGCTATGGTCTACCCGATCGTAAGGTGCTAGCACTTCTGAAAGACTATGTCTCGGTCATCCGTCTTC
Source organism: Triticum dicoccoides (assembly GCF_002162155.2). Taxonomy (NCBI): domain Eukaryota; kingdom Viridiplantae; phylum Streptophyta; class Magnoliopsida; order Poales; family Poaceae; genus Triticum; species Triticum dicoccoides. Next base: position 270,853,096 of record NC_041380.1, read on the forward strand.
TCAAACACCATGTAGTGTGAGAAACCAAACGGAGGCGATCGAGTCTTGTGGGGAAAAGTGCGCAAACCTCTGCAGAGCGTAATAAACTAATCATGGTTAGCCGTGTCCCCAGTTATGGACATCTTGAGTATCTAGTACTTGGATTTTCATGTGAATCTCAACATGTTACTCTAAATTAATTTTGTTGGGTTATGTTTAATGATGTTACTTAATTGGGATTGAGAATGCTGTCAACCATTCTCAATGTTTAACAACCACCATGATAGTTAAATAAATTTATTCCTTTGAAGTAGGGAAAAATTGGCTTTACGCAAAACTGTAACCATAGAGCTTTCCACCAGCCAAATATGCATATAGTATAACTATTTCATTCCATTACTCTCTATGTGTTACATTGCCAGCATATTCCATGTGCTGATCCGTTTTGGGCTGCAACGTTAATGTTGCAGACTTTTCAGACGACAAGGAGTTTTAGGTCGTGGTTCTATACTCAGTGATGCCGTTGGAGTTGATGGACTCACTTATCTTCCAAGCCTTCCGCTGTTATCGTTATTAGATGGCCTTAAGCCATATTTATTGTAATAAGTTCTCTTTTGAGACACTCGATGTAATAAGATTGTGATTGCTATTCTACTATAAATCCTCCGAGTACTGTGTGGTGTCAGCGTTACTGATCCAGGGATGACACCGGAGCATAGAGATTAGACTGTTTGAGGCCTGGTCGCTACACTTACGAGAGTGAGATCTGATAGATATGATAAGATAATATTTTTGGTATTTTTATGATAAAGATGCAAAGTAAAATAAAGGCAAAGTAAATAGCAAAGGAAATAACTAAGTAGTAGGAGATCAATATGATAAAGATAGACCCGGGGCCCATAGGTTTCACTAGTGGCTTCTCTCGAGAGCATAAGTATTCTATGGTGGGTGAACAAATTACTGTTGAGCAATTGACAGAATTGAGCATAGTTATGAGAATATCTAGGTATGATCATGTATATAGGCATCACATCCAAGACAAGTAGACCAACTCCTGCCTGCATCTACTACTATTACTCCACTCATCGACCGCTATCCAGCATGCATCTAGAGTATTAAGTTAAAAACAAAGTAACACCTTAAGCAAGATGACATGATGTAGAGGGATAGACTCATGCAATATGAAGAAAACCCCATCTTGTTATCCTCGATGGCAACAATACAATACGTGCCTTGCTGCCCTTACTGTCACCAGGAAAGGACACCGCAAGATTGAACCCAAAGCTAAGCACTTCTCCCATTGCAAGAAAGATCAATCTAGTAGGCCAAACCAAACTGATAATTCGAAGAGACTTGCAAAGATAACCAATCATACATAAAAGAATTCAGAGAAGATTCAAATATTATTCATAGATAGACTTGATCATAAACCCACAATTCATCGGTCTCAACAAACACACCGCAAAAAGAAGATTACATCGAATAGTTCTCCACAAGAGAGGGGGAGAACATTGTATTGAGATCCAAAAAGAGAGAAGAAGCCATCTAGCTACTAACTATGGACCCGTAGGTCCGAGGTAAACTACTCACACTTCATCAGAGGGGCTATGGTGTTGATGTAGAAGCCCTCCATGATCGATGCCCCCTCCTGCGGAGCTCCGGAACAGGCCCCAAGATGGGATCTTGTGGATACAGAAAGTTGCGGCGGTGGAATTAAGGTTTTGGCTCTATATCTGATCGTTTGGGGGTACGTGGATATATATAGGAGGAAGGAGTACGTCGGTGGAGCAACATGGGGCCCACGAGGGTGGAGGGCGCGCCCCCCTACCTCGTGGCCTCCTGTTTTATTTCTTGACGTAGGGTCCTAGTCTCCCTGGTCTTGTTCGTTGAGAAAATCACGTTCCCGAAGGTTTCATTCTGTTTGGACTCTGTGTGATATTCCTTTTCTTCGAAACCCTAAAACAGGCAAAAAACAACAATTCTGGGTTGGGCCTCCGGTTAATAGGTTAGTCCCAAAAATAATATAAAAGTGGATAATAAAGCCCAATAATGTCCAAAACAGTAGATAATATAGCATGGAGCAATAAAAAACTATAGATACGTTAGAGACGTATCACCCGTGTTGAGAGGTATGAGACCTCTGACATTACTTTGCCTACAAGATGGAGGAGAATAGCTCAACCAGTAAGCATGTGCTCAGATTGTCTGAGTTCTACAATAACTTGAATCAAGTGGGAGTTAATCTTCCAGATAAGATAGTGATTGACAGAGTTCCCTAGTCACTATCACCAAGTTGCTAGAACTTCGTGATGAACTATAATATGCAAGGGATAACGGAAACGATTCCCAAGCTCTTCGTGATGCTGAAATCGACTAAGGTAGAAATCAAGAAAAGCATCAAGTGTTGATGGTAACAAGACCACTAGTTTCAAGAAAAGGTCAAAGGTAAGAAGGGGAACTTCAAGAAGAACGACAAGCAAGTTGCTGCTCAAGTGAAGAAGCCCAAGTCTGGACCTAAGCCCGAGACTAAGTGCTTTTACTGCAAAGGGACTAGTCACTGGAAGCGGAACCGCCCCAAGTATTTGGCGAATAAGAAGGATGGCAAAGTGAACGAAGGTATATTGGATATACATGTTATTGATGTGTACTTTACTAGTGTTTATATCAACCCCTCAGTATTTGATACTAGTTCAGTTGCTAAGAGTAGTAACTTGAAACGGGAGTTGCAAAATGAACAGAGACTAGTTAAGGGTGAAGTAACAATGTGTGTTGGAAGTAGTTCCAAGAATGATATGATCATCATCGCACACTCCCTATACTTTCTGGATTAGTGTTGAACCTAAATAAGTGTTATTTGGTGTTTGCGTTGAGCATGAATATGATTTGATCATGTTTATTCCAATACGGTTATTCATTTAAGTTAGAGAATAATTGTTATTCTGTTTACATGAATAAAACCTTCTATGGTTCTACACCCAATGAAAATGGTTTGTTGAATCTCGATCGTAGTGATACACATATTCATAATATTGAAGCCAAAAGATGCAAAGTTAATAATGATATTGCAACTTATTTATGGCACTGTAGTTTAGGTCATATTGGTGTAAAGCACATGAAGAAAATCCATGCTGATGGGTTTTTGGAATCACTTGATTATGAATCAGTTGATGCTTGCGAACCATGCCTCATGGGCAAAGATGACTAAGACTCCATTCTCCAGAACAATGGAGCGAGCAACTGACTTATTGGATATAATACATACTGATGTATGAGGTCCGATGAGTGTTGAGGCTCGCGGCGGGTATCGTTATTTTCTGACCTTCTCAGATGATTTGAGCAGATATGGGTATATCTACTTGAAGAAACATTAGTCTGAAACATTTGAAAAGTTCAAAGAATTTCAGAGTGAAGTGGAAAATCATCGTAACAAGAAAATAAAGTTTCTACGATCTGATCGCAGAGGCGAATATTTGAGTTACGAGTTTGGTCTTCAATTAAAACAATGTGGAATAGTTTCACAAACTCATGCCACCTGGAACACCACAGTGTAATGGTGTGTCCGAACGTCATAACCGTACTTTATTTGATATAGTGCAATCTATGATGTCTCTTACCGATTTACCACTATCGTTCTGGGGTTATGCATTAGAGACAGCTGCATTCACATTAAAAAGGGCACCATCTAAATCCGTTGAGACGACACCATATGAACAGTGTTTTGGCAAGAAACCTAAGTTGTCGTTTCTTAAAGTTTGGGGTTGCGATGCTTATGTGAAAATGTTTCATCTTGATAAGCTCAAACCCAAGTCAGAGAAGTGTGTCTTCATAGGATACCCAAAAGTAACTGTTGGGTACACCTTCTATCACATATCCGAAGGCAAGATATTAGTTGCTGAGAATGGATCCTTTCTAGAGAAGGAGTTTCTCTCGAAAGAAGTGAGTGGGAGGGAAGTAGAACTTGATGAGGTAATTGTACCTGCTCCCTTATTGGAAAGTAGTTCATCACAGAAATCTGTTTCTGTGACTCCTACACCAATTAGTGAGGAAGCTAATGATGATGATCATGAAACTTCAGATCAAGTTACTACCGAACCTCGTAAGTCAACCAGAGTAAGATCTGCACCAGAGCGGTACGATAATCCTGTTCTGGAGGTCATGTTGCTAGACCATGACGAACCTACGAACAATGAGGAAGCAATGATGAGCCCAGATTCCGCGAAATGGCTTGAGGCCATGAAATATGAGATGGGATCCATGTATGAGAACAAAGTGTGGACTTTGGTTGACTTGCCCGATGATCGGCAAGCCATAGAAAATAAATGGATCTTCAAGAGGAAGACGAACGCTGATAGTAGTGTTACTATCTACAAAGCTAGACTTTTCAAAAAAGGTTTTGACAAAGTTCAAGGTGTTGACTACGATGAGATTTTCTCACTCGTAGCGATGCTTAAGTCTGTCTGAATCATGTTAGCAAATTGCCACATTTTATGAAATCTGGCAAATGGATGTCAAAACTACATTCCTTAATGGATTTCTTAAATAAGAGTTGTATATGATGCAACCAGAAGGTTTTGTCGATCCTAAAGGTGCTAACAGAATGTGCAAGCTCCAGCGATCCATCTATGGACTAGTGGAAGCATCTGAGTTGGAATATACGCTTTGATGAGTTGATCAAATCATATAGTTTTATACAGAGTTGTGGTGAAGCCTGTATTTACAAGAAAGTGAGTGGGAGCACTACAACATTTGTGATAAATATATGTGAAGGACATATTGTTGATTGGAAATAATGTAGAATTTTCTGGAAAGCATAAAGGTGTATTTGGAAGGAGTTTTTCAAATAAAGACATCAGTGAAGCTACTTACATATTGAGCATCAAGATCTATAGAGATAGATCAAGACGCTCGATAAGTTTTCTCAATGAGTACATACCTTGACAAGATTTTGAAGTAGTTCAAAATGGAACAGTCAAAGAAAGAGTTCTTACATGCGTTACAAGGTGTTAAATTGAGTAAGACTCAAAGCCCGACCACGACAGAAGATAGAAAGAGAATGAAAGTCATTCCCTATGCCTCAGCCATAGTTTCTATAAAATATGCCATGTTGTGTACCAGATATATTGTATACCCTACACTGAGTTTAGCAAGGGAGTACAATAATGATCTAGGAGTAGATCACTGGACAACGGTCAAAATTATCCTTAGTGGAATAAGGATATGTTTCTCGATTATGGAGGTGACAAAAGGTTCGTCGTAAAGGGTTACGTCGATGCAAATTTTGACACTGATCCAGATGAATCTAAGTCTCAATTTGGATACATTTTGAAAGTGGGCGCAATTAGCTAGAGTAGCTCCGTGTAGAGCATTGTTGACATCGAAATTTGCAAACTACATACGGATCTGAATGTGGCAGACCCGTAGACTAAACTTCTCTCACAATAAAACATGATCACACCTTAGTACTCTTTGGGTGTTAATCACATAGTGATGTGAACTAGATTATTGACTCTAGTAAACCCTTTGGGTGTTGGTCACATGACGATAGGAACTATGGGTGTTAATCACATGGTGATGTGAACTATTGGTGTTAAATCACATGGCGATGTGAACTAGATTATTGACTCTAGTGCAAGTGGGAGACTGAAGGAAATATGCCCTAGAGGCAATAATAAAGTTATTATTTATTTCCTTATATCATGATAAATTTTTATTATTCATGCTAGCATTGTATTAACCGGAAACATAATACATGTGTGAATACATAGACAAATAGAGTCTCACTAGTATGCCTCTACTTGACTAGCTCGTTGATCAAAGATGGTTATGTTTCCTAGCCATAGACATGAGTTGTCATTTGATTAATGGGATCACATCATTAGGAGAATGATGTGATTGACTTGACCCATTCCGTTAGCTTAGCACTTGATTGTTTAGTATGTTGCTATTGCTTTCTTAATGACTTATACATGTTCCTATGACTATGAGATTATGCAACTCCCGTTTACCGGAGGAACACTTTGTGTGCTACCAAACATCACAACATAAATGGGTGATTATAAAGGTGCTCTACAGGTGTCTCTGAAGGTACTTGTTGAGTTGGCGTATTTCGAGATTAGGATTTTTCACTCTGATCGTCGGAGAGGTATCTCTGGGCCCACTCGGTAATACACATCACTATAAGACTTGCAAGCATTGTAACTATTGAGTTAGTTGCGGGATGATGTATTACGGAACGAGTAAAGAGACTTGCCGGTAACGAGATTGAACTAGGTATTGAGATACCGACGATCGAATCTCGGGCAAGTAACATACCGATGACAAAGGGAACAACGTATGTTGTTATGCGGTTTGACCGATAAAGATCTTCGTAGAATATGTAGGAGCCAATATGAGCATCCAGGTTCCGCTATTGGTTATTGACCGAAGACGTTGTCTCGGTCATGTCTACATAGTTCTCGAACTCGTAAGGTCCGCACGCTTAACGTTCGGTGCCGATTTGTATTACGAGTTTATGTGTTTTGATGTACCGAAGGTAGTTCGATATCGCGGATGAAATCGGGGACATGACGAGCAGTCTCGAAATGGTTGAGACGTAAAGATCGATATATTGGACGACTATATTCGGACATCAAAAAGGTTTTGAGTGATTCGGATATTTTTCGGAGAACCGGAGAGTTACAGGACTTCGCCGGGGAGTATATGGGCCTTATCGGGCTTTAGGGGAAAGAGAGAGGAGAGGTTGCATGCCCCCCAATGCTTAGTCCTAATTGGACTAGGGGGAGGGGCGGCGCCCCATCCTTCCTTCTCTTCTCTTTTCCCTTTCCTTCTCTCCTACTCCTACTACTTGGAAGGGCTCCTAGTTCTACTAGGAAAGGGGGAATCCTACCCCCGGTGGGAGTAGGACTCCCCTAGGGCGCGCCATAGAGAGGGCTGGCCCTCCCCCTCCTCCACTCCTTTATATACGGGGAGGGGGGTACCCCTTGGAGACACAACAATTGATCATTGATCTTTTAGCCGTGTGCGGTGCCCCCCTCCACCATAATCCACCTCGGTCATATCGTACCGGTGCTTAGGCGAAGCCCTGCGTCGATAGCATCATCATCACCGTCATCACGCCATCGTGCTGATGGAACTCTCCCTCGAAGCTCTGCTGGATCGGAGTTCGTGGGACGTCATCGAGCTGAACGTGTGCTGAACTCGGAGGTGCCGTGCGTTTGGTACTTGGATCGGTCGGATCATGAAGACGTACGACTACATCAACTGATTTGTGCTAACGCTTCCGCTTTCGGTCTACGAGGGTACGTGGACACACTCTCCCCTCACGTTGCTATGCATCACCATGATCCTACGTGCGCGTAGGATATTTTTTGAAATTACTACGTTCCCCTACACAAGGTGGAGGGCGTGCACCCCTAGCCCAATCCGAATTGGGTGGGGGGCGTCCCACCTTCCTTCCCTCTCTCTCCTTTCCTTCTCTCCTACTCAAACAAGGGAAAGGAGGAATCCTACTCCCACAGGGAGTAGGACTGCCCCCTTGGGCGCGCCATAGAGGGTCGGCCCTCCCCCTCCTCCACTCCTTTATATACGGGGGAGGAGGGCACCCCATAGACACACAAGTTGATCTCTTAGCCGTGTGCGGTGCCCCCCTCCACAGATTTCCACCTCGGCCATATCGTTGTAGTGCTTAGGCGAAGCCCTGCGTCGGTAACTTCATCATCACTGTCATCACGCCGTCGTGCTGACGAAGCTCTCCCTCGACACTCACCTAGATCTAGAGTTCGTGGGACATCACCGAGTTGAACGTGTGCAGATCACGGAGGTGTCGTACCTTCGGTGCTAGGATCGGTCAGATCGTGAAGAGGTACGACTACATCAACCACATTGTCATAACACTTTCGCTTACGTTCTATGAGGGTACGTGGACAACACTCTCCCCTCTCGTTGCTATGCATCACCTAGATGGATCTTGCATGTGCGTAGGAATTTTTTTAAAATTACTGCGTTCCCCAACAGTGGTATCAGAGCCAGGTCTATGCATAGATGTTATATGCACGAGTAGAACACAAAGGAGTTGTGGGCGTGGGTATATACATATTGCTTGCCGTCACTAGTTGATTCTTGATTCAGCGGTATTGTTGGATGAAGCGGCTCAGACCGACATTACGGGTACGCTTATGCGAGACTGGTTCTACCGACGTCCTTTGTACACAGGTGGCTAGTGGGTGTCAGTTTCTCCAACTTTAGTTGAATCGGATTCAATGAACCGGGTTCTTTCTGAAGATCAAAAATCAATCACTATACCATGTTGTGGTTTTTGATGCGTAGGTAAGAACGGTTCTTGCTCATCCCGTAGCAACCACGTAAAACTTGCAACAATAAAGTAGAGGACATCTAACTTGTTTTCGCAGGGCATCTTGTGATGTGATATGGTCAAGACATGATGCTAAATTTTATTGTATGATATGATCACGTTTTGTAACAGAGTTATCGGCAACTGGCAGGAGCCATATGGTTGTCGCTTTATTGTATGAAATCCAATCGCCATGTAATTGCTTTACTTTATCAATAAGCGGTGGCGATAGTCGTAGAAGCAATAGTTGACGAGACGACAATGATGCTTCAATGGAGATCAAGGTGTTAAGCCGGTGATGATGGTGATCATGACGGTGCTTTGGATATGGAGATCAAAGGCACAAGATGATGATGACCATATCATATCACTTATATTGATTGCATGTGATGTTTATCCTTTATGCATCTTATTTTGCTTAGTTCGGCGATAGCATTATAAGATGATCTCTCACTAAATTTCAAGGTATAAGTGTTCTCCCTAAGTATGCACCGTTGCTACAATTCGTCGTGCCGATACACCACGTGATGATCGGGTGTGATAAGCTCTACGTTCACATACAATGGTTGCAAGCCAGTTTTGCACACGCGGAATACTCGGGTTAAACTTGACGAGCCTAGCATATGCAGATATGGCCTCGGAACACTGAAACCGAAAGGTCGAGTGTGATTCATATAGTAGATATGATCAACATAGTGATGTTCACCATTGGAAACTACTCCATCTCACGTGATGATTGGACATGGTTTAGTTGATATGGATCACGTGATCACTTAGATTATTACAGGGATGTCTGTCTAAGTGGGAGTTCTTAAGTAATATGATTAATTGAACTTTAATTTATCATGAACTTAGTACCTAATAGTATTTTGCATGTCTATGTTGTTGTAGATAGATGGCCCGTGTTGTTGTTCCGTTGAATTTTAATGTGTTCCTAGAGAAAGCTAAGTTGAAATATGATGGTAGCAATTACACCGACTGGGTCCATAACTTGAGGATTATCCTCATTGTTACACAGAAGAATTACGTCCTGGAAGCACCGCTAGGTGACAAACCCGCTGCAGGAGCAACACCAAATGTTATGAACACCTGGTAGAGCAAAGCTAATGACTACTCGATAGTTCGGTGTGCCATGCATTACGGCTTAGAACCGGGACTTCAACGATGTTTTGAACGTCACGGAGCATATGAGATGTTCCCGGAGTTGAAGTTAATATTTCAAGCAAATGCCCGGATTGAGAGATATGAAGTCTCCAATAAGTTCTACAGCTGCAAAATGGAGGAGAATAGTTCTGTCAGTGAACATATACTCAGAATGTCTGGGTACCACAACCACTTGACTCAGTTGGGAGTTAATCTACCTGATGATAGTGTCATTGACAGAGTTCTTCAATCACTGCCACCAAGCTACGAGAGCTTTCTGATGAACTATAATATGCAAGGGATGGATAAGACGATTCCCGAGCTCTTCGCAATGCTAAAGGCTGCAGAGGTAGAAATCAAGAAGGAGCATCAAGTGTTGATGGTCAACAAGACCACCAGTTTCAAGAAAAAGGGTAAAGGGAAGAAGGGGAACTTCAATAAGAACAGCAAGCAAGTAGCTGCTCAAGTGAAGAAGCCCAAGTCTGGACCTAAGCCTAAGGCTGAGTGCTTCTATTGCAAAGGGACTGTGACGGTGTCCTGGACTAGGGGGTACTCAACACGTCATCTCCCGATCTGATAGATTGGGCCGAGGACCCCTGTGGCCGTATACTCATGGGCCAGTTCGGACAACTGCCGCATACAAGGAAGATTTCACAAGACTTGGCGATCAAGACAAGGACTTCTCCCCACCGGCGTATTCGGCTAGGACTCTTGTTAACCTAGGCCTCTGGTGCATTATATAAACCAGGGCCAGGCTAGTCGATAGATCAGATATACACATCAACAATCATATCATAGGCTAGCTTCTAGGGTTTAGCCTCTCTGATCTCGTGGTAGATCAACTCTTGTACTACCCATATCATCAATATTAATCAAGTAGGACGTAGGGTTTTACCTCCATCAAGAGGGCCCAAACCTGGATAAAACTTTGTGTCCCCTGCCTCCTGTTACCATCGATCCTAGAAGCACAGTTCGGGACCCCCTACCCGAGATCCGCCGGTTTTGACACCGACATTGGTGCTTTCATTGAGAGTTCCGCTGTGTGATCGACAAAAGGATCGATAGCTCGCCTGCAGATCAACTGCGACTTCGGCATCTTCGTCACTAGCTCGACTGGTCACCTTGGTTCAACCAAGAACTGCGCCCCGTGTTCGGATCACCATGTTCGAACAAGGGCCTTCATCAACACCAACTCCGATCTCTATCAAGATCATGGAGGAATCGTCCATGGAGCTCGGGGGCTCAACGTCAACATTGCCCTCGGGCGACCGTGCTGTTTTTCGGAACAGCGAACGCGTATCCGCCGCCACCGCCTCCTCGAGCGTCGCTTTAACGATCGCTCCGGTGGAATTGTGCGGAATCGAGTCTACAACAACCCTGGAAAATTTCGTCGAGTTCCGATGGAGGAATCTCCGGCAATCTATGATATACCGGAGCCCTGTCTAATCTGGACGGGAATCCGGACGAGTTTAGGGCGTGGTGTCCAGCTTCTAGCTTGGACGTCCTTTGAAATATCCAACCGTTGATCGGCTGCGGAATTCCTATATCTACCACCTCTCAAAATTTCAGCTCGATCCGACCGTCCAAACTCCGGGAACCTTCCGATTAGTGTATCACTTTTTGGATCTGTTTTCTGCGCGAAAAGGAATCCGACCCGAGTTCGTCTTTTTTATGAACAGGATTTCGGACATCCCTTTTGAAGTAAGTTTTGTATGGGGTATTGTGTTTTGTTTCCGAACACATCCCACTAACTTTAAGATCTTTTGAACATGATCTTCAACATCATGCTGGTGTCAAACCAGTCCGGCAATATTGCTCCACGGCTGCCGACCTGCGCTGGACACGTCGTCACTTTGTTGAGCCGAGCTCAACTTCTTCGGATCATCATCTCGGCAAGCCGAACAAGAGTCCGGCATCGTGAAGGATAAATCATCACCAACATTGCCGCCCCATGGATTACACGGAGCGGGCATACCGGCATCACCGCACGGTCGCTTCATCAAGCCGGCATCGACCACGTCACGACCTGCATCGACAGGGCCGCACTATTGCTTCTTCAAGCTGGTGTCCATCACGCCGACCTACTTCGACTCATCGGTTGACATCGAGGCTTTGACATCTCGGCTGGACCGGGGGCTTCGCCATCTCTTTATCAACCTACTCCGGACACTTCGGCGTCACTAGCCGACCAGCTTCGTCACGTTAGCTCGGCCGAGGGCTTTGCCTCAGCGAGTCAACCTTTACCAGCATTGCCATGCCGTCGTTTTATCGCCCATCAGGCAATGGGTGTGCGGAGCGGGTCCCAATTTTAGGAATCACCTTCCTTCATATTGCTACAACAAATAAACCAGGTGCTATTAATCCTAGTATTTTTTGCTTGTTTGGGTTCATTTTTCTCAATGAATTATTACTCTGGTTTGTCCATCATATGTACACAGGTCTATCAAATGGTGGCCGCATTGACGACAGTTGCATGGTGGTTCGGTCAGTTTCCGTACATAGTCCGGCGAACGCCGCATCTGGAGCTCGGACCGACCTGCGAATTCAGGCTTTGCCACGCCTTTACTGCATCACGCTGATGCCCTGCATCGACATTGACTTCGGCGCCAGGCCATATTTCTTTTATTACTCACTTTGCATAAATTATTTATTATGAAATGATTTTTTTAATTATCATTATTACTATTATCTCCGGTTTGCACTATTTTTTGTGCACAGGAAAATGATCCGGGGACTTTGGCGTCACTCTGCCGGTCTGCATTGACCGTGCTATGTCACCACTTCGTCGTGTCAAGCTCTCCGCTCCGCCACCTCGGGACCGGCTTGGGGGATGGAACCTTGCCCCGCATCAAGCTCGGACCGCGTCATCAATACCGAACACATTAGCCAGCTAAGTCGCTTTCATGCTCAAAGCTTTAATTTCTAACTTGTGTTCGGTTCGACCAAGCATTATACTTTTTTGGAAAAAAGTTGCCTGTAAAATTTTTTCCTTGTCCAAACTTTGTTTGTGACACACAAATTCAAGGACCCAATTCACTTGGGGGCTTCCTTTATGAAGCTTTTTCCTCTTGCATGTGATTATACTTGTACGGCTTCGTTCCTTGTTCGTGTATTATGCCACAATATGCACCATATTGACTTAAGCGATTTGCAAGCTGGGTTGCCTCGCTCCTGTGTTTACCCCTATGTTCCCGATTGTTCGGCTAGGGAGTAAAGGGAGCACCTCTGTGATTGTCATGGTCGGGTCACCCGAGCCGGACCTCAGACTGGGTGAAGCCGAAAGCTAGTGCTCTTATAGTTTTCAATGATGATCGGCACACAACGGAACTCATGAGTACAAAAAATCTATTGCACAAGTCTCATAATAACAATGAGCACCGAAGAAAGGTATCAGCGGGGGTACTATTTTCTTCGAAGATGCTTCTTACACTTCACGGTAATATAGCATAAGTTCCCTGAGCGTGCTTTGTCTGTTACAGCCTTATGGCCTGATTGCCTGGTTATTGGAAACACCGTCGATATTCTCGACCGATGGAGTACATAACACTTTTCGGTCCTTGACCGAAGAGGGATAAGCTGACGGTCGGTTATGACGCGTTTAAAGTTCGGTTGAACATAGATATGATATAAGTACTTCGGTACATGCAATCATTCTTCTACCCAAGTCACTTGGGGGCTCTTAAGTTTATTCGAGCCATTTTATAATAAGTGTTCTTCTTCTTAGTCGTTGCAAAGTTTTATTATTATTTATCACTCCTTTTTTCGACACGAGTGTGCGATCACTAGCCGGGGAGCCTAATTTCTCTCTCAAAGCCGCTAGAGTTTAGTTTGCTAAACTGGCCTAATGAGAAGTACACCGCCCTCGGGATAGGAGGTTGAAGCCGTAGGCTGACCCGCTCGAAGTCTTGAGATAGGATGTATCATGTTAAAGCACGACAGAAGCACTTTTTTTTTTCTAAAACCAATTTTTGGATTGGCACCGAACACTTGATCTTGTTCGGACGTCAAGTTTTTACTGACGTTTTTTGGCTTTTCGAGCCTATGGCACTTTTAAACTATTTGTGCTTTTCCAGCATTAGTCTCGCAGTGCAACGCCGGACACCTTTAGGGATTCGGCAAAAACATTCTTAGATATTGCTATATATGCATCGGTTTCGAATTGTGTCTTCGGTCAATAGTTGGGTTGCCCGGCTCCTGCAGTTGCTTCCTACGTTCCGTTTTGTTCGGCTAGGCGTGCAAAGGGAGAACCACTGCGATTGTGCTTCCAGCTCACATGGTTAAGCACCTCAGTGGAGAAAGCCGAAAACTGACTGTCACAATAAGCGTAAACTGGTTAGCAATCCGATGATTATGTTAAAAGACGGGCCGTTCATAACATTGGCCGAAGTGTTTACGGCTTGACCCCGACTGTCTCCGAACACTACCGGGGGCTATTAACTGGCCTCCCAAACTAAATCCTTGATATTTTGCTCTTACATTAGACCTGAGGTTTAATGATCATGCTTAGCATGACAACCCAAAGAAAGGAACCGATAGCGGGACTATTTTCTTTGGAAGACATTTCTTCTGTTAAACAGTAATATAACATATCTCTCTGCGTACCTTTGTTTATAAAACCGTATGGCCAGATTGCCTTGTTTGTTGTAAATCTTTGCCCTCATAAAGGCTTTATAAAGTAGGACAAACACTCCTCGGCTACTGGCCGAGGAGGTGGAAGCCGATGGTCGGTCAACAAAGTTTTGTACAATGCGGATCCAAGCATTAATGACATAAAGTACTTGGATACATAGAGTCATTACACATAATTTGTGATTTTACTATGGATATTGATCCTTAATTCGGCCACCCGTGCCTGCATTAAGGCTCGGGGGCTACTGGGCTTCGGGCTTATTATTTACAAATATTAAAGGGGCACATCGATCCCCTGATCTGGTGTTGCCACCCGACCAGTGTCTCGGGGGCTACTGCATTGCTTGTCCAATGCAGAGAATTTTATGTGCAATATAGTTTCCGAGGAGATTTTGATCCTCAGGTTGGTCGGCCGCACCCAACCTGAGTCTCGAGGACTGAGCACGCCGCTTTTAGTGTCCCGAAGTATTCTGCCGAGCTAGGACTTGATCCTCAGGCCGATTTTGCAAATCAACCTAAGTCTCAGCGGCTACTGGGATCAGCGGTCTTACGTCATCCTTCATGTGCATCTCGGGTTTTACACCGATACACACCTTGAGGGCTACTGGCTATATATCTCGGCAGAGAATAAATTGCACCAACAAAAAATATTCACAAAAATCGGCCCACATTCGGGGTGGTGCACCACCTCGGAAGCAGTCCGGCATAAAGCTCGGGCGCTAGTGGCTGGCTCCATAGAGGGCATTTCCGGCATTAAGCTCGGCTAAACTCCTTCAACTTTTTTGAACCAAGGTGATATGACACCTCGGATATAGTCCGACGTTGGAGCTGGGACACTGTCCGGCGTTGAAGCTTGGACATAGTCTGGCGTTGGAGCTCGGATACATTCCGGTGTTGGAGCTCGGAAGCGGTCCGGCATTGGTGCTCGGCCGCAAAAGATACCTCGAATGCAGTCCGGCGTTAGAGCTCGGACGCAAGAGGACACTGCCTCCCGGGAACAACTTCAAACCCGAGGTGTGGCATAAAAATAATAAGGCATTGGTAAAGGCCGAAAACTTAAAGGGGCTCCTCGGATACCCGATGTATAAACTTGTCGAATTCATTTCGGCGATCCTCAAGATCGAAGATGAGAAGATTTGTTGAACCAGTTTTCAAGACCAACGACCGAAGATGAAGAACAGATTGGAAGAATCGAGGAGCGTCCCTAACTTGAAGACCGGTTCAGGGGGCTACTGACGGTGTCCTGGACTAGGGGGTACTCAACACGTCATCTCCCGATCTGATAGATTGGGCCGAGGACCCCTGTGGCCGTATACTCATGGGCCAGTTCGGACAACTGCCGCATACAAGGAAGATTCCACAAGACTTGGCGATCAAGACAAGGACTTCTCCCCATCGGCGTATTCGGCTAGGACTCTTGTTAACCTAGGCCTCTGGTGTATTATATAAACCAGGGCCAGGCTAGTCGATAGATCAGATATACACATCAACAATCATACCATAGGCTAGCTTCTAGGGTTTAGCCTCTCTGATCTCGTGGTAGATCAACTCTTGTACTACCCATATCATCAATATTAATCAAGCAGGACGTAGGGTTTTACCTCCATCAATAGGGCCCGAAGCTGGGTAAAACTTTGTGTCCCCTGCCTCCTGTTACCATCGATCCTAGACGCACAGTTCGGGACCCCCTACCCGAGATCCGCCGGTTTTGACACCGACAGACTGGTTAGTGGAAACGAAACTGCCCCAAGTATTTGGCGGAGAAGAAGGATGGTAAAGTGAAAGGTATATTTGATATACATGTTATTGATATGTACCTTACTAATGCTCGCAGTAGCGCCTGGGTATTTGATACTGGTTCTTTTGCTAATATTTACAACTCGAAACAGGGGCTACGGATTAAGAGAAGATTGGCTAAGGACGAGGTGACGATGCGCGTGGGAAATGGTTCCAAAGTCGATGTGATCGCCATCGGCACGCTACCTCTACATCTACCTTCGGGATTAGTTTTAGACCTAAATAATTGTTATTTGGTGCCAGCGTTGAGCATGAACATTATATCTAGATCTTGTTTAATGCGAGACGGTTATTCATTTAAATCAGAGAATAATGGTTGTTCTATTTATATGAGTAATATCTTTTATGGTCATGCACCCTTGATGAGTGGTCTATTTTTACTAAATCTTGATAGTAGTGATACACATGTTTATAGTATTGAAGCCAAAAGATATAAGTTTAATAATGATAGTGCAACTTATTTGTGGCACTGCCGTTTAGGTCATATTGGTGTAAAGCGCATGAAGAAACTCCATGCTGATGGAGTTTTGGAATCACTTGATTATAAAGCACTTGATGCTTGTGAACCATGCCTCATGGGCAAGATGACTAAGACTCCGTTCTCCGAAAGAATGGAGCGAGCAACAGACTTGTTGGAAATAATACATACTGATGTATGCGGTCCGATGAGTGTTGATGCTCGCGGCGGGTATCGTTATTTTCTTACCTTCACAGATGATTTGAGAAGATATGGGTATATCTACTTGATGAAACATAAGTCTGAAACATTTGAAAAGTTCAACAAATTTCAGTGTGAAGTGAAAAATCATCGTAACAAGAAAATTAAATTTTCTACGATCCGATCGTGGAGGAGAATATTTGAGTTACGAGTTTGGTCTTCATTTGAAACAATGCGGAATAGTTTCGCAACTCACGCCACCTGGAACACCACAGCATAATGGTGTGTCCGAACATCGTAACCGCACTTTATTAGATATGGTGTGATCTATGATGTCTCTTACTGATTTACCACTATCATTTTGGGGTTATGCTTTAGAGACGGCTGCATTCACGTTAAATAGGGCACCATCGAAATCCGTTGAGATGACACCTTATGAACTGTGGTTTGGCAAGAAACCCAAATTGTCGTTTCTTAAAGTTTGGGGTTGCGATGCTTATGTTAAAAAGCTTCAACCTGATAAGCTCGAACCCAAATCAGAAAATGTGTCTTCATAGGATACCCAAAGGAGACTGTTGGGTACACCTTCTATCACAGATCTGAAGCAAGATATTCGTTGCTAAGTTGTTATTTATATTTCCTTATATCATGATAAATGTTTATTATTCATGCTAGAATTGTATTAACCGGAAACTTATTACATGTGTGAATACATAGACAAACAGAGTGTCCCAAGTATGCCTCTACTAGACTAGCTCGTTAATCAAACATGGTTAAGTTTCCTAGCCATAGACATGTGTTGTCATTTGATGAACGGGATCACACCATAAAAGATATTACTCATATAAATAGAACAACAATTATTCTCTGATTTAAATGAATAACCGTCTCGCATCAAACAAGATCCATATATAATGTTCATGCTCAATGCTGGCACCAAATAACAATTATTTAGGTAGACGTAGAGGTAGTGTGCCGACATCGATCCCGTCGACTTTGGAACCATTTCCCACATGCATCGTCACCTCGTCCTTAGCCAATCTTCGCTTAATCCGTAGCCCCTGTTTAAAGTTGCAAATGTTAGCAACAGAACCAGTATCAAATACCCATGCGCTACTACGAGCATTAGTAAGGTACACATCAATAACATGTATATCAAATATACATTTCACTTTGCCATCCTTCTTCTTCGCCAAATACTTGGGGCAGTTCCGCTTCCAGTGACCTGTTCCTTTGCAGTAGAAGCACTCAGTCTCAGGCTTAGGTCCAGGCTGTGACGCCCCCGATTCAATCATACACTAATCATACACGCAAACGTGTACGATCAAGATCAGGGACTCACGGGAAGATATCACAACACAACTCTGAAAATAAAATAAGTCATACAAGCATCATATTACAAGCCAGGGGCCTTGAGGGCTCGAATACAAGAGCTCGATCATAGACGAGTCAGCGGAAGCAACAATATCTGAGCACACACATAAGTTAAACAAGTTTGCCTTAAGAAGGCTAGCACAAACTGGGATACGAATCGAAAGAGGCGCAGACCTCCTACCTGGGATCCTCCTAAACTACTCCTGGTCGTCGTCAGCGGCCTGCACGTAGTAGTAGGCACCACCAGTGTAGTAGGAGTCGTCGTCGATGGTGGCGTATTGCCCCTGGACTCCAATGTCTGGTCGCAATAATCCGGTATAGAAACGGGGGAAAAGGGGGAGCAAAGCAACCGTGAGTACTCATCCAAAGTACTCGCAAGCAAGGAACCACACTACATATGCATGCATTGGTAACAAATGGAAAAGGGGTAGCAATGTGGACTGAACTACGCTTCTGGTAACCTCCATCTTGCAGCAGAAGAAGAGAGTAGATGGTAAGTTCACCAAGTAGCATCGCATAGCATAATCCTACCCGGTGATCCTCCCCTCATCGCCCTGTGAGAGAGTGATCACCGGTTGTATCTGGCACTTGGACACACTTTTCTGGGTCATGCCCGGCCTCGGAAGATCAACACGTCGCAGCCCTACCTAGGCACAACAGAGAGGTCAGCATGCCGGTCTAAATCATATGGCGCGGGGGTATGGGCCCCTCGCCCATTGCACACCTGCATGTTGCGAACGCGGCCGGCGAGCAGACCTAGCCTCCCTTATACAAGAGCAGGTGTTCCAGTCCAACCTGGCGCGCGCCGCTCAGTCGCTGGCATCAAGAAGGCTTCGGCTGATACCACGACGTCGAGTGCCCATAACTATTCCCGCGTAGTTAGTTAGTGCGTATAGGTTAGTGGCCAAACTCAGATCAAATACACAGATCTCGTGAAGCGTGTTATTTGAAATAACCGCGGTCGCCGACCAGGGCCAGGCCCACCTCTCTCCTAGGTGGTCTCAACCTGCCCTGTCGCTCCGCCACGAAGATCCACTTAGAGGGCCATCGGGCCAAACATCCTTTCGGACCCAATCCGTGAATCACTCGCGGGTACTCTACGAGCCGACCCGACTTTAGTCACCACAAGTATCATATATTATGTATATAAGTATAAACCCGTGATCACCTCCCAAGTGATCACGGCCTGATAGTATAGCATGGCAGACAGACAAGGCCACTGATGATAAACTAGCATCCTATACCAAGCCTTTAGGATTGCAGGTAAGGTACCAATGACTGTAGCAACAATGACAGGCTATGCATCATGATAGGATTAACGGAAAGCAGTAACATGCTACACTACTCTAATGCAAGCAATAGAGAGAAGAGTAGGCGATATCTGGTGATCAAGGGGGGGGCTTGCCTGGTTGCTCTGGAAAGTAGGGGTCGTCAACAACGTAGTCAGATGGGGCACCAGCAGCGGCGTCAGTCTCGTAGTGTATTGGAGAGAAGAGGGGGAAGAAACAATGAATACAATGCAAACAGATGCATAACGATGCATGGCATGACAAGTAGCGGTGCTAGGTGTGCCTTAACGCGGTATGAGGTGATACCGGTGAAGGGGGGAAACATCCGGGAAAATATCCCCGGTGTTTCACGTTTTTGGGCAGATGAATCGAAGGGGGAAAGTTGCATGTTCTCTATGCTAGGGATGCGTGGCGGACAAACGGGCTGCGTATCCGAATTTGTCTCGTCGTTCTGAGCAACTTTCATGTACAAAGTTTTTCCATCCGAGCTATGGTTTATTTTATATTAATTTTAAAAGATTTAAATTATTAGGATTTATTTAATTATTTTAGATCAACATTATCCAGAACAGTGCACGTTGACGTCAGCATGACGTCAGCAGTCAACGTTGACCGTTGACCTGGTCAACCTGACAGGTGGGTCCCACCTGTCAGCGACACATTTTAATTAACCAATTTTAATTAACCTAACCAGGATTAATTAGGGGTGGGCCCCACTAGTCAGTGACTACATAATTAGCTAATTAACTAATTAGGTTAATTAGGTAAGTAATGTTCAATTAGTTTAATTAAACAAGATTAATTTATTTAATTAATTATTTATTTAATTAATTATTATTATTATTTTAATTCCTTTTTTTAACGTTCTCAGGGGCGTGGGGCCCTCGTGTCATAGCCCCATGGCCTTAGCGGTTGGGCGGCGGTTAACGGGCTGGCGTTGGGCGCTAGCCCTGGCTACCAGGGGGCGCCGGAGCAGCATGGCAGGAGGGCGGGCACGCGCGTCGCGAGGCACGCGCTCCAAGGCAGCAGGCGCGAGCGGGAGGGACCGCGATGGCGCGGGCGGAGCGGGACGTGATCCGGGTGTGGCAGGGACGCGCAGGTCGTGCACGCGAGGCCGGGGCGGAAGCGAGCGGTGAGCAGGCAGTGGGGAGCGGCGCGGCCGTCGGAGTAGAGGGGAGGGCGTCGGGGGCGCGTGCGGTAGCAAGCAATGGCGAGTGGGAGCGGCCTGCTGGGCACTGGTGGGTGCGGGGTTTGCGGCGGCGGCAGTGGCGGGGCCGCGGCGAGGTCAGGCGGGGCGGCGGCTGGCCGGGACGAGGTGCGCGCAACCGAGGATGAAGGAGGGGTGCGACGCACGAATATAAGAGGCTAGAGGCAGCAGCAACGGTGGCGGGCGAGGGAGGCGCGAGCGCGGCAGGGTCGCAGTGGCGGGCGGCGAGTGTGGTGGCCGCGGCGCGCACTGGCGGCGCATGCGCGGGACGAGGCCACGGCGAGTGAAGAGGCAGAGCGAGGCGAGGCTTGG
>NC_041380.1:270874435-270978420 GCF_002162155.2 Triticum dicoccoides
CTGGGGGGAGTGGGGGTTATGGGGAGTGGGTGAGTGGCCGGTTGGTCCGGTTGGGCCGGTGGCCTGCTGGGCCTGAGCCCAGTGGGAGGGGTGTTTCCCTTTTTGTTTTTTTGTTAGTTTGTTTTTTCTTTTGTATTTTCTTTCTTTTACTTATTTTCTTTTCTATTTTATTTAAATTTAAATCATTTAGGAATTTTATAAAAATGTGTTTATTACACCATATTTACATATGTAAAATATGGCACCTCCCGAACAATTTTGTTTTAACTTTTGAAAAGTTTGACGTCTGACATTTATTTAAACTTTTGAATTTGAATTTTTTTTGATCCAACACGAGATTAGCAACAGTAACCGGGGTGATGTGGCACCGTTAACATGGGATTACTATAGCATGATTATCCGGGCGTTACAAAACTCCTCCACTACAAGAAATCTCGTCCCGAGATTTTAGGAGGTAGTGGGAAACAATGCGGGGTATTCATCACGCACGCGATCCTCGCGTTCCCAAGTGGCTTCATCTTCAGAGTGATGCGACCACTGGACCTTGAGGAATTTGATCGCCTTATGACGGGTGCGGCGTTCAGCTTGGTTGAGAATTCGGACCTGATGCTCTTTATAGGAGAGGTCCAGTTGCAATTCGAGCACTTCCTGATCCACTGCTCGGATTGGATCCTTGAAGCAACGGCGGAGCTGTGACATGTGGAACACATCATGAACCTGAGAAAGGTTGGACGAAAGCTCCAGTTGATATGCCACTTTTCCACGCCTTTCGAGAATAGTGAATGGGCCAATATAGCGAGGAGCTAGCTTGCCCTTGATCCCGAAGCGGTGAGCACCCTTCATTGGTGTAACTCGAAGATAAGCCTTTTCGCCAGGTTGATAGACCATGTCTTTGTGATGACGGTCATACTGACTCTTCTGACGTGACTTTGCAGTCTTGAGATTCTCGCGAATAATGTGGACTTGTTCTTCGTCCTGTTGGATAATATCCGGACCGAAGAGTGGACGTTCCCTAGTTTCTGACCAGTTCAGAGGGGTCCGACACTTTCGTCCATATAACACTTCGGAGGGGAACATCTTCAGACTAGCTTGATAGCTATTATTATAAGAGAACTCGGCATACGGAAGAGATTCCTCCCATTTCTTGCCGAAGGAAATTAGACAAGCTCGAAGCATGTCCTCGAGAACTTGGTTGACACGTTCAACTTGTCCTTGCGACTGAGGATGAAACGCAGTACTGAATGACAGATGAGTTCCCATAGATTCTTGGAAACTAGCCCAGAATCTTGAAGTGAACAAGCTGCCATGGTCTAAACTGATAACCAGTGGAATACCGTGAAGTGAAACAATTCTGGACATGTAGAGAGTTGCAAGCTGACTGGCAGTGATTGTTTCTTTAACCGCCAGAAAATGTGCAACTTTAGAAAGTCGATCGATGACGACAAGAATAGCATCATTACCTTTCTGCGATTTGGGAAACCCAGTGACGAAGTCCATTTCAACATGGTCCCATTTCCATTCAGGAATAGTGATAGGTTGTAGAGTTCCAGCAGGCCTTTGATGTTCAGCTTTTATACGACGGCAAACGTCACACTCAGCAACATATCGAGCAATGTCTTGCTTCATATTAGACCACCAGAATCTCTGAGGGATGTCTTGGTACATCTTTGTACTACGAGGATGGATAGATAGAGGCGTATCATGAGCTTCTTTCATAACCTTTTTAGTCTGATCCAGGTTTGTCCTTGAACATGGTACCACTAGGCAGCCTTTGAAGTACGAGGCGCCATCATCGGCGATAGTGAAGAATGAGGGCTTTCCTTCTGCGAGATGGCGTTTAATCTTCTGGACTTCAGAGTCATAACCTTGAATAGTCTTTATACCATCTACGAGATCTGGTACGACAGCCAGGGTATTTAGAGAACCCTTAGTAACAACACGAAGATTCATCTTTTGGAACTCCGAGGGAGGGGGAGTGATACGTCTCCAACGTATCTATAATTTTTGATTGCTCCAGGCTATATTATCTACTGTTTTGCACTATATTGGGCTTTATTTTCCACTTTTATATTATTTTTGGGACTAACCTATTAACCGGAGGCCCAACCCAGAATTGCTGTTTTTTTGCCTATTTCAGTGTTTCGAATAAACAGAATATCAAACGGAGTCCAAACGGAATAAAATCTTCGGGAATGTGATTTTCTCACCGAACGTGATCCAGGAGACTTGGACCCTGCTCCAAGGAACAAAAGAGGCGGTCACGAGGGTGGGGGGTGCCCCCCTAGGGCGCACCCCCTGCCTCGTGGGCCCCTCGTTGCTCCTCCGGCGTACTTCTTCCTCCTATATATAAACACGTACCCCCAAACGAGCAGAACAGGAGCCAAAAACCTAATTCCACCACCGCAACTTTCTGTATCCACGAGATCCCATCTTGGGGCCTGTTCCGGAGCTCCGCCGGAAGAGGGCCGTCATCACGGAGGGCTTCTACATCATCATAGCCTCTCCGATGAAGTGTGAGTAGTTTACCTCAGACCTTCGGGTCCATAGTTAGTAGCTAGATGGCTTCTTCTCTCTCTTTGAATCTCAATACAAAGTTCTCCCCCTCTATTGTGGAGATCTATTCGATGTAATCTTGTTTTTGCGGTGTGTTTGTTGAGACCGATGAATTGTGGGTTTATGATCAAGTCTATCTATGAATAATATTTGAATCTTCTCTGAATTCTTTTATGTATGATTGGTTATCTTTGCAAGTCTCTTCGAATTATCCGTTTGGTTTGGCCAACTAGATTGGTAGTTCTTGCCATGGGAGAAGTGCTTAGCTTTGGGTTCGATCTTGCGGTGTCCTTACCCAGTGACAGAAGGGGCAGCAAGGCATGTATTGTATCGTTGCCATCGAGGATAACAAGATGGGGTTTATTTCATATTGCATGAATTTATCTCTCTACATCATGTCATCTTGCTTAAGGCGTTACTATGTTTTTAACTTAATACTCTAGATGCATGCTGGATAGCGGTCGATGAGTGGAGTAATAGTAGTAGATGCAGAATCGTTTCGATCTACTTGTCACGGACGTGATGCCTATATACATGATCATGCCTAGATATTCTCATAACTATGCTCAATTCTGTCAATTTCTCAACAGTAATTTGTTCACCCACCATAGAATACTTATGCTCTTGAGAGAAACCACTAGTGAAACCTATGGCCCCCGGGTCTATTCTCATCATATCAATCTCCATTACTTTAATCTTGCTTTGCCTTTTACTTTGCCTTTACTTTTTTCTTTGCATCTTTATACCAAAAATATTATATCTATCAGATCCCACTCTCTTAAGTGACCGTGAAGGGCTTGACAACCCCTAATCGCGTTGGTTGCGAGTAGCTATCGCTTTGTGCAGGTACGAGGGACTTGAGCGTGGGCTCCTACTAGATTGATACCTTGGTTCTCAAAAACCAAGGGAAATACTTACGCTACTCTGCTGCATCATCCCTTCCTCTTCGGGGAAAACCAACGCAAGCTCAAGATGTAGCAAGAAGGATTTCTGGCGCCATTGCCGGGGAGTCTACGCAAAAAGTCAACATACCAAGTACCCATCACAATCCCTATCTCTCGCATTACATTATTTGCCATTTGCCTCTCGTTTTCCTCTCCCCCAATTCACTCTTGTCATTTTATTCGCCCTCTCTCTCTCCCTATCATCCCTCTCTATTTGCCTCTTTTGCCCGTTCACTCTTGTTTGCTTGCCGTCATGACTAGTCTCATATCTTCTCCGTTGTCTCCCGAGAGTGAAGTTCTAAATTTTAAACAAAGGGAGGGAGAAAATCTAAAAGATGCTTGGTATAGAATTTGCAATGCTCAAAATATATCTACTTGGAAGAAATCTACCTTAGTTCTTCTCTGCAATTTTTATGTAGGTGTTAATCCTTGGTATAGATATATCCTCGATACCATTACCGGAGGGAATCTCTTGGGTAGCCATACTTTTGATTCTTATAATGCTATGCTAAATTTATTTGGCTCACCACCTCTTTTGGTTAATGGAACCACGTTAACTTTGGAGCATGTTATGCAAAGACTTGAAATTATCGAAAATAAAGTTGCTACTGTTGAATCAATTGAAAATCTAGATAAAAAGATCCACAATAAAATTACTCAATATGGATCTAAGGTAGGAATGACTTTGAAAAATATTAAGGAAAAAGAACCCATAGTTAATGAGAGAATGAACTTAGATTCCACGAGAATTGTTAAACTTGAGGGTATCATTACAAATTTGGGAACTGCTTTTTCTTCCGTAAATAATACTCCAAGTCCTCCTACTAAAATTGCCAAGCTTATGTATGTTCCTAAAAATAAGGGTGAATCATCTAGTAAAGAAACTGCGGATCTTAAATCTATAAGTGTTCATCCCGATCTTTTTGCTATCATTAAGGAACCATTTTTTACACATGAATTTTTCGATCTTGTGCCTAAAAGTTTGATAATTAATAAAAAGAAATAAATTCCTAAAGATGGTAGATTCCTAATTGAAGAATTGCCTACCAAAGATGGCAATACCTAGATCTATCCTCGCTTTTATGCCTAGCTAGGGGCATTAAACGATAGCGCTTGTTGGGAGGCAACCCGATTTTATTTTTATTCCTTTATTTTTGCTCATGTTTAGTAATAAATAAATTATTTAGCCTCTGTTTTTGTTGTGTTTTTTTGTGTTTAATTAGTGTTTGTGCCAAGTAGAACCGTTGGGAAGACTTGGGGAAAGTCTTGTTGAACTTGCTGTAAAAAAACAGAAACTTTAGCGCTCACAAGAACTGCTGTCATTTTTATTTTAAGAGTGATATTTAGTTAATTATTTTTGCAGATGATTAATAGATAAATTCCTCAAGTCCAGAAATTTATTTTAGAATTTTTGGGGTTCCAGATCTTGCGGTATCTACAGATTACTACAGACTGTTCTATTTTTGACAGATTCTGTTTTTCGTGTGTTGTTTGCTTATTTTGATGAATCTATGGCTAGTAAAATACTTTATAATCCATAGAGAAGTTGGAATACAGTAGGTTTAACACCAATATAAATAAAGAATGAGTTCATTACAGTACCTTGAAGTGGTCTTTTGTTTTCTTTCGCTAACGGAGCTCACGAGTTTTCTATTTTGAGTTTTGTGTTGTGAAGTTTTCAAGTTTTGGGTGAATTCATTTGATGGGTCATGGAACAAGGAGTGGCAAGAGCCTAAGCTTGGGGATTCCCACTGCACCCCCAAGATAATCCAAGGACACCAAGAAGTCAAAGCTTGGGGATGCCCCGGAAGGCATCCCCTCTTTCGTCCACTTCCATCGGTAATTTACTTGGAGCTATACTTTTATTCACCAACATGATATGTGTTTTGCTTGGAGCGTCTTGTATTATTTGTGTCTTTGTGTCTTAGTATGCCACAATCATCCTTGCTGTACACACCTTTTGAGAGAGCCATACATGAATTAAAACTTGATAGAATACTCTATGTGCTTCACTTATATCTTTTGAGCTAAGTAGTTTTGCTCTATGTGTTTCACTTATATCTTTTGAGCATTATAATTTTGCTCTATGTGATTCACTTAGATCTTTTAGAGAACGGTGGTGGATTTGTTTTAAAGAAACTATTGATCTCTGATGCTTCACTTAAATTATTTTGAGAATCTTAATAGCATGGTAATTTGCTTAATAATAATATGCTTAGTATTCAAGATTTGTGAAACTTTCTTTTGAGTGTGTTGAATACTAAGAAAAGATTGAAGCATGATAATTGTTTTGAGATATGGAGGTGATAATATTAAAGTCATGCTAGTTGAGTAGTTGTGAATTTAAAGAATACTTGTGTTAAGGTTTGTGATTCCCGTAGCATGCATGTATGGTGAACCCTTATGTGATGAAGTCGGAGCATGATTTATTTATTGATTGTCTTCCTTATGAGTGGCGGTCGGGGACGAGCGATAGTCTTTTCCTACCAATCTATCCCCTAGGAGCATGCGCGTAATACTTTGCTTTGATAACTTCTAGATTTTTGCAATAAGTATATGAGTTCTTTATGACTAATATTGAGTCCATGGATTATACGTACTCTCACCCTTCCACCTTTGCTAGGCTCTCTAATACCGCGCACCTTTCGCCGGTATCATACACCTACCATATACCTTCCTCAAAACAGCCACCATACCTACCTATTATGGCATTTCCATAGCCATTCCGAGATATATTTCCATGCAACTTTCCACCGTTCCATTCATGACACATTTATCATTGTCACATTGCATATCCCGATACACCGCCGGATGCATTCACATAGAGTCATATTTTGTTCTAAGTATCGAGTTGTAATTGTTGAGTTATAAGAAAAATAAAAGTGTGATGATCATCATTATTAGAGCATTGTCCCAGTGAGGAAAGAATGATGGAGACTATGATTCCCCCATAAGTCAAGATGAGACTCCGGAAAAAAAGAGGCCAAAGAAGCCCAAATAAAAAGAGGCCATAAAAAAAGAGAAAAGGCCCAAACAAAAAAATAAAAAAATGAGAGAAAAAGAGAGAAGGGACAATGTTACTATCCTTTTACCACACTTGTGCTTCAAAGTAGCACCATGATCTTCACAGTAGAGAGTCTCTCATGTTATCACTTTCATATACTAGTGGGAATTTTTCATTATAGAACTTGGCTTGTATATTCCAATGATGGGCTTCCTCAAAAAATTGCCCTAGGTCTTCATGAGCAAGCAAGTTGGATGCACACCCACTTAGTTTCTTTTTGAGCTTTCATATACTTATAGCTCTAGTGCATCCGTTGCATGGCAATCCCTACTCACTCACATTGATATCTATTGATGGGCATCTCCATAGCCCGTTGATATGCCTAGTTGATGTGAGACCATCTTCTCCTTTTTGTCTTCTCCACAACCACCATTCTATTCCACCTATAGTGCTATATCCATGGCTCACGCTCATGTATTGCGTGAAGATTGAAAAAGTTAGAGTATGAAACAATTGCTTGGCTTGTCATCGGGGTTGTGCATGATTTAAATACTTTGTGTGGTGAAGGTGGAGCATAGCCAGACTATATGATTTTGTAGGGATAACTTTCTTTGGCCATGTTATTTTGAGAAGACATAATTGCTTTATTAGTATGCTTGAAGTATTATTATTTTTTATGTCAATATAAACTTTTGTCTTGAATCTTTCTAATCTGAATATTCATACCACAATTAAGAAGATTTACATTGAAATTATGCCAAGTGGCACTCCGCATCAAAAATTCTCTTTTTATCATTTACCTACTCGAGGACGAGCAGGAATTAAGCTTGGGGATGCCTGATACGTCTCCAACGTATCTATAATTTTTGATTACTCCATGCTATATTATCTACTGTTTTGGACTATATTGGGCTTATTTTCCACTTTTATATTATTTTTGGGACTAACCTATTAACCGGAGGCCCAGCCCAGAATTGTTGTTTTTGCCTATTTCAGTGTTTCGGATAAACGGAATATCAAATGGAGTCCAAACGGAATAAAATCTTTGGGAACGTGATTTTCTCACCGAACGTGATTCAGGAGACTTGGACCCTGCTCCAAGGAACAAAAGAGGCGGTCACGAGGGTGGGCCCCCTCCTAGGGCGCGCCCCCTGCCTCGTGGGCCCCTCGTTGCTCCTCCGGCGTACTTGTTCCTCCTGTATATACACACGTACCCCCAAACGATCAAAACAGGAGCCAAAAACCTAATTCCACCGCCGCAACTTTCTGTATCCACGAGATCCCATTTTCTGGCCTGTTCCGAAGCTCCGCCGGAAGAGGGTCGTCATCACGGAGGGCTTCTACATCATCATAGCCTCTCCGGTGAAGTGTGAGTAGTTTTCCTCAGACCTTCGGGTCCATAGTTAGTAGCTAGATGGCTTCTTCTCTCTCTTTGAATCTCAATACAAAGTTCTCCCCCTCTCTTGTGGAGATCTATTCGATGTAATCTTGTTTTTGCGGTGTGTTTGTTGAGACCGATGAATTGTGGGTTTATGATCAAGTCTATCTATGAATAATATTTGAATCTTCTCTGAATTCGTTTATGTATAATTGGTTATCTTTGCAAGTCTCTTCGAATTATCCGTTTGGTTTGGCCAACTAGATTGGTATTTCTTGCAATGGGAGAAGTGCCTAGCTTTGGGTTCGATCTTGTGGTGTCCTTACCCAGTGACAGAAGGGGCAGCAAGGCACGTATTGTATCATTGCCATCGAGGATAAAAATATGGGGTTTATTTCATATTGCATGAATTTATCTCTCTACATCATGTCATCTTGCTTAAGGCGTTACTCTGTTTTTAACTTAATACTCTAGATGCATGCTGGATAGCGGTCGATGAGTGGAGTAATAGTAGTAGATGCAGAATCGTTTCGATCTACTTGTCACGGACGTGATGCCTATATACATGATCATGCCTAGATATTCTCATAACTATGCTCAATTCTGTCAATTGCTCAACATCAATTTGTTCACCCACCGTAGAATACTTATGCTCTTGAGAGAAGCCACTAGTGAAACCTATGGCCCCCGGGTCTATTCTCATCATATCAATCTCCATTAATTTAATCTTGCTGTGCTTTTTACTTTTCCTTTACTTTTTACTTTGCATCTTTATACCAAAAATACCAAAAATATTATATCTATTAGATCTCACTCTTGTAAGTGACCGTGAAGGGCTTGACAACCCCTAATCGCGTTGGTTGCGAGTAGCTATCGCTTTATGCAGGTACGAGAGACTTGAGCGTGGGCTCCTACTGGATTGATACCTTGGTTCTCAAAAACTGAGGGAAATACTTATGCTACTCTGCTGCATCATCCCTTCCTCTTCGGGGAAAACCAACGCAAGCTCAAGACGTAGCAGGGAGCGAGTGCACCAGGGGGAACAATATGAAGGTTCAGCTTTCTAAATTCTTCGACAAGTGAGGACTGAACCTTATGAACCTAGAGGTGGTTGCATTAAGACTTGCGACTCAAGGCATCATCCTTTACATTAGCCTTTCCTGGGGTATAGGATATACCCACGTCAAAGTATGCAACAGTCTCCATCCATCTCTACTGTCGGAGGTTCAGGTCTGGCTGAGTAAACAAATACTTCAGACTTTGGTGGTCGGTGAAGATCTCGCAACGATTACCGAGAAGGTAATGTCGCCACTGCTTCAAAGCATGAATGACAGCAGCAAGCTCGAGGTCATGAACTGGGTAGTTTTCTTCATGAGGGTGCAGTTGATGAGAGGCATAAGCAATCACTCTGCGCTCTTGCATTAGGACACAGCCTAATCCTTGACGGGAAGCGTCGCAGTAAATGAAGAAGTCCTTAGTATCAGGTGGAGCAAGCACTGGGGCAGAAGTCAACTTGTCTTTGAGCGCCTGGAAACTTTCTTGACACTTGTCTGTCCATTGGAACTTGACACCCTTATGCAACAGATTAGTCAGAGGCCTAGCAATCTTGGAGAAGTTCTCGACGAATCGACGGCAATAGCTGGCGAGACCGAGAAAACTTCGGACTTGCTTGACATTCTTCGGAGGAGTCCAATCGATAATAGCCTGAACTCATTCAAGGTTGATGGCAATACCATCCTTGGAGATGACATGCCCAAGATAGGTCACTTCAGGGAGCCAGAATTCACACTTGGAATACTTAGCATAGAGTTGATGCTCTCGAAGCTTTTCCAGCACAAGACGAAGATGTTCAACATGTTCTTCTTTGTTTTTGGAAAATACAAGGATATCATCCAGATAAACCACGACGAACTTGTCGAGGTAATCGATGAATATATAGTTCATCAGACGAGAGAAGGTGGCTGGAGCATTCGTTAAGCCGAATGACATGACGGTGTACTCGTATGATCCATATCGAGTCACGAAGGCAGTCTTTGGGATATCCTCTTCACGAACACGGATTTGGTGGTAACCCAACCTCAAGTCGAGTTTGGAGAACACTGATGAACCAGCGAGTTGATCGTAAAGATCATTGATCTGAGGGATGGAATATTTGTTTTGAATAGTGGCTTGGTTAATAGGTCGATAATCTTGGACCAATCGGTGTGTCCCATCCTTCTTCTTAACAAAGAGAGAAGGTGCTCCCCAAGGAGAGCAACTAGGGCAAATGAAACCTTTGCTAAGAGATTTGTCGATTTCCTCATTAAGCTCAATGAGTTCATGTGGCGGCATCTTGTAGGGTCATTTGGCTACAGGGGTGGTGCCTGGTTTCAAGTCGATGATGAATTCGATAGCTCTAGCAGGGGGGATCCTTGGAAGTTCTTCTGGAAAGACGTCTTGGAATTCACAAACGACGGGAATGTTTTCAATGCCCTCGAGTGGTGCAACGTTCAATGCATTCAAGGCATAAAGTCGTGCCTCGGCATTCTGAACTAGATGAGCTTGGTAAGTAATTATTTCATCAGAAGGGTGTAGCAGATGGACGGTCTTAGTGGCGCAAACTATAGAAGCAGTATGCGCTTTCAACCAATCTATTCCCAGAATGAAGTCAATGCTATAGGACTTCAGTATGATGGGACAGACAAGGAATTCCAGTCCTTCAATTTCAGCGGGAACGTTGTGACTAACCATAGAGGTTTGACATTGGCCCGCGGGAGTGTGTACCACTATCGCAATGTTCATCTCTTCGTATTTAATGCCATGCATGAATGCAAACTCAGCAGATATGAATGAATGTGATGCACCTGTATCTAATAAAACGGATGCTGGTATGGAATTTACGAGGAGTGTACCCATCACAGTAGCAGGCTGGTCTAGAAATTCAGTCAGATCAATGTGGTTGGCATGAACACGACCATAAGACTTGGCATTATTGTTGCGGGGATGTTGCTTCCACGGCCATCTGCAGGGAGGGCCAGTTGATTCTGGTTCTGGTTGCATTCCCGAGCACGGTGTCCTGGTTGACCACACCTGAAGCACAGGCCATTATTGGGAGTGGGTACATGAGCTCGGGGTGGTGGAGCTGGAAGTCTTGGCTTCCTAGTTGGTGGGGGAGGCAGACGCGGTGCAGCATAGGACTGCCTTGGAGCAGGTGCAGTTGGCTGGCACATGCTGTTGGGAATCCATATCCTACGCTTCTGCGAGGACGGGCCCAAAGATGGGCCCGTGTCACGGTTGCGCCTGTGAGAGCTCTGGTGTTCCTGCAGACCAGTTTTGACATTGTTGGCCTTGTTCACCAAGGTGGCAAAATCAACAAAGTCATGCACTAGAAGTGCGAGCTTGATGTCAGCTTGAAGGCCATGACGGAACTTCTCATGTCTGCGTGCATCAGTTGCAATGTCTTCTTCAGCATAGCAGGACAAGTCCAGAAACTCCCGTTGCCTTGGGTGAGGTTGCGGAACTCGCGCTTCTTCCAGTCCATGACTCCCTGAGGAATGAAGCGGGCACGGAAAGCAGCTTGGAAGTCTGGCCGGGTGATGATTGTTCCAACCGGCAGAGTACGCCTGTAGTTGTCCCACCATTGAGCAGCGGGTCCTTTCAGGAAGAAGGAAGCAAAGGTGACATAGCTGACAGGGGCTACATCAGCAGACTCCATCTCATAGGTGATGTCACGGAGCAAGTAGGGGTCGTCAACAACGTAGTCGGACGGGGCACCAGCAGCGGCGTCAGTCTCGTAGTCTACTGGAGAGAAGAGGGGGAAGAAACAATGAATACAATGCAAACATATGCATAACGATGCATGACATGACAAGTAGCGGTGCTAGGTATGCCTTAACGCGGTATGAGGTGATACCGGTGAAGGGGGGAAGCATCCGGGAAAATATCCCCGGTGTTTCGCGTTTTTGGGCAAATGAATCGGAGGGGGAAAGTTGCGTGTTTGCTATGCTAGGGATGCGTGGCGGACGAACGGGCTGCATATCCGGATTCGTCTCGTCGTTCTGAGCAACTTTCATGTACAAAGTTTTTCCATCTGAGCTATGGTTTATTTTATATCAATTTTAAAAGATTTAAATCATTTTTAGGATTTATTTAATTATTTTAAATCAACATTATCCAGAACAGTGCACGTTGACGTCAGCATGACGTCAGCAGTCAACATTGACCGTTGACCTGGTCAACCTGACAGGTGAGTCCCACCTATGAGCGACACATTTTAATTAACCAATTTTAATTAACCTAACCAGGATTAATTAGGGGTGGGCCCCACTAGTCAGTGACTACTTAATTAGCTAATTAACTAATTAGGTTAATTAGGTAACTAATGTTTAATTAGTTTAATTAACAGGATTAATTAAGTTAATTAATTAATTGATTATTATTATTTAATTTCTTTTTTAACGTTCTCAGGGGCGTGGGGCCCTCGTGTCATAGGCCCATGGCCTTAGCAGTTCGGGCGGCAGTTGATGTTCAAAACATCGTTGAAGTCCCGGTTCTAAGCTGTAAAGCATGGCACACTGAACTATCGAGTACTCATCAGCTTTGCTCTGTCAGACGTTCATAACATCTGGTGTTGCTCCTGCAGCGGGTTTGTCACCTAGCGGTGCTTCCAGGACGTAATTCTTCTATGCAGCAATGAGGATAATCCTCAAGTTACGGACCCAGTCCGTGTAATTGCTACCATCATCTTTCAACTTAGCTTTCTCTAGGAACGCATTCAAATTCAACGGAACAACAGCACAGGCCATCTATCTACAACAACATAGACATGCAAAATACTATTAGGTACTAAGTTCATGATAAATTAAAGTTCAATTAATCATATTACTTAAGAACTCTGACTTAGATAGACATCCCTCTAATCATCTAAGTGATCACGTGATCCATATCAACTAAACCATGTCCGATCATCACGGGAGATGGAGTAGTTTTCAATGGTGAACATCACTATGTTGATCATCTCTACTATATGATTCACGCTCGACCTTTCGGTCTCAGTGTTCCGAGGCCATATCTGCAAATGCTAGGCTCGTCAAGTTTAACTCGAGTATTCCGTGTGTGCAAAACTGGCTTGCACCCACTGTATGTGAATGTAGAGCTTATCACACCCGATCATCACATGGTGTCTCGGCACGACGAACTGTAGCAACGGTGCATACTCATGGAGAACACTTGTACCTTGAAATTTAGTGAGAGATCATCTTATAATGCTACCGCCGAACTAAGAAAAATAAGATGCATAAAAGATAAACATCGCGTGCAATCAATATAAGTGATATGGTATGGCCATCATCATCTTGTGCCTATGGTCCCCATCTCCAAAGCACCGTCATGATCACCATCGTCACCGGCTTGACACCTTGATCTTCATCGAAGCATCGTTGTCGTCTCGCCAACTATTGCTTCTACGATCGTCGCTACCGGTTAGTGATAAAGTAAAGCAATTACATGGCGATTGCATTTCATACAATAAAGCGACAACCATATGGCTCCTGCCAGTTGCCGATAACTCTGTTACAAAACATGATCATCTCATACAATAAAATTTAGCATCATGTCTTGACCATATCACATCACAACATGCCCTACAAAAACAAGTTAGACGTCATCTACTATGTTGTTGCAAGTTTTACATGGCTGCTATGGGCTTCTAGCAAGAACCGTTCTTACCTACACATCAAAAACCACAACATGGTACAGTGATTTCTTTTTGATCTTCAGAAAGAACCATGTTCATTGAATCTGATTCAACTAAAGTTGGAGAAACTGACACCCACTAGCCACCTGTGTGCGAAGCACGTCGGTAGACCCAGTATCGCGTAAGCGTACGCGTAATGTCGGTTTGAGCCGCTTCATCCAACAATACCACTGAATCAAGAATCAACTAGTGACGGCAAGCAATATGTATATACCCACGCCCACAACTCCTTTGTGTTCTACTTGTGCATATAACATCTACGCATAGACCTGGCTCAGATGCCACTGTTGGGGAACGCGGTAATTTCAAAAAAAAAAAATCCTACGCACACCCAAGATCTATCTAGGTGATGCATAGCAACGAGAGGGGAGAGTGTTGTCCACGTACCCTCATAGACCGTAAGCGGAAGTGTTATGACAACATGGTTGATGTAGTCGTACGTCTTCATGATCCGACCGATCCTAGCACCGAAAGTACGGCACCTCCACGATCTGCACACGTTCAGCTCGGTGACGTCCCTCGAACTCTAGATCCAGCTGAGTGTCAAGGGAGAGCTTTGTCAGCACGACGGCGTGATGATGGTGATGATGAAGTTACCGACGCAGGGCTTCGCCTAAGCACTACAACGATATGACCGAGGTGGAAATCTGTGGAGGGGGCACCGCACATGGCTAAACAATCAACTTGTGTGTTCTAGGGTGCCCCCTCCCCACGTATATAAAGGAGGGAGGGGGAGGTCGGCCGGCCCTCCCTAGGCGCGCCAAGGGGGAGGAGTCTGATGTCTACTACACAACCTTCTTCTTGTAGACATTGTTGGGCCTCCAAGTGCAGAGGTTTGTAGGACAGTAGCAAATTTCCCTCAAGTGGATGACCTAAGGTTTATCAATCCGTGGGAGGCGTAGGATGAAGATGGTCTCTCTCAAACAACCCTGCAAGCAAATAGCAAAGAGTCTCTTGTGTCCCCAACACACCCAATACAATGGTAAATTGTATAGGTGCACTAGTTCGGCGAAGAGATGGTGATACAAGTGCAATATGGATGGTAGATAAAGGTTTTTATAATCTGAAAATATAAAAAACAGCAAGGTAACTAATGATAAAAGTGAGCACAAACGGTATTGCAATGCTTTGAAACAAGGCCTAGGGTTCATACTTTCACTAGTGCAAGTTCTCTCAACAATAATAACATAATTGGATCATATAACTATCCCTCAACATGCAACAAAGAGTCACTCCAAAGTCACTAATAGCGGAGAACAAACAAAGAGATTATGGTAGGGTACGAAACCACCTCAAAGTTATCCTTTCTGATCGATCTATCATAGAGTTCGTACTAGAATAACACCTTAAGACACAAATCAACCAAAACCCTAATGTCACCCAGATACTCCAATGTCACCTCAAGTATCCGTGGGTATGATTATACGATATGTGTAGCGACCAGACCTCAAACAGTCTGATCTCTGTGCTCCGGTGTCATCCCTGGATCAGCAATGCTGACACCACACAGTACTCGAAGGATTTATAGCAGAGTAGCAATCACACACTTATTACATCGAGTGTCTCAAAAGAGAACTTATTATAATAAATATGGCTTAAGGCCATCTAATAACGATAACAGCGGAAGGCTTGGAAGATAAATGAGTCCATCAACTCCAACGGCATCACTAAGTATAGAACCACGACCTAAAAACTCATTAATCGTCGTCTGAAAAGTCTGCAACATTACCGTTGCAGCCCGAAACGGGTCAGCACATGGAATATGCTGGCAAGGTAACACATAGAGAGTAATGGAATGAAACAGCTATACTATATGCATATTTGGCTGGTGGAAAGCTCTATGGTTACAGTTTTGCGTAAAGCCAATTTTTCCCTACTTCAAAGGAATAAAATTTAATTACTATCATGGTGGTTGTTAAACATTGAGAATGGTTGACAGCATTCTCAATCCCAATTAAACGTCATCATTAAACATAACCCAAGAAAATTAATTTAGAGTAACATGTTGAGATTCACATGATAATCCAAGTACTAGATACTCAAGAAGTCCATAACCGGGGACACGGCTAACCATGATTAGTTTATTACACTCTGCAGAGGTTTGCGCACTTTTCCCCACAAGACTCGATCGCCTCCATTTGGTTTCTCGCACTACAGGGTGTTTGAGAAGACGGATGACCGAGACATAGTCTTTCAGAAGCGCTAGCACCTTACGATCGGGTAGACCGTACCACCTACATCCCCTACATATGCTAGTCTACCACTGTAAGAGTTCGCACAACTTAGTCAACTATGCTAGAGCCCATAATAGCTTGTGGCTGCACACGGAAGTTTCTAGTATGAATAGTCTCATGATCCCTTTGAGCCTGGGTGGCGGTCCAAAAGAAAACAGGCAAGTCCTGGAATACCCAGGTGCCTCAATCCACCCAGATGTGTGTTTAAGTTGCCACCTTAGATAAACCATTAATTAACAATCTCACATCTGTCATGGATATCACTCACCCAATCCACGTCTACTAGCATAGCATGGCATAATAAGCAAACGTAGAAGTAACTCCCAAAGGTTTGATAATAAACAGGTAATAGGTACTACCTCATCTACTTCCCATCCCACAATTGAATTAGATCCTAATCATGCAATGTGTGGGGATTGATCTAATGCAAAAAAACTGGGTAGTAGAAAAGGTATGATCAAAGTGTTACTTGCCTTGCTGATGATCTGGGAAACCTAACGATTCGAAGTAACAGGCGGTGCACTCCGGGTACTCTATCGCAGACAAACAAACAAGCATATAATAAGTACTCATCTAATGCACAGGTAAAACTCAAATAAGAGATCTAACCAGAAGGTTCAACTTAAGAACTCCGGTTGGCAAAAAGAATCAAATCGAACGAAGCAACGAAAGTCAAACGGCGAAAGAAAACAACTTCGTTCAAGTGATCTGGATCTAGGGCAAATTTTACAGTAGCAAAATCCTGTTTAAGTTGGTTAAATGGATAGAGGGTTTCGAGATGAAACTCTAGGCGCTTGAATCGCCTGATTCCGATAAACGAGCGAAAAGTTAAACTAAAACGAAAATCGGATCAGGAATCACGATCAGAAAAATCGTGGATTTAATCCGAGAAAAAGAAAAACGTCGAACGCCGATTTTATTTCTCTCTTCTTTTTTTTCTGGCACGGAAAACGAGGCGCGACGAACCTCGGCGGCGGGATCCGGCGGCGTCGGCGGCGGACGTCGGCGGTGGTGGTGGCGGCGGCTAGGGCGCGGCTAGGGTTTGGGGCGCTTTAGGGTTTCTCCCCGGGGCTGGGCCTCGGCTTATAAAGGCCTCCCGGGTCGGTGTCCAGGTCGGACACGGCCCGTTAAGTCGGTTCGCATTTATTTTATTTTTTAATTATTCCGCTCGGAAGAAAAATAAAAATAAATACTAAACGGACTCCAAAAATTCCGAAATAAATTTTCACAGGCTTCTAAAATCAAGCCGCACAGGGTGAACATTTATTTGGGACCTAAATGCAATTTTGAAAAACGCACTTTTTTCCTAAATTCAAATAAAACACCGAAAAACTCCGAAATAAAATCTTATTTGACTTTATTATTAAATCCTCAATATTTCTTTATTTTGGGAAAGTCATTTTATTCCCTCTCTCATATTTTTGTAATAGAAATAATTGATGATAAAATAAATAAAATCAAATGATCCTATTCTCAAAATTTGAGAAAACTCAAATATGAAAATAACGAAATCCCCAACTCTCTCCGTGGGTCATTGAGTTGCGTATAATTTCTAGGATCAACCAAAATGCAAAAATAAAATATGATATGCATGATGATCTAATGTATAACATTCCAAATTGAAAATTTGGGAAGTTACAAACCTACCCCCCTTAAGATGAATCTCGCCCTTGAGATTCGGGTTGGCTAGAAAATAGGTGAGGGTGGTCTTTGAGCAAATCTTCCTCTCGCTCCCAGGTGGCTTCATCCTCCGTGTGGTGGCTCCACTGAACTTTGCAAAACTTGATAACCTTGTTGCGAGTAACTCGGCTGGCAAACTCGAGGATCTTAATTGGTTTCTCCTCGTAGGTCAAATCGTTATCCAACTGAATTGTTTCCAATGGCACTGTATCTCTCAACGGTATGTTAGCCATCTCCACGTGACATTTCTTTAACTGAGAAACGTGGAACACATCATGTACTCCTGACAATCCTTCGGGCAATTCCAACTTGTAGGCCACTTCTCCCATACGCTCCAAAACTCGATATGGTCCTACAAATCGTGGTGCTAACTTCCCTTTAACTCCAAAACGCTTTGTTCCCTGAAGTGGAGATACTCGAAGATAAGCTCTATCTCCAACTTCGTAAACTGTCTCCTTACGTTTAGAATCTGCATAACTTTTCTATCTGGAATGGGCTACCTTGAGCCTATCTCGAATCAACTTCACCTTCTGTTCAGACTCTTTAATCAAGTCAGGTCCAAACAACTGGCGGTCTCCAACTTCGTCCCACGACAATGGTGTCCTGCACCTCCTTCCGTAGAAAGCTTCGAAAGGGGCCATCTTTAAACTGGTTTGGTAACTGTTGTTGTAAGAGAACTCTGCATATGGCAAATTATCATCCCAACTAGATCCATAATCTAGTGCACAAGCTCTCAGCATATCCTCCAAAATCTAATTGACTCTCTCGGTCTGTCCATCTGTCTGTGGATGAAAAGTTGTACTGAATTCTAGCCTGGTTCCCAAAGTTTCGTGCAACTGCTTCCAGAACTTTGAGGTAAACTGGGTTCCTCTATTTGATACGATACTCCTTGGAACTCCATGCAGACATACGATCCTGGTCATGTATATCTTTGCCAACTTAGCACTGGTGTAAGTGGTCTTTACTGGGATGAAATGAGCTACTTTCGTCAATCGATCAACTACAACCCAAATCGAGTCATAGCCTGAACGAGTCCTGGGTAATCCTGTGATAAAATCCATGCCTACCTTATCCCACTTCCATTTGGGTATCGGCAATGGTTGTAACAATCCTGCTGGCTTCTGATGCCCTGCCTTTACTCTCTGACATACATCACAAACTGCTACATACTCCGCAATATCCTTCTTCATTCCGGTCCACCAGAAAATTTCCTTCAAATCCAAATACATCTTGGTATTTCCTGGGTGAATTGAATACGGTGAGTCGTGTGCCTCTTGAAAAATCAACTTCCTGATCTCCGGGTCATTGGGCACGTAAACACGGTCTTCAAACCATAGGGTGTCGTGCTCATCCTCATGAAATCCTTTAGCTTTTCCTTTGCTCAGTTTCTCCTTTATAACGGCTATCTCTTTGTCAGCTTTCTGAGCTTCTCTGATTCTATCCATCAAAGTTGACTGAATCTCCAATGCTGCTACATAGCCTCTCGGAACTATTTCCAAACATAGTTCACGAAGATTTTCTGCTAACTCCCTTGGTATTTCTCCCATTATTAACGTATTGACATGGCTCTTGCGGCTTAATGCGTCTGATACTATGTTAGCCTTTCCAGGATGATAATGCAATTTCATATCATAATCCTTGATAAGCTCCAACCATCTCCTTTGTCTGAGATTCAACTCCTTCTGTGTGAAAATGTACTTCAAACTCTTATGATCCGTGTACACCTCACAATGATTCCCAATGAGGAAATGTCTCCATGTCTTCAATGCATGCACTACGGCTGCTAACTCTAAATCATGCGTAGCACAATTCAACTCATGAGGCTTCAGTTGTCTTGAGGCATATGAAACAGCTCTCCCTTCCTGCATAAGCACTGCTCCAAGTCCTTGATGTGAAGCGTCGCAATACACCTCATAATCCTTGGTCTGGTCTGGCAAAATCAACACTGGTGAGGTAACTAAGCGTTTCTTCAACTCCTGGAAACTAGCCTCACATTCCTCTGTCCATATGAACTTGGTATCTTTCTTCAACAACTCAGTCATAGGCTTTGCAATCTTTGAGAAATTCTCAATAAATCTTCGGTAGTATCCTGCGAGTCCAAGAAAACTCCGGATCTCTCCAACTGTTGTTGGGGCGTCCCACTTGGTCACGGTTTCAACTTTAGCGAGATCTACTGCTATACCTTCTCCATATATAACGTATCCGAGGAATCCTACTTCCTTCAACCAAAACTCACATTTGCTGAACTTGGCATATAATTGATGTTCTCTGAGCTTTCCAAGTACCAAATGCAAATGCTCCTTATGTTCCTCTTCATTCTTCAAATAAACCAGGATATCATCAATGAACACTACGACGAACTTATCCAAAAACTCCATAAAACTTTGTTCATCATATTCATAAAATAGGCAGGTGCGTTAGTCAGACCAAATGACATAACGGTATACTCATACAGCCCATACCTGGTAGTAAAAGTTGTCTTCGGAATATCCTGTTCTCGAATCTTCAACTGGTGGTATCCTGATCACAGATCGATCTTGGAAAATACCTTAGCTCCTTGCAATCGATCAAACAGATCGTTGATCATAGGTAGTGGGTACTTGTTCTTGATCGTTACTTCATTCAATCCTCGATAATCAACAACCATCCTTAACGATCCATCTTTCTTCTCTACTAGAAGTACTGGCGATCCCCAAGGCGAAGAACTTGGGCGAATATATCCTTTATCCAGTAACTCCTTAATCTGCTTCTTAATTTTCCACCAAATCCTTTGCTGGCATCCTATATGGTCTCTTTGATATTGGCCCTGTGCCTGGCAATAGCTCAATCAAAAAACTCAATATCTCTATCCGGTGGCATGCCTGGCAACTCCTCTGGAAATACATCAAGAAAATCCCTTACCACTGATACTTCCTCCTGCACAACTCCTGTTAGGCAATTTACTTGAGTCCTCTTTGGCACATGTCGGGATACATACTTGATCCTTCTCCCTTCTGGGGTGGTAAGAAAAATTGACTTACTAGCACATTCTATATTCCCTTCATACTTTGATAACCAATCCATGCCTAATATCACATCCAATCCTTGAGATTCCAATACTATTAGGTCTGAGGGAAAAACATAGTTACCAATCCTTAATGGTAACCGATCACACCATAGACTAGCCACATACTCTGCTCCGGGCGAGGTTACTAACATGGGTGACCTAAGGGCTTGGGTTGGTAGGTTATACTTATCCACAAATCCCATTGAGATGTATGAATGCGATGCACCAGTATAAAAAAGAACGAGTGCAGTAAATGACTTAACCAAAAACTTACCTATTACTGCATCGGGCTGAGCTTCAACCTCCTCCACGCTAACGTGGTTCACTTGTCCCCTGTTAAAAGGGTTCGGCTTCTTCCCAGAACTTCCATTGCTATTTCCATTTTGCAATTCAGGACATTCATTTGCATAATGTCCTGTCTTCGAACACTTAAAGAAAGTGACTTGGCTCAAGTCCTTCTTGGCTAGGGTTGAGGGGTTGGTGCGGTTCTGGCCGTTGCTTCCTCCATTGCCATTACCATTCTTGGCACCATTGTGATTGTGCGAGCTACCTACTCCATGGGTATGCTAAAAATGTCCTCCCGGTCTAGGGGTAAAACGTGGCTTCTGCTGAGCTCCTGAATTGTAGTTTCCTTGCCCATACTTCCTCTTGCGGTTCTCAATCTGCTGCTGCTTCCCTTCAATCATAAGAGCATGATCTACCAACTCCTGGTAGTTGTTGAAGGTAGCTACCATCAACTGCATGATCAACTCATCATTCAGTCCTTCCAGAAACTTCTCCTGCTTAGCTGCATCCGTAGCGACGTCATCTGGGGCATAATGTGCTAGCTTACTAAATTCCTCCACATATTGGCCAACTGTCCGTCTTCCTTGGCGCAAGTTGCGAAACTCACGCTTCTTCATGGCCATAGCTCCCGCTGAAACATGGGTAGTACGAAAAGCTTGCTGAAACTGGTCCCATGTGACAGTGTCGACTAGGAAAGTGGCTGTGAAATTCTCCCACCATGATGCTGCGGGTCCTTCTAACTGATGTGCGGCAATCTTCACCTTCTCCGCATCTGTGCATCCTGCTGTGGTCAACTCCCTAGCTGTCTTGCGGCGCCAATCATCTGCTACTATCGGCTCGGTGCTACTGGAAAACACCAGCGGATTCAGCCTAAGAAAATGCGCTAAGTGGTCAACAGGTGGTGGTGGTGGGTTGTTGTTGTTGTTCCCCTGATTCTGATTCTGGACTAGCAACTGCATCAATGTGTTCTGCTGCTGGATCAACTGGGTGAGCTCCGGTGGAAAGGCAAATCCGGGGTCTTGTCTCGGAGGCATCTGAGGGTTTAGAAAAGATGAGTAAGAATAGAGGGGGTCTAAAGAGAAAACACTACCCATATGCACATGAGGCAACACAAACAATTCACTTCAATCAATCAAACAAGGGCATACAATCGTTCTATCTATCGCAAAAGTGCTCAGGCTACTATATTTACATGGTGGACTACTACTACTAATGGGGTGCTCTACTAGAAATATTCTTCGGTTGCAGACTCCATGATATCTGCTCCAGCTTCATCAACATAGTCATCATCGCTACTATCTGCTGCCGAGTCAGTGTCGTCGATGATGATGTAGTCTTCCGGGCTAATCTCCTGGGGTTCTTCGTCTTCATCTACTGGCGTAGGGCCTCCCATAAATATTCCAATCTTCTTGATTAGGTCGTCATTCTTCTCCACCAATACTTCAATTTCTTCTTCATAATCTTCACGTGTAGCCTTGATTTCTTCCTCCAGTTCCTTGATTCTAGTCTTAGCCTTCTTCAGATCTATCATGTCAGCGCACATCTGGTTCTCCTGTCGTCGAATGTGCTGATTTAACTCTTGGATAAAAGCTGCGATTGACCTATCCTTCCTGGTACTGATCATCTCCCAGTGCTCATCTCGGCGCCCACAAATCTGGTAGATAGTATCCTTGAGATCCTTGCAGTAGACTTCTCCAATGTGTCCCATGGCGATGTGAGCTGCCATGCTCTTTCCTAGACTCCAAGTTGGTGCATCAAAAGAAAACTCTATGGGCTCAATGACTGGCATGAACGTCCTTCCTGGAACTTGAACTTGAATCATCCAGCGCTCTTCTTCAGGTAAAGTGGCGTTGTAGGTTCCTGTGAAGCTTGGTACTCCTATGTTCAGGTATCTAGTGACTTCCTTCAAGTGTCGTCCAAAGGGTGTATCTTCATCCGGTTGCGTGAACTTGTTCCTTGCATCCGCCATCCTAAAGAGTAGAAAAGATGAGAGGTCAGAAGAGAAGAGAGTGAATAGTGTTCTAGGTCTTGTGCTTAGTGGTCGTGTCCTACAGTCAGCGTGTGCTCTGATACCATCTCTGTAGCGACCAGACCTCAAACAGTCTGATCGCTGTGCTCCGGTGTCATCCCTGGATCAGTAATGCTAACACCACACAATACTCGGAGGATTTATAGCAGATTAGCAATCACACACTTATTACATCGAGTGTCTCAAAAGAGAACTTATTACAATAAATATGGCTTAAGACCATCTAATAACGATAACAGCGGAAGGCTTGGAAGATAAGTGAGTCCATCAACTCCAACGGCATCACTAAGTATAGAACCATGACCTAAAAACTCCTTAATCGTCGTCTGAAAAGTCTGCAACATTAACGTTGCAGCCCGAAACGGGTCAGCACATGGAATATGCTGGCAAGGTAACACATAGAGAGTAATGGAATGAAACAGCTATACTATATGCATATTTGGCTGGTGGAAAACTCTATGGTTACAGTTTTGCGTAAAGCCAATTTTTCCCTAGTTCAAATGAATAAAATTTAATTACTATCATGGT
Source organism: Triticum dicoccoides (assembly GCF_002162155.2). Lineage (NCBI taxonomy): Eukaryota > Viridiplantae > Streptophyta > Magnoliopsida > Poales > Poaceae > Triticum > Triticum dicoccoides. The sequence continues at coordinate 270,897,851 of NC_041380.1, forward strand.
GGTTGTTAAACATTGAGAATGGTTGACAGCATTCTCAATCCCAATTAAACATCATCATTAAACATAACCCAACAAAATTAATTTAGAGTAACATGTTGAGATTCACATGATAATCCAAGTACTAGATACTCAAGATGTCCATAACCAGGGACACGGCTAACCATGATTAGTTTATTACACTCTGTAGAGGTTTGCGCACTTTTCCCCACAAGACTCGATCGCCTCCGTTTGGTTTCTCGCACTACAGGGTGTTTGAGAAGACGGATGACCGAGACATAGTCTTTCGGAAGCACTAGCACCTTACGATCGGGTAGACCGTACCACCTACATCCCCTACATCTGCTAGTCTACCACTGTAAGAGTTCGCACAACTTAGTCAACTATGCTAGAGCCCATAATAGCTTGTGGCTGCACACGGAAGTTTCTAGTATGAATAGTCTCATGATCCCTTTGAGCCTGGGTGGCAGTCCAAAAGAAAACAGGCAAGTCCTGGAATACCCAGGTGCCTCAATCCACCCAGATGTGTGTTTAAGTTGCCACCTTAGATAAACCATTAATTAACAATCTCACATCTGTCATGGATATCACTCACCCAATCCACGTCTACTAGCATAGCATGGCATAATAAGCAAACGTAGAAGTAACTCCCAAAGGTTTGATAATAAACAGGTAATAGGTACTACCTCATCTACTTCCCATCCCACAATTGAATTAGATCCTAATCATGCAATGTGTGGGGATTGATCTAATGCAAAAAAACTGGGTAGTAGAAAAGGTATGATCAAAGTGTTACTTGCCTTGCTGATGATCCGGGAAACCTAACGATTCAAAGTAACAGGCGGCGCACTCCGGGTACTCTATCACAGACAAACAAACAAGCATACAATAAGTACTCATCTAATGCACAGGTAAAACTCAAATAAGAGATCTAACCATAAGGTTCAACTTAACAACTCCGGTTGGCAAAAAGAATCAAATCGAACGAAGCAACGAAAGTCAAACGGCGAAAGAAAATAACTTCGTTCTAGTAATATGGATCTAGGGCAAATTTTACAGTAGCAAAATCTTGTTTAAGTTGGTTAAACGGATAGAGGGTTTCGTGACTAAACTCTAGGCGCTTGAATCGCCTGATTTCGATAAACGAGCGAAAAGTTAAACTAAAACAAAAATCGGATCAGGAATCGCGATCAGAAAAATCACGGATTTAATCCGAGAAAAAGAAAAACGACGAACGCCGATTTTTTTTTCTCTTATTTTTTTCGGCACGGAAAACGAGGCGCAACGAACCTCGGCGGCGGGATCCGGCGTCGGCGGCGGCGGACGTCGGCGGCGGCAGCGGCGGCGGCTAGGGCGCGGCTAGGGTTTGGGGCGCTTTAGAGTTTCTCCCCGGGGCTGGGCCTCGGCTTATAAAGGCCTCCCGGGTCGGTGTCCAGGTCGGACACGGCCCGTTAAGTCGGTTCGCATTTATTTTATTTTGTAATTATTCCGCTCGGAAGGAAAAAAAAGAAATACTAAACGGACTCCAGAAATTCCGAAATAATTTTTCACGGGCTTCTAAAATCAACCCGCACAAGGTGAACATTTATTTGGGACCTAAATGCAATTTTGAAAAACGCACTTTTTCCTAAATTCAAATAAAACACCGAAAAACTCCGAAATAAAATCTTATTTGATTTTATTATTAAATCCTCAATATTTCTTTATTTTGGGAAAGTCATTTTATTCCCTCTCTCATATTTTTGTAATAGAAATAATTGATGATAAAATAAATAAAATCAAATGATCCTATTCTCAAAATTTGAGAAAACTCAAATATGAAAATAACGAAATCCCCAACTCTCTCCGTGGGTCATTGAGTTGCGTAGAATTTCTAGGATCAAGCAAAATGCAAAAATAAAATATGATATGCATGATGATCTAATGTATAACATTCCAAATTGAAATTTTGGGATGTTACAATATGCATCACACAATCTCAGATTCATCTATTCAACCAACACAAAGAACTTCAAAGAGTGCCCCAAATTTCTACCGGAGAGTCAAGACGAAAATGTGTGCCAACCCCTATGTATAAGTTCAAGAGGTCACGGAACTCGCAAGTTGATCACCAAAACATACATCAAGTAGATCACGTGATATCCCATTGTCACCATAGATAAGCACATGCAAGACATACATCAAGTGTTCTCAAATCCTTAAAGACTCAATCCGATAAGATAACTTCAAAGGGAAAACTCAATTCATCACAAGAGAGTAGAGGGGGAGAAACATCATAAGACCCAACTATAATAGCAAAGCTCGCGATACATCAAGATTGTGCTGAATCAAGAACACGAGAGAGAGAAAGAGAGAGAGATCAAACACATAGCTATTGGTACATACCCTCAGCCCCGAGGGTGAACTACTCCCTCCTCGTCATGGAGAGCGCCGGGATGATGAAGATGGCCACCAGAGAGGGATTCCCCCCCCCTCCGACAGGGTGCTGGAACGGGTCTAGATTGGTTTTCGGTGGCTACGGAGGCTTGTGGCGCGGAACTCTCGATCTAGGTTTATTTCTGGAAGTTTCGGCTTATATAAGAGGTGTTGGAGTCGGGTACAAGCCAGGGGGGTCTCCGAGGCGGCCACGAGGTACGGGGGCGCGCCCAGGGGGTAGGGCGCGCCCCCACCCTCGTGGTGGCCTTGGGACTCTTCTGGCCCATCTCCGGTACTCCGTAGGCTTCTTTTGGTCCAAAAATGATCTTCGTGAAATTTGAGGTCAATTGGACTCCGTTTGGTTTTCCTTTTCTGCGATACTCAAAGACAACGAAAAACAGAAACTGGCACTGGGCTCTAGGTTAATAGGTTACTCCCAAAAATCATATAAAATAGCATATAAAACATCCAAGGTTGATAATATAATAGCATGGAACAATCAAAAATTATAGATACGTTGGAGACATATCAGAGTCCTCCTCCTAGTAGGAGTAGGACTCCCCCCTTTCCTAGTCCCACTAGGAATAGAAGGACGAGGGAGAAGGAGAAAGGAAAGGGGGGCCGACCCCCTCACCCAATTCGGATTGGGCTTGGGGGGCGCCCCTCCTAGGCTGCCTTCTCTTCTCTCCCACTAAGGCCCATATACTCCCCGAGGGGTTCCGGTAACCCCCCGGTACTCTGGAAAATGCCCGAACTCACCCGGAACCATTCCGATGTCCAAACATAGCCTTCCAATATATCGATCTTTATGTATCAACCATTCCGAGACTCCTCATCATGTCCGTGATCATATCCGGGACTCATAAGTACCTTCGGTACATCAAAAACCATAAACTCATAATACCGATAGTCACCGAACGTTAAGCGTGCGGACCCTACGGGTTCGAGAACTATGTAGACATGACCGAGACTCATCTCCGGTAAATAACCAATAGCGGAACCTAGATGCTCATATTGGTTCCTACATATTCTACGAAATCTTTATCGGTCAAACCACATAACAACATACGTTGTTCCCTTTGTCATTAGTATGTTACTTAACCGAGATTCGATCGTCGGTATCTCAATACCTAGTTCAATCTCGTTACCGTCAAGTCTCTTTACTCGTTCCGTAATGCAACATCCCGTAACTAACTCATTGGTCACATTGCTTTCAAGGCTTATAGTGATGTGGATTACCGAGAGGGCCCACATATACCTCTCCGATACACGGAGTGACAAATCCTAATCTCGATCTATGCCAACTCAACAAACACCATTGGAGACACCTGTAGAGCATCTTTATAGTCACCCAGTTACATTGTGACGTTTGATAGCACACTAAATGTTCCTCCGGTATTCGGGAGTTACATAATCTCATAGTCATAGGAACATGTATAAGTTATGGAGAAAGCAATAGCAGTAAACTAAATGATCGTAGTGCTAAGCTAACGGATGAGTCAATTCAATCACATCATTCTCTAATGATATGATCCGTTCACCAAATGACAACTCTTTTTCCATGGCTAGGAAACTTAACCATCTTTGATTAACGAGCTAATCAAGTAGAGGCATACTAGTGACACTCTGTTTGTCTATGTATTTACACATGTACTAAGTTTCCGGTTAATACAATTCTAGCATGAATAATAAACATTTATCATGATATAAGGAAATATAAATAACAACTTTATTATTGCCTCTAGGGCATATTTCCTTCAAGATCCATGGTCTCCGTCATGGAGGACTGCACCACGGCGTCGGATCCATGGCCGTTGAGTTGAGGGACTGAACTGCGACGCGTAGGCGGCAAGTTCCTTGATAATTCGTGGGAAGGATCCATTGACTCTGCCTAAAAACGACCTCCGTGGCCACCAATATGGAGCGAGCTCCATGGCCATCTCCGTGAGGCAAGCTCTGAGTAGCCGGCTGACCCTTAGTGTTCTCACATAATTTGTTCGTGGCGGTGTATTATGATCCCTTATCTTTCTCTCTTTTTCTTCAATTTTTAGTTCTTGTAGGTTTTATCTCTAGCCCACCCCAAACTTGCTTTGTTGTTGTTGTTGTCGTTGTTGTCGTTGTTGTTGTTGTTGTTGTTGTTGTTGTTGTTGTTGTTGTTGTTGTTGTTGTTGTTGTTGTTGTCGTTGTTGTTGTTGTTGTTGTTGTTGTTGTTGTTGTTGTTGTTGTTGTTGTGGGGGAGTAGGCCCTCGCGGACCCCAAAGCAACTACCAGGTCTCCGAAAATAGGCGCAAGGGGAAATTAACTAACAACCATTACAAGATCGGCTCACAGCTCTCCAAGAGCACATCATCGATATATAACTACTTATTACTATCTGAATGGGAGTTGAGCCACCATCGTGCCTTAAAGATGACCACAAATTACCCCATCTCCATTTGAGACACCTTTAGACCCTTAAAATCACCATAGCAGACCCTTGCCCGAAGTGATGTGCATCTAGACTTAGAGATTTGGGTAGTTCGTTCCATGTTTGTTTGGAGCAATTCATTTTTACAACTCTACCAAATCATGTAGTCTGCATGGACACATGGTTGTACCTTATCTCAAAGGAAGTTTCAATGTGACCTCTTGTAACTAATAGCAATCACCTACAGCTAGGTAGCTGCACAAGATACTTCAGTGCTACTCTACTAATCAATCATGGTCAAACATCAATTGGGTTCTAGTTCAATCAATATGTCTTGTAGTGTAATCCTCCTTCTGCCAACTTGTATCCATGTCAAATCTTTTTAAATAAAACAAAGAAAACCTGAAAATGTTACAAGAAGGCAAAATAATGCTAAACATTTAGTGGATCACTCTTCTGGCGTAAATCAGTTATGCACAAGCACATCTCTTAAGTTCTGCAATCTTGGACTTTTGTAACTCAACCCAATGTTACTAACAAAAGATTATACTATTTGAATGGTAGTGTGCTCCTTGGTGATACTCACTTCCTTTTGAAACTATTTTGGGGACACAAAGAAAAATAGAAAAGCAAAATTTTTTTTAAGTACTTGAGTGGATTGAGTGCTCTGCTGATGTGAAATTATTTGTATACAAATAGGCTCATTTGGAATTGCTCTTTGAAGGTTTGTACCCCGAAACTGAAGGACGGTTACTGCAAGTGCTAGAATCACTGGAGAATTCTAGCATCTTTGGTGGTATAGAAGTTATCCGCCTCTTGTTTTGTTATAATCGAGAATTGCTGGAATATAATTGCTACATATATGGAACTCTGTTGTAAGACCTGAAATATCTTTCTTGTAAGGGTCAATCCTCCACATATATATACATCCCAGTGATTCTGGAACTGATTCCTGAATAAGCTATTCAGAAATCCTTCCTAACTGCCCGTGAATAGATAGCTAACTGTGCGACCTATACTAGTTAACTGTAGGGCGGACTTTTTCTAGCACCTTTTTTTGCATTGTTTTCTAGTCGTTATTATTGAACCGTTAATTAGAACGATGCAAATGATATAACATTGGATAGCTATTGAAAAGGGGCAAAAAAACTCATGTTGATCATTTTCTCAAAATTGATTTGGTTTTAAACAAAATTCAAAAAACTGAAAATCCATCAAACTAGTTTTCAATGTTTTTATGAACGGAATTTTCAAACATTTTGTCGGAATGATGCCTATGATATACTGTTAGAAAGCTACCGATTAGCCTGAACTTTGGCATATATAATATGTTTTCAAATTTGCTGCGGTTTAAGGGCAACTTTCATAAAACTAACATCATTTTTTTACATTTTTTGCCCGAACTGCTATAGAACACGCTAACTGCTCGCACATAATAGCTAACTGACATATGCTGACAAACTAACTGCTGAGACCGAAGAAATTGTTTTTTCTATACTTTTATCGTTGGGTCAAGTTAACCGCCGAGAGTGAAATAGCTAACTATGAGGAACCACGGGGACTGAAAATGTTTTTTTTCTTTTTTGATTGGGTCACACTAACTATGGGTATGAAATACCTAACTGCCCGACGATGAGCAAGCTCACTGCAAGGGCCGATAATACTTTTTTTTTGCTTCTTTTGTTTTTTATTCATTTTTCCTATTTTTTCCCTAGTCAAGTTAACCTTTGGGATTGAAATAGCTAACAGTTGGGGCTGCGACAATTAACACCAAGTTAACTGCAAGGATTAAAAGTACTTTTTTCATGTTTTTTTGCCCGGTTCAAGCTAACGACACGGAGTAAAATAGCTAACTATCGGGGATTGTGGCAATTAACTGGCAGACTGAAGATTGTAATTTGTTTTCTTTTAGTTCCCTTTCTCCTGGGTCAAGCTAATCGTCGAGACTGAAATAGCTAACTGACAGGGCTGCGATAGTTAGCACTAAGTTAACTGTCAGGACTAAAATACAAAATAAAATCTTTGTCTTCTCGACATGGTCACGGTAATTGTGGGTATGAAATACCTAATTTTCCGCAATAAGCAAGCTAACTGTCGATACTGAAATACATAACTGTCTGCTAAAGTTAACTAACATTTTAAAATTAAAGTATTACAGTTGAACTTTTTATGTAATATTTTTTTATTAACTGTTTGATTGAGCCGAATTAACTGTTCAGGCTCCCGTACAACCAAGGCAGTCGAAGGCCTCACACCGAGGCGCGTCAACAGCCGCCCCAAGAACATTTATTAACTGTTTGATTGAGCCACATCCCCTCCTCCTTGAGAGCTGGCTTGCCCACAAGCCAGCAGAGCCGGAAAGCGCTCGCGTATGGACTTGACGTCTTCCCAGGTGGCGTCGAGGATGGACGGGTCAGACCAACGCACGAGTACTTGTTCGCGCTGGCCTTGGGGAGTGTTGCGCCAACGTGTGTCGATGAACTCCACCGGCGACAGTGGCTCCTCCGGTGGAACGGGCAGCTTGTCTTCCACTGTCGTGTCGTTGGAGAGCGCTCGCCGCAGCTGAGAGACGTGGAAGACGGGGTGGACCTTGGCGCCGGCAGGAAGCTCCAGTTCGTACGCGACGGGGTTGACGACGCGGATGATCTTGAAAGGTTCGAAGTAGCGGAAGGAGAGCTTGTGGTTGGTGCGACGCGCCACCGTCGTTTGCACATAGGGTTGGAGCTTGACGAAGACGACATCCTCGACGACGAAGGAGCGATCAGTGCGCTTCTTGTCAGCCTGCGCCTTCATGATGTTGCGCGCTCGATGGAGGTTCTCGGCCAGCACTTGCTGCATATGCTTGCGCTCCTCGAGCCAGTCCTTGAGGGAGGGAATGGAGCAAGTAGAGTCCGCCTCGATGCCCCAATGATATGGTTCATGCCCATACAGTGCAACAAAAGGTGAGGTGCCCAAGGAAGAATGAAAGGAAGAATTGTACCAGAATTCTGCGAGGACGAGATACTGGTGCCATTTGCTTGGACAGGCATGCGTGAAACACCGTAAGTATATCTCCAGGCACTGGTTGACGCGTTCCGACTGCCCGTTAGTCTGAGGGTGGTACGGTGTGCTCATGTTGAGTTCGGACCCGATGGTCTTGAACAACTCTTGCCAGAACTTGCTCATGAAGACTGGATCTCTGTCCGATACGATCGCCTCTGGAAGCCCATGGAGTTTGTAAATGTTCTCCAGGTAGGCGTGCGCGACCTTGGCCGCCGTGAATGGGTGGCTCAGAGAGAGGAAATGACTATAGCGGGTGAACTTGTCGACAACGACGAGGATGCAGTTGTACTTGCCTGAAGGAGGGAGACCGTCGATGAAATCCATGGTGACCACCTTCCAGGTGCGGTCCGGCACCGGCAGAGGCTCGAGCAGTCCCGGGTAGCGAACGCGCTCTGGTTTTGCTTGCTGGCAAACTGAGCAGGACTGGACGTACTGACGAGTGTGTTCTTTCATCTTGGGCCAGGCGAATAGGAGACGCAGGCGGCGATAAGTGACTCGCACGTCGCAGTGGCCGCCCATGGTGTTGTCGTGGAAAGCACGGAGCATCCGTTGCTGCAGGGCGGGGGAGCCGCCCAGCCAAAGCCGATCGCGGAAGTAGAGCAGGCCGTCGCGCGTGAAGAAACGCCCTTTTGGGCCCGGTCGCTTGGACAAATCTTCCAAAATCTTCTGAACTTGTGGATTTGTGCTGTAGCTCGCCATGATGTCGTCCAGCCAGGCTGGCGTGCAGACAGACACACCTGCGATGAACTCATTAGGGGTGCGGCGCGAGAGCGCATCCGCAGCAGTGTTTGAAGATCCGGAGCGGTAGCAGATTTTGTAGCGCATCCCGAGCAGCTTGGTGAACGCCTTCTGCTACCACGGGTGGACAAGTGTTGATCATCGAGGTGCACGAGGCTTCTCTGATCTGTTCGGATGATGAATTCGTCGTTGTGCAGGTAAGGGCGCCATTGCTCCACGGCCATTAGGATGGCCATGCATTCTTTTTCGTAAGTGGAGAGGCCGCGGTTCTTGGGGCCGAGCGGCTTGCTCATGTAGGCGATCGGGTGCCCATCTTGCCGAAGGACAGCGCCAACGCCATAAGCGCATGCATCGGTGTCGATCACGAACTTCTTACTGAAATCTGGAAGTTGCAGCACGGGTGCCGTTGTGAGCTTCAGTTTCAGAGTGTCGAACGCCTGTTGCGTGTCACTTGTCCAGACAAACTGGTGGTTCTTTTTGAGCAGGGTGAACAGAGGTCTTGCAATGATCCCAAAGTGTTGCACAAACTTCCGATAATATCCAGCAAGGCCGAGGAAACTGCGCACATCTTTGGCGCACTGAGGAACATGCCACTGCTAGATCGTCTGGACCTTGCTGGGGTCTGTAGAGATGCCTCGTTCATCGATCACATGCCCCAAGTAAGCGATCTGGCGCTGCGCGAAGGAGCACTTGGATTGCTTGACTTTCCAGTGGTCGTCTCTGAGCAGCTGGAGCACGCGCGTGATGTGTTGGGTGTGTTCGGATAGGGTTTTGCTGAAGATGAGGATGTCGTCGAAGAACGAAATGACACATTTGCGCATGACTGGGCGCAGGGTGGTGTGCATGCCTCCATTGAATGTGGTCGGGCCTCCCGCTACTTTGAAAGGCATGACACGGTATTCCCAGTGCCCGGAGTGTGTTTGGAAGGCCGTTTTGTACTCTTCGCCTTCTGCCATCCTTATCTAATGAAATCCGGCACGCAGGTCGAGCTTCGAGAACCATTTTGCACCGGCCAGTTCGTCAAGGAGCTCGTCAATGATTGGTACTGGGAACTTGGCGACCACGGTCATGGAGTTGAGACGGCGGTAGTCAATGCACAAGCGCCATGTACCATCCTTCTTCTTGACTAGCAGGGCTAGGGTGAAAAGGGGCTGGAACTTTTCTGAATGATCCCTGCGTCGAGCATTTCCTGAACCTGACGTTTGATCTCTATCTTCAATTTAGGTTTGTATCTATATGGTCTGGAATTGACAGGCTGCGCGTCGGCCATCAGAGGAATGCGATGGTCGCAATCGCGGCGAGGCGGCAAAGTCCGCGGGTCTTCAAAGACATCCGTGAACTGTTCCAGTAGGCGCAAGATCTCAATAGGAATCGGCAAATCTGTAGTACTGGTGCCGTCAAGAGCGCTGAGGTGCACGATATGTGCCACTGATCCTTGCTTGCAAGCCTTGAGGAGCTCTGGTGCGGAGATCATAGAGCATTGGGTTTGATCTGAAGCTGTGGCAGATAGCGTCAGTTGGCCGGTTGGAGTTGTAACAATTAAGAATTGCTCGATCCAGTCGATGTTCATGGGGCTGTGCTGCCTTAACCAGTCCATCCCGAGAATTGCATCGTACGAGCCTAGTTGGAGGATCTTGAAATCTGTCCTGAAATCATGCCCTTGGGTTGTCCACTGACACGCTGGAATGTAGGTGGTGCAGGGGATGGTGTTGCCATTGGCGACGCATACGCGGCATGGGCGTGGCAGTGGCTTGGCTCCGATGAGTTTTGCTGCCAGAGAACTGTCTACGAAGGACGTAGAGCTACCGGAGTCGACAAGCAGCAGGATCTCGTGCCCTTGGAGCCAGGCGTGCAGCTGCAGTACCCCTGGGTCTGACGAGCCATCTTCAGCCTGACGGGTAGAGTGCAGAGGTTCTCCTCGTCAGATATCGGTGATGCTGGTGGTGATTCTGACTACACATCGTCTTGGGGAAACATGGCGAGCAGCTCTTTCACGATGTGCATTTGCACCGTGAGTGGGCAGGTGTGGTCCTTTCCCCACCGTTCGCCGTACTTGAAACAGAGTCCCTTCGCGCGACGACCTTGCTGGCTTCAGGCATCGTGCAGGCTGCTTCAGTTCCGCGGCGATCTTTAGAGATCATAGTTGGTGTATCCGGGCGACTGAAGAAGGACGGTGGCATCGATCGCCCCGCGTGATCGTGTCCTCGGGGAGCGTTGGAGAGGCGCCCGAATGAGTGCTCGCCGTCGGCCACTTCCTCCTGAAGTAAGGCCAGTGACATGCCGTGTCCAGGTCCGATGGGTGTTGCACGAGCACCACCGCGCGGATATTCAGTCGTAGTCCCTCCACAAAACGAGTCAGGAAAAAATACAGGTGAGTGGACTCAAGAGTAAGATATAAGATGATTCATCAAGGTTTCGAAACGTTCAATGAAATCTGCTACTGTGGTAGTTTGTTTGACAGCGTAGAATTAGCGAATGAGCATTTGGTGTTTGTCATGACCGAATCGGGTGCAGAGGAGGGAAGTGAAGGACTCCCAATCCAGTCCAGTTAACTTCTTCTGGACGGATTGCAGCCAGATGCCCGCGGGGCCAGAGAAATTCAAGGTGGCCATGGGGACGCGGTAGGCGTCGGGGATCATGAACATCTGGAAGTATTGCTCGCAGAGCGTTTTCCAGAGCTGTGGGTTTTCACTGGTGAACATCGGGAAATTCATGGATGGTGGTTGTCCCAAGTTGGTCAGGATGGAAGAGGACAGGGGAGGAACAGGGGCCGGCACGATCGGGAGGGAGGGCGTACCCATGACCGGAGGTACCGCCAGTGACTCGTGGGTCACTGACGGGCCCCCTCCGGTGTGGTCGACGTCGCCGCGGCCATCGGGCCCGTGGAGATCTCCCGGCACTGGAAGCAGGGGAGGAAGATGTTAGGGAAGCGCCGCTCCACTCGGCGGTGTGGTCACTCGCAGCGCCGCGACTGTGGACTCCAATTTCGCGAAGCGCGCCTCGAGATCTGGCTTCCAGTGAAGGAGGTCGTCGATCTGTGAGGACTGCGCCTGCAGCTGCTTGAGGACGTGGGCGGAGTCGGCCTTGGCGTCTTGATGGAGCTTGTCGAGGTACTCCTTGAGCGCTGGATCCATGGCGGCGACGAAGGCTTGCCGCGCTTGGATGCGCTGGCGGGTTTCCAGGTCGATGCGACGGAGAGAGGGTGGTGCTGGTCTCTGATACCAGGATGTTAGGTACCAAGTCGATCTACTACTAGTTCACGATACAAGCCCGAATTCGAATTACAAATCGAGTCTCTCTGTTCTTGAGAATGAAGAAAGGTAGGTAGGTGGGGAAAGAGGAGGAAGCCGCCGTTCGTTCTGATCCACCCCGGATGCCGATCCCCTCGTCGCCTGTGGGTTAAGTAGCGAGCTGCTAGGTGAGCAGGCTCAACGGGCCCATTCTGGCCCGACGAATCTTCTGTTGGGCAGCATGATCCTCTTGGGCCGGCTATTGACGCACCTCGGTGTGAGGCCTTCGACTGCCTTGGCTGTACGTGCGCTGACACTGCACATCCTTTTGCCTCCACCTGCGAATCCCCATCCAGGGGGCCCTGCATATCCTTGGTCCACACCTGCCTGGAGGAGCATGAGGCTATGAGTGGGCGCCACTGGAGGCCTTGCTGTATAGAGCGGGAGGCTCGGCTAAGCGGCGGCTGGATGCACGTCGAGGCGGGAGCCCATCCCCTTGATCTGCCCGAGCTCGGTGGGCGGGGCGTCTCAAGCATGCCACCATGGATGAGTGGGTGCTGGTTTTGGCCATCGGGTGAAGGAGTGGATGCGCTAGACATCAGAACCGCAGGTGGAAGTCATGGTCGCGGCTGTGGGAGGCTAGATGAGGTGGTTCCCCGGCATCGCACGGGCCGGTGGCATGGGAGGCAGGCAGTCAGGGTAGGGGAGACGTGCGGGCCGGCATCGGGTGAGCCAAGTACTCAAGGCATGGTAGGCACAGCAGCATCCAGCACACCATAGTTAACTGAAGTACCACACTTGGGGCAGATGTGACAAACCAGTATCATTATTCTTTTTTTTGCATGTCAGTACCACACTTGGAGCAGATGTGACAAACCAGTATCCCTATTATTTTTTTGCATGTCAGTACCACGTATGGGGTAAATCATTGCAAAACGGTCTAAGCAGCGTATAACATAGTATTGACGATGTATCTCACCTCTCAGCCCCACCTGTCAGGTGACACGCTGGCCAACCGACACGCGCTGCTCGGCTGACTAGGACGAGGCCGGCTCGGTCGTTGTATATGCCTGGGCCGGACCCAACTTCGCTCGAACCCTAGTCCCCGGTCGAGCTCTCGTCCTTCGATTCGCCACTGACCTCCGCACAGTCCGCCGCCACCGCCGCCGCACCATGGTGTACGAGGTTGAGAGCAGCGAGGAGCACTCTAGCCTGCAGTACATGAACTCCTCCTCTGACGGCATGCAGTACCAGGTGAGTGGTTTAGGGTTAGGGTTTCTGCTTTACGGATTTCATCTTTTATTTGGGGGTTTTGGTTCATTTTGCTCCTGTAGATCCCTGCTACCATTGAAGACCAAGAATACATGGGCATTGAGACTGGACCCATTGTTCCCTACGAGCACCATAGGCTGCCATCTGAGAGGTGTGTAGCCTTTGAGGGATTTCAGACGGGCAGGAGGTTCTTAGTATGTGCTCAGGAAGTAAGATTCTACACTTTATATGTGTTTGTATTAAATTAGTTGGTAGTAGCTTGGTCTTTGTATTGAAATTCGTATAGTTTGTGCTAGCAAGTAAGATTATGTTCTTTTGATGGTCATCCTTTAGCCATTTAGTAGTACTGATGCTGATCAGTGGAGTAGGCATGTGCTCATGCACTCCTTGTATATTTAATTGGACAAGTTTTAATTTTATATGTGGCCATGAGCTTAGTTTACAGTGCAGATCATTGCTTAATTGGGCAGCTAGGTCATTGTTCAGTGCAGATGCTCAAAGTTCAATGCTTTATAGATGTTGTACTTTTTGTAATGCTTAAATAAATTGCATAGGAGATTGGCTTGGAGTGTTGTAGTGCACATGCTCTGCTGTTCTTTAGGTCATTGTTAATTGTAGTATTTGACTGAAATTCAATTAGATAGTTATGTTGTTCTTTAGTTCTTTGCTTACAATCATATAGTTTAATTGTAATATGTAGTGTAGTTGTGTTGTTCTTTACTTCATTGCTTACAACCATTTGTCTTTGTCATTTGGAATTCAGTTAGATAGTAACAATATAAGTTTGATTATATTGTTGGAAGGTGAGAACTGTGGTTTTGTTTTATGGGTTGGCCCAGAGTGGCCTCCTACAATGCAGAATGCTTTGTTGAAGCTATGGGAAATGTATGAGGATAGCAGGAGTGATCGGAGGAAGTATAACCTTAAGAGTTCACTCACTATTCAGCATTTGACAGAAGAAAAATATAAACTAGAGGCCAACTATGACAAATTAGTTGAAGATGTTCATCAACTTTTCAATGCCCAAGAGGATAGGATGCTGGATTTCAGCTATTTGCAGTCTGAAATGCAAAGTGCAGAGGAGAGGAGAGTTGAGGTTACCAACCCAATTGTCTCTGATATGAAGACAGAGATGGACAAGAAAGAGGCAGAGATCTTCAAGCTGCAATAGAAGTATGTAGTCCTTATGAACCTGACAGATGCTCAAGGGAATGTCATCCAGAACCTGAAGTTTAACCATTTGAAAGAGAAGGAGGTGCTTAGTGAAGCCAGCAGGAACTTGCAATTCCAGGTTGATGAACTCATTAACTATCAGGAAAAGCTCACCCAAGAGAATCTCTAGTTGAAGCTTCACATGGGCGATCTCAAGAAGGGACAGGATAAGCTCACTAAAGACAACCCAGCTCAAGCTTCACATTGCTGATCTTGAAGGCGGAGGAGAAGAACAAGCAAAAGATGAAGGGTATCCAGGCCATCTTGGAGGAATGAACAAGATGAAGATGAAGAGGTTGCTTAGATGACCTTTTGTGAGGTAGTAGTATAACCTAGTGAATTTGAACCATGGATGTGTAGTTTATGGATCTTTTAGTTGGAATATATGGTTGTGTAAGAATCTATTAAGTATGTTTCTTTAAGTTGTAAACTATATATGTTGACCTCTATTATGTTATGTTAGATGGTTGTAGTTATCTATGATGCTTTATGTTGCTTTGATAGATGGTTCATTGAATGGTGAAGTTATATGATTTGTGATCTATGTAGCTTACATAGAATGGTGAAGTTATAAAATTTGCCATCTATGTGGCTTTGATAGATGGTTGGAGTTATATGATTTATTGAAATCTATGTTTATTTGGTTTCCGCCGATGCCGACAACCACTAAACCCTTGCCTTTTTGGGTTCTGTCAATGTCGGAAACCACTAAACCCTATGTGATGCCCCCGATTTAATCGTGCACTAATCATACACTCAAATGCACACGATCAAGCTCAGAGACTCACGGGAAGATATCACAACACAACTCTAGACACAAATTAAAGTCATACAACTTTATATTACAAGTCAGGGCCACGAAGGCTCGAAAACATAAGTCAGCGGAAGCAACAACAGCTAAGTACAGACATAAATAAACAAGTTTTCCTTAAGAAGGCTGAGCAAAACAACGACATCTGGATCGAAAAGGTGCAGCCTCTTGCCTAGGGCCTCCTAACTACTCATGGTCATCGGTGGTCTCCACATAGTAGTAGGCTCCGTCGGGGTAGTAGTAGTCGGCGGCGGGATCAACTGGCTCCTAGGATCCTTCCTCTAATCGCAGCAATCGGGTAGAGGGAAAAAGGTAGCAAAGCAACCGTGAGTACTCATCTAAAGTACTCGCAAGACTTACATCAGATCTATGCTAAGTATGCATCGGTATCAAATGAATGGGGCTATATCTTTGGACTATACTGCAGAAATGCCAGAATAGAAGCGGAGGCCTAGCCTATCAAAGACTAGCATCTTGCAGCATTAGAAGAGTAGATATTAGTATATCATAAGTAATAAGTATGAGGTAGCAATGCCTAGAGATCCTTTCTTGACTCCCTACAAGAAAGTGATCGCGGAGCCATCATATTCATTTAGTGTCACAAGTATCCAGTTCTAGTTGTAATAGATCAGGATACAACTCCGAGCGTCCATTATTGTGGACAAGGTAATTTGAATAGATATACTTCCTTGCAGGGGTGCACCAACTTACCCAACACGCTCAATTAACTTTGGTGGAACACACTATTCTGGGTCATGCCCGGCCTTGGCTGATCGACACGTCGTAGTCCTATCTAGGCTCTCCAGAGAGGTCACACGCCAGTATAAATCCTAAGTGCGAAGGGCTCATAGGTCTGTCGTCCTAAGAACTCCTACGCGTTGCGATGACTATCGGGATCAGTCCCGGTCGGGCGATGGCAGGCTTGGTTGGGAGCAGCGGGGCGCGTGGTGAGCGCAAGGGACGGGGATCGGCGTGGGCACGCGCGGGCGGCTGCAGTGCGGCATGAGGAGCAGTTGCAGCAGACAGCAGCGATGAAGCATCCGAGCAAGCAAGCGCGAAGCACGCACGGGCAGCAGAGGGCATGGCAAGTGCATGGCAGTGGACAACCGGGAGCGGCCAGTGCGCAGATGTGTTGCATGGACAAGACTTCGGCCATGGCGGCTGGAGCTCATGGGGCTTTGCTACGGCAGCGGATAAGCAACAAGGAGAGGTGGTTTTAGGAGAGGAGCTCACGGCGAGTCAAAAGAGGTGCTCGAGGAAGGCTGGGGTGGTCTGGAGCACTGCAGATCGACGTCGGGAAACCATCATCATTGTCAGGGAAGAAAGACCGAGGGTGATATTGATGAGGCTCCCCTGCCTCGATCCAGTGATATACTCGACGAAGGTGACGATGGCACGCCTCCTGGACAACTCCTCGTGGCTCAGGGACGAATCCGGCTACAACAACGATGACGGCGCATCTACGGTGGAGCTCAGGCATGTGTGGGGATGAGAGCAACAGCGCGAGGAAAGGGGAAAGGCGGGCTAGGGTTTGTGGGGAGGGCGCGGGGTTCGACTTCTAGGCGGGGCAGGGGTGCGGATGGCCGGCACGTTGCCGGTGGCCATGGCGGATGGCCTCCAGCCATCTGCCTCCACTGTAGCAAGGTAGGGGTGCACCAGGGTGGGCTAGGCCTCAAGTGCACACAGGGGGCTCTTATTTTTCTAAATCTTTTTCTGTTTTTTTATTTCTCTCTGTTTTGTATTTTATTTTTGTACCAAATGATTTTTTTACTTACGAGATTTCGCATATAAATATTAGACAACATTACAGGGTTGCACAAAAAGTTTTAGAGTATTTGATTTTTTTTAATATTTCTAGAAATTGAAAATGCCAATAATTTTGCTGCTAATCCACTTAATTAATTTCTAGGGGCATTTTTGGAATTCAAATGAGGTTGGTTTCATGATGACTAATACTAGTGAATATATGCAATAACACGAACAATTTTGTTTATTTATTTTAAGAAGTTTTATTTTTACTCACTATTTGAATTTCGAATTGGAATGGATTTTGGATCTTAATGACTATTAGTAAGTTAATGATGATGAGTTGGCATAATTAGAGGAAGGTCACCATAGCTTGATTACTCGGGTGTTACACCCTACCACTTTGCCTTTTTGGGTTCCGTCTATGCTGAAAACCACTAAACCCTACCACTTTGCCTTTCTGGGTTCCATCAATGCCGGAAACCACTAAACCCTACCACTTTTCCTTTTTGGGTTTCGTCGATGCCGACAACCACTAAGCCCTACCACTTTGCCTTTTTGGGTTCCGTCGATGCCGAAAATCACTAACCCCTACCACTTTGCATTTTTGGGTTCCCTCAATGCCGACAACCATTAACCCCTACCACTTCTCCTTTCTAGGTTCTGTTGATGCCGACAACCAGTAACCCCTACCACTTTGCCTTTTTGGGTTTCGTCGACATCGAAAACCATTAAACCTACCACTTTGCCTTTCTGGGTTCCATCGATGCCGAAAACCACTAAACCCTACCACTTTGCCTCTTTGGGTTTCGTTGATGCCGAGAACCACTAAACCCTACCACTTTTCCATTTGTTTCGTCGATGCCGAAAACCACTAAACCCTATACTACAATGGCTAAACCCTAACTAATTTAAGTACTCATGACAGCAAGCATTGCAAATAAGAAACTAAGTACGCATCACATCAAGCATTGATTTTTTTAGAAAAGGAGGATGACCCCCGGCCTTTGCATCTGGGCGATGCATACGACCACTTTATTAATTATTCTCACAAGACCTTACAAAGTAATACAACAGTAAGACTAAAGCCGCCGTCTAAGCCACTCTATCAAGTTGATGAAGGGGCGCAGATAGCCTGGGCCTAATACCAAACAGGCATTGCAGCCAAACCTAACATCTAAGACCTGAGATCCCATCCAGGACGCCTGCCGGGCATGGGTCTCACCGGTCCGGCTTGCACTCAAAGGCCGCCGCCACCAACTTCCACCGCTCCATCTTCAGAACTGTACTAATGCATCAACCTTGCTCGGTCCAGCTATCGTCAACACCACCACGGCGCCCAACGGCACCTCCTTCCTGTGCGCAAACATCTGAGGACGTCGCGGTCACCACTGATACACCTCAGCACCATGCTGCCAAGTACCACCAGCCGACACAGCTTGAAGTCTTTGGAAGATATGTCGTGCATAGCACCTGCCAACCAGGCATGACAAAGCGTAGCACCTATCGACCAGGCATCACATCAAGCATTGATAATAACAAACTTAGTACTCATGACATCAAGCATTGCTAACAACAAACTAAGTGTCCATGTCAACAAGCATTGCAAATAAGAAACTAAGTACACATCACATCAAGCATTGATAATAACAAACTTAGTACTCATGACATCAAGCATTGCTAATAACAAACTTAGTACTCATGACATCAAGCATTGCTAATAACAAACTTATTACTCATGACAAACATTGTCCATCACAGAAAGTGTGTCAACCCAAAATAAACATTGTTTGGAAGCATACATAACTTGGCCCCTCATCTCTTCACTAGTACATCGAGGTGTGATACGTCTCCAACGTATCTATAATTTTTTATTGTTCCATGCTATATTATATTCTGTTTTGGACATTATTGGGCTTTATTATACACTTTTATATTATTTTTGGGACTAACCTATTAACTGGAGGCCCAACCCAGAATTGTTGTTTTTTGCCTATTTCAAAGTTTCGCAGAAAAAGAATATCAAATGGAGTCCAAACGGAATGAAACCTTCGGGAACGTGATTTTCAGAACGAACGTGATCCAGAGGACTTGGACCATACGTCAAGACATCAACCAGGAGGCCACGAGGTAGGGGGGCGCGCCTACCCCCTGGGCGCGCCCTCCACCCTCGTGGGCCCCCTGTTGCTCCACCGACATACTCCTTCCTCCTATATATACCTACGTACCCCCAAACTAGCAGATACGGAGTCAAAAACCTAATTCCACCGCCGCAACCTTCTGTACGCGTGAGATCCCATCTTGGGGCCTGTTCCGGAGCTTTGCTGGAGGGGACATCGATCACGGAGGGCTTCTGCATCAACACCATAGCCTCTTCGATGATGTGTGAGTAGTTTACCTCAGACCTTCGGGTCCATAGTTATTAGCTAGATGGCTTCTTCTCTCTTTTTGGATCTCAATACAATGTTCTCCCCCTCTCTTGTGGAGATCTATTCGATGTAATCTTCTTTTGCAGTGTGTTTGTTGAGACCAATGAATTGTGGGTTTATGATGAAGTTTATCTATGAACAATATTCGAATCTCCTCTGAATTCTTTTATGCATGACTGGTTATCTTTGCAAGTCTCTTCGAATTATCAGTTTGGTTTGGCCTACTAGATTGATCTTTCTTGCAATGGGAGAAGTGCTTAGCTTTGGGTTCAATCTTACAGTGTCCTTTCCCAGTGACAGCAGGGGCAGCAAGGCACATATTGTATTGTTGCCATCAAGGATAATAGGATGGGGTTTATGTCATATTGCATGAGTTTATCCCTCTACATCATATCATCTTGCTTAAAGCATTACTCTGTTCTTATGAACTTAATACTCTAGATGCATGCTGGATAGCGATCGATGTGTGGAGTAATAGTAGTAGATGCAGGCAGGAGTCGGTCTACTTGTCTCGGACGTGATGCCTATATACATGATCATACCTAGATATTCTCATAACTATGCTCAATGATGTCAATTGCTCAACAGTAATTTGTTCACCCACCGTAAATACTTATGCTCTTGAGAGAAGCCACTAGTGAAACCTATGGCCCCCGGGTCTATTTTCCATCATATTAATCTTCCAACACTTAGTTATTTTTATTGCCTTTTATTTTACTTTGCATCTTTATCATAAAAAAATACCAAAAATATTATCTTATCATATCTATCAGATCTCACTCTCGTAAGTGACCGTGTAGGGATTGACAACCCCTTATCGCATTGGTTGCAAGGATTTATTTGTTTGTGTAGGTGCGAGGGACTCGTGCGTGGCCTCCTACTAGATTGATACCTTGGTTCTCAAAAACTGAGGGAAATACTTACGCTACTTTGCTGCATCACCCTTTCCTCTTCAAGGGAAAACCAACGCAGTGCTCAAGAGGTAGCAAGAAGGATTTCTTGCGCCATTGCCGAGGAGGTCTACGCAAAAGTCAACACACCAAGTACCCATCACAAACCCTTATCTCCCGCATTACATTATTTGCCATTTTCCTCTCGTTTTCCTCTCCCCCACTTCACCCTTGCCGTTTTATCCTCCCTCTCTTTCCCTATTTGCCTCTTCTTTTGTTTGCCTTCTTCCCGTATGTATCCTTGTTTGTGTTTCCATGTGCCTTCTATTTGCTTGCGTCTTTGCTTGCTAAAAATCTATTGATATGGATCCACTTAAGTGGTCTACTTGGATCATCTTCGATCCTTATGCGCTCGTGCTGATACCCCAACTAGCCTAGTTGATGGGAAATCTTTAGATGAGCATGCTCAGTTTGTGCGTCACCGTTTGTCTGAAAAAGGGAGACTCTTATGGAATCAAATAAACAGATTGTTGTGTTATGCTTGGAATCTTTGCGAAATTTGTGATTTTACTTGTTGCTCTAAGAACCCTAAAAAACACCTCCCCTACCTATGTGAGTTTAATGATATTGAAATCTTCTCTTATTATGCAAAGGGTGTTTATAGCTACTACGATATCGAACGAATTGAAGAATTTGTTGCTTTTAAGGGTGCTTATGAAGTTGCTTCTTTGATTGAAAAATACGATATCACTCTCTATGAATCTGAAAATTTTGACATACTTAAATATTGCTATGAAAACTATGCTCATAATGTCTATGTCAAAGAATTTATTGAAAGAATGACCGTTGCTTCGGAAGAAAATAATGATATGCATGAATCTATAGATAATTATGATTCTGATGATTTGATTGAAATATCCCTTGATGAACATGATGCTTGCTGTTCTTGTGGCCATGATGCCAATATTTATGAAGATGAATTTGTTATAGTTCCTTATGTTAAACATGAGATCATTGCTATTGCACCCATATTTAATAGTTCCTTCGATGAAAAGCATGATTGCAATGATGTTATTATAAATTCTCTTAATGTCAATTGTGTTAATGATATGCAAAACCCTAAGCTTGGGGATGCTAGTTTCGCTATGACTACTATTTGTTGCAATGATCATGATTGGGGTGATTCTTCTTTTGATCTTGAAAATTTATTTAAGCTCCATGATGAATATGAGATTGATAATAGTGTTTGCAATATTATTAAAAGTGGGTTTGGAGAGGTCATGACTTTAGTTAATGTTAATCCCACTATTTTGGAAGAGTGTCAACTTTGCATACATGTGGATCTTGTTAATAATATGCTTTGTGATAGCTATATTGTTGAATTTTCTTATGATCCTACATGTAATTATTATGAGAGAGGAAAATATGGTTGTAGAATTTTTCATGTTACTAGATTACCCCTCGTTATGTTGAGATTGCTATTGTTTCTTTCAACTTTCTTGCATATGCTAATTTTTGCTTTCCTTGATAATTTGTTTGCCTATAAGATGCCTTTGCATAGGAAGTATGTTAGACTTAGATGTGTTTATCACGTGTTCTATGATGCTCTCTTTGTGCTTCAATTCTTGTCTTTCATGTGAGCATCATTGAAATATTATGCCTAGCCAGGGGCGTTAAACGATAGCGCTTGTTGGGAGGCAACCCAATTTTATTTTTATTCCTTGCTTTTTTATCCTGTTTAGTAATAAATAATTTATCTATCCTCTGTTTTGGTTGTGTTCTTTTAGTGTTAGTGCCAAGCAGAACCGTTGGGAAGACTTGGGGAAAGTCTTTTTAATCTTGTCGTAAAAAATGGAAACTTTAGTGCTCACGAGAATTGCTTCCATTTTTACTTGGAAAGTTACCTTTAGTTAATTATTTTTTAAGATGATTAATAGATAAATTCCTCATGTACAGCAATTTATTTTAGAATTTTGGGGGTTCCAGATCTTGCGTTAGTTACAGATTACTACACACTGTTCTGTTTTTGACAGATTCTGTTTTTCGTGTGTTGTTTGCTTATTTCGATGAATCTATGGCTAGTAAAATAGTTTTATAAACCATAGATAAGTTGGAATGCAGTAGGTTTAACACCAATATAAATAAATAATGAGTTCATTACAGTACCTGGAGGTGGTATTTTGTTTTCTTTTGCTAACGAAGCTCACGAGATTTTCTATTAAGTTTTGTGTTGTGAAGTTTTCAAGTTTTGGGTGAAAGATTTGATGGATTATGGAACAAGGAGTGGCAAGATCCTAAGCTTGGGGATGCCCATGGCACCCAAAGATAATCTAAGGACACCTAAAAGCCAAAGCTTGGGGATGCCCCGGAAGGCATCCCCTCTTTCGTCTATTTCCATTGGTAACTTTACTTGGAGCTATATTTTTATTCACCACATGATATGTGTTTTGCTTGGAGCGTTTTGTATGATTTGAGTCTTTGCTTTTTAATTTACCACAATCATCCTTGCTGTGCACACCTTTTGAGAGAGACACAGATGATTCGGAAATTATTAGAATACTCTATGTGCTTCACTTATATCTTTTGAGTTATATAGTTTTTGCTCTAGTACTTCACTTATATCTTTTAGAGCACGGTGGTGGTTTTGTTTTATAGAAACTATTATTCTCTAATGCTTCACTTAGATTATTTTGAGAGTCTTAAATAGCATGGTAATTTACTTAAATAATCCTAATATACTAGGTATTCAAGACTAGTAAAAACTTTCTTATGAGTGTGTTGAATACTAAGAGAAGTTTGATGCTTGATGATTGTTTTGGGACATGGAGGTAGTGATATCAAAGTTGTGCTAGTTGATTAGTTGTGAATTTGAAAAATACTTGTGTTGAAGTTTGCAAGTCCCGTAGCATGCACGTATGGTAAATGTTATGTAACAAATTTGAAACATGAGGTGTTCTTTGATTGCCTTCCTTATGAGTGGCGGTCGGGGACGAGCGATGGTCTTTTCCTACCAATCTATCCCCCTAGGAGCATGTGCGTAATGCTTGTTTTTTGATGACTTGTAGATTTTTGCAATAAGTGTATGAGTTCTTTATGACTAATGTTGAGTCCATGGATTATATGCACTCTCACCCTTCCATCATTGCTAGCCTCTTCGGTACCATGCATTGCCCTTTCTCACCTCGAGAGTTGGTGCAAACTTCGCCGGTGCATCCAAACCCCGTGATATGATACGCTCTGTCACACATAAACCTTCTTATATCTTCCTCGAAACAGCCACCATACCTACCTATTATGGCATTCCCATAGCCATTCCGAGATATATTGCCATGCAACTTTCCACTGTTCCATTTATCATGACACGTTCATCATTGTCATATTGCTTTGCATGATCATGTAGTTGACATAGTATTTGTGGCAAAGCCACCATTCATAATCCTTTCATACATGTCACTCTTGGTTCATTGCATATCCCGGTACACCGCCGGAGGCATTCATATAGAGTCATACTTTGTTCTAGTATCGAGTTGTAATCATTGAGTTGTAAATAAATAGAAGTGTGATGATCATCATTTTCTAGAGCATTGTCCCAAGTGAGAAAAAAAGAAAAAAAGAGATAGGCCATAAAAAAGAGAAGGCCCAAAAAATGAGAGAAAAAGAGATAAGGGAAAATGTTACTATCCTTTTTACCACACTTGTGCTTCAAAGTAGCACCATAATCTTCATGATAGAGAGTCTTTTGTTTTGTCACTTTCATATACTAGTGGGAACTTTTCATTATAGAACTTGGCTTGTATATTTCAACAATGGGCTTCCTCAAATGCCCTAGGTCTTCGTGAGCAAGCAAGTTGGATGCACACCCACTTAGTTTCTTTTGTTGAGCTTTCATATATTTATAGCTCTAGTGCATCCGTTGCATGGCAATCCCTACTCCTTGCATTAACATCAATTGATGGGCATCTCCATAGCTCATTGATTATCCTTGTTGATGTGAGACTTCCTCCCTTTTTTGTCCTCTCCACATAACCCCCATCATTATATTCTATTCCACCCATAGTGCTATATCCATGGCTCACGCTCATGTATTGCGTGAAGATTGAAAAAGTTTGAGATTACTAAAGTATGAAACAATTGCTTGGCTTGTCATCAGGGTTGTGCATGATGAGAGCATTCTTGTGTGACGAAAATGGAGCATGACTAAACTATATGATTTTGTAGGGATGAACTTTCTTTGGCCATGTTACTTTGAGAGGACATAATTCCTTAGTTAGTATGCTTGAAGTATTATTATTTTTATGTCAATATTGAACTTTTATCTTGAATCTTTCGGATCTGAATATTCATACCAAAATTAAGAAGAATTACATTGAAATTATGACAAGTAGCATTCCACATCAAAAATTCTGTTTTTATCATTTACCTACTCGAGGACGAGCAGGAATTAAGCTTGGGGATGCTTGATACATCTCGAACGTATCTATAATTTTTTATTGTTCCATGCTATATTATATTCTGTTTTGGACATTATTGGGCTTTATTATACACTTTTATATTATTTTTGGGACTAACCTATTAACCAGATGCCCAGCCCAGAATTGCTGTTTTTTTCCTATTTCAGAGTTTCGCAGAAAAATAATATCAAACGGAGTCCAAACGGAATGAAACCTTCGGGAACGTGATTTTCAGAACGAACGTGATCCAGAGGACTTGGACCCTACGTCAAGACATCAACCAAGAGGCCACGAGGTAGGGGGCGCGCCTACCCCCTAGGCGCGCCCTCCACCACCATGGGCCCCCTGTTGCTCCACCGACGTACTCCTTCCTCCTATATATACCTACGTACCCCCAAACTAGCAGATACGGAGCCAAAAACCTAATTCCACCACCGCAACCTTCTGTACCCTTGAGATCCCATCTTGGGGCCTGTTCCGAAGCTCCGCCGGAGGGGGCATCGATCACGGAGGGCTTCTACATCAACACCATAGCCTCTCTGATGATGTGTGAGTAGTTTACCTCAGACCTTCGGGTCCATAGTTATTAGCTAGATGGCTTCTTCTCTCTTTTTGGATCTCAATACAATGTTCTCCCCCTCTCTCGTGGAGATCTATTTGATGTAACCTTCTATTGTGGTGTGTTTGTTGAGACCGATGAATTGTGGGTTTATGATCAAGTTTATCTATGAACAATATTTGAATCTTCTCTAAATTCTTTTATGTATGATTGGTTATCTTTGCAAGTCTCTTCGAATTATCAGTTTGGTTTGGCCTACTAGATTGATCTTTCTTGCAATGGGAGAAGTGCTTAGCTTTGGGTTCAATCTTGCGGTGCTCGATCCCAGTGACAAAAAGGGAAACGACATGTATTGTATTGTTGCCATCAAGGATAAAAAGATGGGGTTTATATCATATTGCTTGAGTTTATCCCTCTACATCATGTCATCTTACCTAATGTGTTACTCTGTTCTTATGAACTTAATACTCTAGATGCATGCTAGATAGAGGTCGAGTGTGGAGTAATAGTAGTAGATCCAGGCAGGAGTCGGTCTACTTGTCACGGACGTGATGCCTATATACATGATCATGCCTAGATATTCTCATAATTATTCGCTTTTCTATCAATTGCTCGATAGTAATTTGTTCACCCACAGTAATACTTATGCTATCTTGAGAGAAGCCACTAGTGAAACATATGGCCCCCGGGTCTATTCTCCATTACATTAATCTCCTGCCAACAATCTATTTCTATTACCTTTTATTTTGCAATCTTTACTTTCAATCTATATCATAAAAATACCAAAAGTATTGATCTTATCATTATTATCTCTATCAGATCTCACTCTCGTAAGTGATCGTGTAGGGATTGACAACCCCTTATCGCATTGGTTGCGAGGATTTATTTGTTTGTGTAGGTGCGAGGGACTCGTGCGTGGCCTCCTACTAGATTGATACCTTGGTTCTCAAAAACTGAGGGAAATACTTACGCTACTTTGCTGCATCACCCTTTCCTCTTCAAGGGAAAACCAACGCAGTGCTTAAGAGGTAGCAAGGTGCTATACAAATGGCTTTTAACCCCTTTCCGCGACGGCATTTGGAACCATCGCCAAGTGAGTGTGGGCGATAGGGGGTCCTTCCCACACGACCCAGAAACCGTCGGGGATATGCCCTCCTGGCACACACGCTCGGCAAAATGAGGTCGTGTGCGACCAGTGAGCGCTCAAATATGGTAATACGTACAATAGAGCTAAAAAAATACAATTATACAGGCAAAATCGTTTCCAGTCGTAAGTACATCCCACACAGTTAGTCCCCGCTAACCATTTCTGTTCGTATGTACATCCCACACAGTCGCTCCAAGGAAAACGTTTGCGCAAGGTGGCCTAACACAAACAGTTTTGAAAAGAATGTCGTGTGTGATTGTTCATTGATCCAACACGGTTTATTCCTAGAAACTGTGTGTGTTGCCTAAGGTCATCGCCACGGTGTTTTCTCAATAACCGTTTGCAATAGGAAAACCCAATTAGCAGGCTAATTGGCCAATTAGCAAGCTAATTGCCCTATTATTATAATCCATTTATTAATCTAATTGACAATCATATTAAGCACATAATATATTTCAATTCCATATTAAGGAAGCAGGATTTCATAATTGAAATACATCTGAGTACAACATGATATAGCTTCAGCACCCAGCTACCCCATTACACAACTGCACCTGCACCAAGTTTCACATGCAACATCTAGAACCTTTCAAAATTAGCATCATAGACGGTACATAGACAGATGCGTCTCATCTGGAAAACTGCTGAAGCGGAAGGCGAATATTGAGCCTTCATTCATGTTGAAGGTCTTTGCAACTTTAGGACAGTGCTTGTGGATGATTGACCGTTGATACGTCAATTTTGCATCATGCTTTTATATCGATATTTATTGCATTATGGGTTGTTATTACATATTATGTCACAATACTTATGACTATTCTCTCTTATTTTACAAGGTTTACATGAAGAGGGGGAATGCCGGCAGCTAGAATTCTGGGCTGGAAAATGAGCAAATATTAACGACCTATTCTGCACAACTCCAAAAGTCCTGAAACTTCACGGGAGCAAGTTTCAGAATATATAAAAAATATTGGGCGAAAGAAGTACCAGAGGGGGGCCACCCACCGTCCACGAGGGTGGGGGCGCGCCCTACCCCCTGGGCGCGCCCCCCTGTCTCGTGGGCCCCCTGGCAGCCCTCTGATGCCCATCTTTGGCTATATGGAGTCTTTCATCGAGGAAAAAATCATAAGCAAGCTTTCAGGAAAAAACTCTGCCGCCACAAGGCGGAACCAATCTAGGGCTCCGGCGGAGCTGTTCTGCCGGGGAAACTTCCCTTCGGGAGGGGGAAATCATCACAAGCGTCATCACCAACGATCCTCTCATCGGGAGGGGGTCAATCTCCATCAACATCTTCACCAGCAACATCTCATCTCAAACCCTAGTTCATCTCTTGTATCCAATCTTTGTCCCAAAGCCTCAGATTGGTACCTGTGGATTGCTAGTAGTGTTGATTACTCCTTGTAGTTGATGCAAGTTGGTATATTTGGTGGAAGATCATATGTTCAGATCCATTATGCATATTAATACCCCTATGATTATGACATGAATATGATTTGTGAATAGTTACTTTTGTTCCTGAGGACATGGGAGAAGTCTTGCTATAAGTAGTCATGTGAACTTGGTATTCGTTCGATATTTTGATGAGATGTATGTTGTCTTTCCTCTAGTGGTGTCATGTGAACGTCGACTACATAACACTTCACCATTGTTTGGGCCTAGAGGAGGGCATTGGGAAGTAATAAGTAGATGATGGGTTGCTAGAGTGATAGAAGCTTAAACCCTAGTTTATGCGTTGCTTCGTAAGGGGCTGATTTGGATCCATATGTTTCATGCTATGGTTAGGTTTACCTTAATACTTCTGTTGTAGTTGCGGATACTTGCAATAGGGGTTAATCATAAGTGGGATGCTTGTCCAAGGAAGGACAGTACCCAAGCACCGGTCCACCCACATATCAAATTATCAAAGTACCGAACGTGAATCATATGAGCGTGATGAAAACTAGCTTGACGATAATTCCCAAGTGTCCTCGGGAGCGCTTTCCTTCATATCAGAGTTTGTCCAGGCTTGTCCTTTGCTACAAAAAGGATTGGGCCATCTTATTGCACCTTATTTACTTTTACTATTTCTTACCTGTTACCAATTACCTTATCACCAAACTATCTGTTACCGATAATTTCAGTGCTTGCAGAAAATACCTTGCTGAAAACCGCTTATCATTTCCTTCTGCTCCTCGTTCGGTTCGACACTCTCACTTATCGAAAAGGCTATGATAGATCCCCTACACTTGTGGGTCATCAAGACTCTTTTCTGGCACCGTTGCCGGGGAGTGAAGCGCCTTTGGTAGGTGGAATTTGGCAAGGAAAATTTTATATAGTGTGCTGAAATTTACTATCACTTGTTACTATGGAACATAATCCTTTGAGCGGCTTGTTCGGGGCATCTTCACCTCGACCAGTAGAGCAAAGAGTTGCTCCTCAACCTACTGAACCTACTGAAAATGTTTGCTTTGAAATTCCTTCGGGTATGATAGAGAAACTGCTAGCTAATCCTTTCACAGGTGATGGAACATTACATCCCGATTTGCACCTAATCTATGTGTATGAAGTTTGTGGATTATTTAAGCTTGCAGGTATGCCCGAGGATGTTATCAAGAAGAAGGCCTTCCCTTTATATTTGAAGGGAGAGTTATTGCCATGGTTTAGGCTATGTGATGATATGGGATCATGGAACTACAACCGATTGAAATTGGAATTTCATCAGAAGTTTTATCCTATGCATCTTGTTCATCGTGATCGTAATTATATATATAATTTTTGGCCTCGCGAAGGAGAAAGCATCGCTCAAGCTTGGGGGAGGCTTAAGTCAATATTATATTCATGCCCCAATCATGAGCTCTCAAGAGAAATTATTATTCAAAAAAATTATGCTCGGCTTTCTCTCGATAATCGCTCCATACTCGATACTTCTTGTATTGGATCTTTTATGATGAAGACTATTGAATTCAAATGGGATTTATTGGAAAGAATTAAATGCAACTCTGAAGATTGGGATCTCGATGAAGGTAAGGAGTCAGGTATAACACCTAAGTTTGATTGTGTTAAATCTTTTATGGATACCGATGCTTTCCGTGAATTTAGCACTAAATATGGACTTGACTCTGAGATAGTAGCTTCTTTCTATGAATCCTTTGCTACTCATGTTGATCTCCCTAAGGAGAAGTGGTTTAAATATAATCCTCCCATTGAAGTAAAAGTAGTTTCACCTATTAAAGTTGAAGAAAAGACTATCACTTATAATGATCCTGTTGTTCCTACTGCTTATATTGAGAAACCACCTTCCCTTGTTAGAATAAAGGATCATGCTAAAGCTTCAACAATGGTTCGTAAGAGTAATACTAGAACACCTACTCCCTCTGAGCAAATTAAAGTTGAACCTAGTGTTGCTATGGTTAAAGATTTCTTGGTCGATAATATTTATGGGCATGTTATTTACTTTTGTGATGAAGCTGCTAGAATTGCTAGACCCGATACTAAAAATAAACATAGACCTGTTGTAGGCATGCCTGTTATTTCTGTTAAAATAGGAGATCATTGCTATCATGGCTTATGTGATATGGGTGCTAGTGCAAGTGCAATACATCATTCCTTATACAAAGAAATTATGCATGATATTGCACCTGCTAAGATAGAGAAAATTTATGTTACTATTAAACTTGCCAATAGAGATACTATTTCACCAGTTGGGATTGTTAGAGATGTTGAAGTCTTGTGTGGGAAAGTTAAATATCCTGCTGATTTTCTTGTTCTTGGCTCCCCACAAGATGACTTTTGTCCCATTATATTTGGTAGACCCTTCTTGAATACTGTTAATGCTAAGATAGATTGCAATAAGGATATTGTTTCTGTTGGTTTAGGGGATATGTCTCATGAATTTAATTTTGCTAAATTTCGTGGACAACCCCATGATAAAGAATTGCCTAGTAAAGATGAAATTATTGGTCTTTCTTCTATTGTCGTGCCTCCTAGTGATCCTTTAGAACAATATTTGCTAGACCCTGAAAATGATATGTTTATGAATGAAAGAAGGGAAATAGATGAAGTATTCTTTAAACAGGGACCTATTTTGAAGCACAACTTGCCTATTGAAATCCTACGGGATCCTCCTCCACCCAAGGGTGATCCCATGTTTGAACTTAAACCTTTACCAGATACTCTTAAATATGCTTATCTTGATGAGAAAGAGATATATCCTGTTATTATTAGTGCTAACCATTCAGAGCATGAAGAAAAGAAATTGTTGAAAACTCTGAAGAAGCACCATGCTGCTATTGGATATACTCTTGATGATCTTAAGGGCATTAGTCCCACTCTCTGCCAGCACAAAATAAAATTGGAGAAAGACGCGAAACCGGTTGTTAATCACCAACGATGGTTAAATCCTAAGATGAAAGAAGTGGTAAGAAAAGAAATACTAAAGCTTCTAGAGGCAGGTATAATTTATCCCGTTGCTGATAGTCAGTGGGTGAGTCATGTCCATTGTGTCCCTAAGAAGGGAGGTATTACTGTTGTTCCTAATGATAAAGATGAATTGATCCCACAGAGAATTGTTACAGGTTATAGAATGGTAATTGATTTCTGCAAATTAAATAAAGCTACTAAAAAGGATCATTACCCTTTACCTTTTATTGATCAAATGCTAGAAATATTATCCAAACATACACATTTTTGCTTTCTAGATGGTTATTCTAGTTTCTCTCAAATACCTGTGTTAAAAGAGGATCAAGAAAAGACAACTTTTACTTGCCCTTTCGGTACCTTTTCTTATATACGTATGCATTTTGGTTTATGCAATGCACCTGCTACTTTTCAAAGATGTATGACTGCTATATTCTCTAACTTTTGTGAAAAGATTGTTGAGGTTTTCATGGATGATTTCTCCATTTACGGAACTTCTTTTGATGATTGCTTAAGCAACCTTGATCGAGTTTTGCAGAGATGTGAAGAAACTAATCTTGTCTTGAATTGGGAGAAGTGCCACTTTATGGTTAATGAATGTATTGTCTTGGGGCATAAAATTTCTGAAAGAGGTATTGAAGTTGATAAAGCTAAAGTTGATGCTATTGAAAAAATGTCGTGTCCTAAGGACATTAAAGGTAATAAGAAGCTTCCTTGGTCATGCCGGTTTTTATAGGAGGTTCATTAAGGAATTCTCTAAAATTTCTCGGCCTCTTACTAATCTCTTACAAAAAGATGTTCCTTTTGTCTTTGATGATGATTGTGTAGAAGCATTTGAAATACTTAAGAAAGCTTTGATTTCTGCACCTATTGTTCAGCCTCCTGATTGGAATTTACCATTTGAAATTATGTGTGATGCTAATGATTATGCTGTAGGGGCTGTTCTAGGGCAAAGAGTTGATAAGAAATTAAATGTTACTCAATATGCTAGTAAAACTCTAGACAGTGCCCAGAGAAACTATGCTACTACTGAAAAAGAATTTTTAGCAGTTGTATTTGCTTGTGATTAGTTTAGACCTTACATTGTTGATTCTAAAGTAACTGTTCACACTGATCATGCTGCTATTAAATATCTTATGGAAAAGAAAGATGCTAAACCTAGACTTATTAGATGGGTTCTCTTGCTACAAGAATTTGATTTGCATATTATTGATAGAAAGGGAGCTGAGAACCCCGTTGCAGACAACTTGTCTAGGTTAGAGAATGTTCTTGATGACCCACTACCTATTGATGATAGCTTCCCTGATGAACAACTAGCTGTCATAAATGCTTCTCTACTGCTCCATGGTATGCTGACTATGCTAATTATATTGTTGGTAAATTTATACCACCTAGTTTCACATACCAGCAAAAGAAAAAAATTCTTCTATGATTTAAGGCATTACTTTTGGCATGACCCACACCTTTATAAAGAAGGAGTAGATGGTGTCATTAGACGTTGTGTACCTGAGCATGCACAGGAACAGATCCTACGCAAGTGTCACTCCGAGGCTTATGGAGGACACCATGCTGGAGACAGAACTGCACATAAGGTATTGCAATCCGGTTTTTATTGGCCTACTCTCTTCAAGGATGCCCGTAAGTTTGTCTTGTCTTGTGATGAATATCAAAAAATTGGTAATATTAGTAGACATCAAGAAATGCCTATGAATTATTCACTTGTTATTGAACCATTTGATGTTTGGGGCTTTGATTATATGGGACCTTTTCCTTCCTCTAATGGTTATACACATATTTTAGTTGTTGTTTATTATGTTACTAAGTGGGTAGAAGCTATTCCAACTAGTAGTGTTGATCATAACACCTCTATTAAGATGCTTAAAGAAGTTATTTTTCCGAGGGTTGGAGTCCCTAGATATTTAATGATTGATGGTGGTTCACATTTTATTCATGGCGCTTTTCGTAATATGCTTGCTAAGTATGATGTTAATCATAGAATTGCATCTCCTTATCACCCACAGTCTAGTGGTCAAGTAGAACTGAGCAATAGCGAGATTAAATTAATTTTGCAAAAGACTGTTAATAGATCTAGGAAGAATTGGTCCAAGAAACTTGATGATGCATTATGGGCCTATAGAACTGCATACAAAAATCCTATGGGCATGTCTCCATATAAAATGGTTTATGGAAAGGCATGTCACTTACCTCTTGAACTAGAACATAAGGCATATTGGGCCATTAAAGAGCTCAATTATGATTTCAAACTTGCCGGTGAGAAGAGGCTTTTTGACATTAGCTCACTTGATGAATGGAGAACCCAGGCTTATGAAAATGCCAAACTATTGAAGGAAAAAGTTAAAAGATGGCATGATAAAAGGATACAAAAATGTGAGTTTAATGTAGGTGATTGTGTATTATTATACAACTATTGTTTAAGATTTTTTGCAGGCAAACTCCTCTCTAAATGGGAAGGTCCTTACGTCATCGAGGAGGTTTATCGTTCCGGTGCCATAAAGACCAACAACTTCGAAGGCACAAATCCGAGGGTGGTGAACGGTCAAAGAATCAAACATTACATCTTAGGTAATCCCATAAATGTTGAAACTAATGTTATTGAAACCGTAACCCCGGAGGAATACATAAGAGACACTTTCCAGAACGTTTCAGACTCCGAAAAGGAATAGGTATGTGGTACGGTAAGTAAACCGACTTTAAAATAGTTATAATGGCAATTTTTCTCTGTTTTGAAATATTTAAGAAACTAGGAAAATAAGAAGCAGTCCGGGAAGGACACGAGGCGTCCACGAGGGTGGAGGGTGCGCCCTACCCCCCTGGGCACGCCCCCTGCCTTGTGGGCACCTCGTGTGCTCTCCGGACTCTGTTTTCTTGCACAATACTTCTTTTGGTCGGCAAAAATTCATTATATAATCTCCCGAAGGTTCTGACCACCATATCACGCAAATATCTCCTGTTTTTGTTTTGAGCTATTTTCTACCAGGGTTGTCAAGGCCAGGCATCATGTCGTCTCCCTCCTCCTCCAACAATGAGGGAAACGATGCTTGGCTAATGAAGATAGAGCTGAAGAGAGAACAGCCCGGAGAGATCAACAAGGATGATGGGATCAAGAAGGCCATGGAGGACCAAGGTCTGGCAGTAGCAGAAGAAGACATCCTTCAACCTCACCACAATCTCTTTACCCCAACGGAGATTGAGGCTTTCAAGATGATTGAGTTAGCTCGTATTCAAAACAAGTATCTCACAAGTGAAAATATTTTGTTGAAGGAGCATATCATCGCACTCAAGGGCATTACCCGTAAATTGGAAGATCTCCTATGCTCGATGTGCAACTATCCATCATCACCAACACCTTCTTCACCAACGAAGAAGAACCGAGTATCGGGTATGGGCCTCCCCTTGGCAACTGCCAAGCTTGGGGGAGTGCCCCGGTATCGTATCACCATCACACTTTTATCTTTACAGTTTTCCTTAGTTCGATCCTTTCGGTACTATCTTGATCTAGTAGAATAAAGTTTTAGTATGATCTAGTTGTGAGTTTTTCTTTTTGATCCTTCTATGTAATCGAGTCCATGAGCTATATATAATAAAGATTAGTGTTGAGTCAAGGGCTTGATTATCTTGCTATGATCTTGAGGGAATAAAATAAAAGAGAAAGAATAAAAAGCAATAAAGAGATCATATGGATCTTATGGAGAGTAATGACTTCACATATAAAGATTATGATGAATAAAAGTTGTTGAAAGTTGACAAACATAGTTTTGGTCATCGTTGCAATTAATAGGAAGTAATAAAGAAAGAGAGGTTTTCACATATAAATATACTATCTTGGACATCTTTTATGATTGTGAGCACTCATTAAAAATATGACATGCTAAAGAGTTGATGTTGGGCAAGGAAGAGAACGTAATGGGTTATGTTTTCTTACACTAGAGATAAATTATATTGTCATGGATCATCCAACATGCTGAGCTTGCCTTTCCCTCTCATGCTAGCCAAATTCTTTGTACCAAGTAGAGATACTACTTGTGCTTCCAAATATCCTTAAACTCAGTTTTGCCATGAGAGTCCATCATATCTACCTATGGATTGAATAAGATCCTTCAAGTAAGTTGTCATCGTTGCAAGCAATAAAAATTGCTCTCTAAATATGTATGATCTATTAGTGTGGAGAAAATAAGCTTTATACGATCTTGTGATGTGGAAGAAATAAAAGCGACGGACTGCATAATAAAGGTCCATATCACAAGTGGCAATATAAAGTGACGTTCTTTTGCATTAAGATTTTGTGCATCCAACCATAAAAGCACATGACAACCTCTGCTTCCCTCTGCGAAGGGCCTACCTTTTATTCTTGTCTTATACTTCATGCAAAGAGTCACGGTGATCTTCACTTTTCCTTTTTTATATTTTATCCTTTTGCAAGCACAATGTGTTGGAAAGATCCAGACATATATAGCTAATTGGATGTGAGTTTTCATGAACTTTTATTGTTGACATTACCTTGGAGGTAAAAAGTTGGGAGGCAAAACTATAAGCCCCTATCTTTCTCTGTGTCCGGCTAAAATTTCATACCCATAAATATTGCGTGAGTGTTAGCAATTGTGAAAGACTAAATGATAGTTGAGTATGTGGACTTGCTGAAAAGCTCTTATATTGACTCTTCCCGATGTTATGATAAATTGTAATTGCTTCAATGACTGAGATTATAGTTTGTTA
Source organism: Triticum dicoccoides (assembly GCF_002162155.2). Lineage (NCBI taxonomy): Eukaryota > Viridiplantae > Streptophyta > Magnoliopsida > Poales > Poaceae > Triticum > Triticum dicoccoides. The sequence goes on from NC_041380.1 coordinate 270,933,326, forward strand.
GTTTTCAATGAAGTTTATGATTCATAGTTGAAACTGTGAATGAATTGTTACTTTAGCATAAGAGATCATATGACAATATATATAGGTTGTTGTTCTAAGAATAATCATGATGCTCTCATGTCCGTATTTTATTTTTATCGACACCTCTATCTCTAAACGTGTGGACATATTTTCGATATCGGCTTTCGCTTGAGGACAAGCGAGGTCTAAGCTTGGGGGAGTTGATACGTCCACTTTGCATCATGCTTTTATATCGATATTTATTGCATTATGGGTTGTTATTACATATTATGTCACAATACTTATGACTATTCTCTCTTATTTTACAAGTTTTACATGAAGAGGGGGAATGCCGGCAGCTGGAATTTTGGGCTGGAAAATGAGCAAATATTAACGACCTATTCTGCACAACTCCAAAAGTCCTGAAACTTCACGGGAGCAAGTTTCAGAATATATAAAAAATATTGGGCGAAAGAAGTACCAGAGGGGGCCACCCACCGTCCATGAGGGTGGGGGCGCGCCCTACCCCCTAGGCGCGCCCCCCTGTCTCGTGGGCCCCCTGGCAGCCCTCTGATGCCCATCTTTGGCTATATGGAGTCTTTCATCGAGGAAAAAATCATAAGCAAGCTTTCAGGAAAAAACTCCGCCGCCACAAGGCGGAACCTTGGCAGAACCAATCTAGGGCTCCGGCGGAGCTGTTCTGCCGGGGAAACTTCCCTCCGGGAGGGGTAAATCATCACCATCATCATCACTTCATCCGCTGTCGGGCCCGAGGGAGGACGGGGAAGTCCTTGAACCGGCGTAGGGGTATGGCGACGGGCGGATCGGGGGACCGGCGACAGCGGATCGGGCCCGCGGAGGACGACGGGGACACCTCGGCGGCCACCTCGCCGGCGTCGGGCGAAAAGGCCGCGATAAACCTCTTTTGGCCATTGGCTCCTCAAGCTCCCTGGCACACAGGCAGAGGTTGAGGATGGAGGCACCGGCGATGGCGGCGACCTACCAATGGTTTCGAGGGTTGTGTGTATCTGTGTGAGCGGAGGTTTTGGGGTGTGTGTGGAGGGGGGCGGGGGGCAAGGTTGTGTTTCAGGAAATACTGCGGCAACTGAAAATTTTACTATGCGGGAGTAACAAGGAGGGGCTACTGAAAATTTGGATCAAGGGCAAGCATATATTTTTGAGATAGCAAGGGATGCAGAGGCGGGAGTAAAATGCCAGGGCTACTGAAAATTTGAATCAAGGGACTAAAGCAGAGCGGGAGTAACAAACATCGCACACGGTCTGGACATACTAATTGTGTGCTATCAAACATTAAAACCTTCCAGGCAGTAGATATTTTCGAGATTGCGAGGGATGCAGAGGCGGGAGTTTTTGGGGAGCGAGCTAGTGTGCTTGACACGTCGGCTGTGGACTGTAGTTGAGTGAGTCCTGGATTAGGGGGGTCTCCGGACAACTGGATTATATCCTTTGGCCGGACTGTTGGACTATGAAGATACAAGATTGAAGACTTCGTCCCGTGTCCGGATGGGACTCTCCTTGGCGTGGAAGGCAATCTAGGCAATACGGATATGTAGATCTCCTCCCTTGTAACCGACTCTGTGTAACCCTAGCCCCCTCCGGTGTCTATATAAACCGGAGGGTTTAGTCTGTAGGACAACAGAGAATCAGACCATAGGCTATCTTCTAGGGTTTAGCCTCTACGATCTCGTGGTAGATCAACTCTTGTAATACTCATATCATCAAGAACAATCAAGCAGGACATAGGGTATTACCTCCATCAAGAGGGCCCGAACCTGGGTAAACATCGTGTCCCCTGCCTCCTGTTACCATCCGCCTTAGACGCACAGTTCAGGACCCCCTACCCGAGATCCGCTGATTTTGACACCGACATTGGTGCTTTCATTGAGAGTTCCACTATGTCGTCACCGTAAGGCTTGATGGCTCCCTCGATCATCGATAGCGATGCGGTCCAGGGTGAGGTTTTTCTCCCTGGATAGATCTTCGTATTTGGCGGCTTCGCACTGCGGGCCAATTCGCTTGGCCATCTGGAGCAGATCGAGAGCTACGCCCCTGGCCATCAGGTCAGATTCGGAAACTTAAACTACACCGCCGACATCCGCGGAGACTTGATCTTCGACGTATTCGAGCCTGTGTCAGGTGCGCCGCACAGTCACGACGAGCACGACGTAACTCTGCCATCAGACAGTGTTCGAGAAATCGCATCTGCAACTACTGCGGCCTTCAATCCGGAGCAAATTGCGCCATCCAAGGACGGAGGGATAGACCCCGCCAGGGAGGCCGCACTCTCAGTGGTGATGGAGCCAGATACTGACTTCACCCCTTATGAGAGCCGTGTCGCCGAACCACTGGATTCGTCTCCGGCCACGGACTCCGTGTCGCCTGCATCCGTGCCTATCGAATCCGACTGGGCGCCGATCATGGAGTTCACCTCCGCGGATATCTTTCAGCACTCGCCTTTCAGCGATGTGCTAAATTCATTAAGGTCTCTCTCCTTGTCAGGAGAACCTTGGCCGAACTATGTCCGGCTAGAATGGGATGCGGACGACAAAGAAATTTGCTGCCCACCCACCACCCACTTAGTAGCCACTGTCGACGATTTAACCGACATGCTCGACTTCGACTCCAAAGACATTGACGGTATGGACGATGATGTAGGAGACGAACAGGAACCACCGCCCACAGGGCGCCGGACCGCCACCTCATCATATGATATATACATGGTGGACACCCCCAAAGAAGGCAATGGCGACGAGACCGCGGAGGAAGACCCCTCCAAGAAGCAACCCAAGCGCCAATGTCAGCGGCGCCGCTCTAAGTCCCGCCATAGCAAAAGTAGTGATACCGGCACAAGAGACAATAACACTCCGTATAGTGCTGAAGATGACAATAATCCCCTTCAGCACGACTTAGAGCAGGAGGGTGAACAAGCTAGCCCTCCAGAGCGGGCAGCAGATGGAGAATCGGAGGAGGAAAATTACATGCCTCTCTCTGAAGACGAGGTGAGCCTCCGTGATGAAGAATTTATCGTTCCCGAGGATCCCGTCGAGCAAGAGCGCTTCAAGCGCCAGCTTATGGCCACAACAAATAGCCTGAAGAAAAAGCAACAACAGCTTCAAGCTGATCAAGATCTGCTAGCAGATAGATGGACCAAAGTCCTCGCGGCCGAGGAATACGAACTCGAGCGCCCCTACAAGAATTGCCCAAAGCGCAGGTTGCTACCCCACTTCGAGGAGGAAGCATTGAAACCTACATCACCAGTGTACGATGCGGCTGACCAGCCACCTCGTGGCCGAGCCAGAGAGGCATTTCGGCCTGAAGTTCAGCCTGCACCCCGCCGCCACTCAAACAAAAATACCAAGGCCCGGGGCAACACACGGGACCTGTGAGACATATTGGAAAACAAGGCAAAACATGCAAGATCAATCTACGGATCACGGGGGCACGCACCAATACGCGACGATGATCGTCACGCCGAATACACTGGCCGAGCCGGACACGGCAGACAAGACTCGTATGAACCGCGTCGCGATATAGCCCGGCACAGAGGCGCCACACACCCCTTATGCTTCATCGATGAAGTAATGGATCACGAATTCCCAGAAGGGTTTTAACCCGTAAACATTGAATCATACGATGGTACTACAGACCCCACGGTATGGATAGAAGACTTCTTCCTCCACATTCATATGTCCCGCGGGGATGACCTACATGCCATCAAGTATCTCCCGCTCAAACTCAAAGGGCAGGCTCGGCATTGGCTCAATAGCTTGCCGGCAAACTCCATAGGAAGTTGGGAGAACCTGGCAGAGGCATTCCTGGACAATTTACAGGGCACTTACGTGCGACCGCCGGACGCTGACAACTTAAGTCATATAACTCAGCAGCCAGGGGAATCGGCCAGGAAATTCTGGACCCGGTTCCTAACCAAGAAGAACCAAATTGTCGACTGTCCGGATGCAGAGGCCTTAGCGGCATTTAAGCATAATATCCGTGACGAATGGCTCGCCCGGCACGTCGTCCAAGAGAAGCCAAAATCCATGGCAGCCCTCACGACACTTATGACCCGCTTTTGTGCGGGCGAAAATAGTTGGTTGGCTCGTAGTACCAATACAGCAAGCAAACCGGGCATATCACAAGCCAGGGATAGCAATGGCAAACCACGGCGCAACAAACACAAGCGCCGCAAACATGGTGAAAACGCCAAAAATACGGCAGTTAATGCCGGATTCAGGGGATCAAAGTCCGGTCAGCGGAAAGGACCGCCCAAAAATACAAATCCGGGTCCATCCAGTCTGGACCGCATACTCGCTCGCCAATGCCAAATTCATGGCACCCCAGAAACGCCAGCCACCCATACCAATAGAGAATGCTGGGTGTTCAAACAATCCAGCAAGGCAGGCGCCAAAAACAAAGAGGGGTCTCAAAGCGACGACAACGATGAAGAGCCCAGATCACTGAACACAGGAGGGCAAAAGAAATCCCCCCCCCCCCATATTCAATCGGTGAACATGGTAAATACCACCCAAATTGCCCACTTGGACCAGAGATGCACCCTTAGGGACGGCGGCTCAACGGAACTCTCCGTCCCACAATATAAGCTAGGGCCGGTCACCTTCAACCGCATGGATCGTCCGGTTAACGCCAATCGGGGCAATCCAGCCGCACTAATCCTCGACCCTATAGTAGACGGGTTCCACCTCACTCGAGTCCTTATGGACGGAGGTAGCAGTTTAAACCTGCTTTACCAGGACACAGTGCGCAAGATGGGCATCGATCATTCAGCGATCAAGCCCACTAAAGCCACTTTTAAAGGCATCATACCAGGTGTAGAGGTTAGTTGTACAGGCTCCATTGCCCTCGAGGTAATCTTCGGATCACCAGAAAATTACCGTATCGAAAAGTTAATTTTTGAAATCGCCCCTTTCAGCAGTGACTATCAAGCACTGCTCGGGCGAACCGCGTTCGCTCGATTCAACGCGGTGCCATATTATGCCTACCGTAAGCTCAAAATGCCCGGTCCACATGGCGTCATCACGGTTCATGGCAAGGCCGAACCTTCCTTCCGCACCAACAAATACATCACTGCCTTAGCAGCAGGAAGAACGAGCAGCACCTTGCAGCCGAACCTCAAGTCAACGCCCAGGCTCCTGGACACCGTCTAGGGGCTCCGAACTACTTCACAGAAGGATACCCCGGCTCGTCCAGAGCTCAACTAAACACTCCGGCGAAGGCCATGACAGGCTGAACTCAGCGGTTCAACCGCCCTCCGGCATGCAAACATTTCTTATATTTCCTTCGCAGGTTCACCTTTGCACCGACCAGGACGAACTCCACAGAGGCATTTCGAACGCGTCAAGGGGTCCTTAGACATTCCCCGCAGCGAACGTCCAGCTACAATACGGATCCGCACTCAACCTCTTCCCCCTGGTCACAGCAGGTTCTGCTATCACAACTCCTTTTCTTTATCACATTACTTGTACCCATACGCATAGACGTATTATTAAAATACAACATGTGGATTTATATGACGTTTACCTGTTGATTATTTCTTATTGAAATCATTTCGTCAAATGGCATCCGTACATAGCGATATGCCTTAAATATGCCAGGGGCTTCGTTTTCCCTGTAACACAGCAATAAAAGTCCGAACACCTTCATGGAAGTTCGGCACCCCGAACTTATAGCATTATATGCATCAGCTCCGAATCATGTCTTGGGTCAATAGTTGGGTTTTCCCGGCTCCCTTACGTTTCGCTATATCGGCTAAGGTAGCACTGGGAGAACTACTGCGATTGTGTCCCAGTTCTTCCAGATGAGCACCTCAGTAGAGAAAGCCAAAAACTGACTGTCATGATACGGCGAGAGCTGGTCAGCTGTTCGAGCGGTCACAAAATCTTTAAGGATTTCTCCCGCATAATGTCATAACCAATGCAGCGTGCGATGGATTGGCTTTTTCTCCGATCAGGCGCTTATAGAGCCCCTCGTACGGTCTTCCGAACACAAGGGGTTGCGCCGACCATACTAAAGCTCCTATGGCTAAATGAGAGTGATAAAGCCCTATAGTCTGATTGCCTGGTTCGTTGTGCTGAGCACCTCCTTCGGAGGACCCAAAACTGGGATAAAGAGTGCTCAGGTTTATCCCGAACACCCCCGTACTTCTTACGTGGGGCAGAAGTCGATGACTAGCCAACTCTCAGCCTTAACATACAAACGGCCGCACAGGAGGGTAAAATTTTATATAACAAGCGACATATAAACGACTTTGTTCAAACACTACAAAGGACAACATGATCGACATTCATGGAAATATAATGTCCTTGGTACATAGCTCCGTTGCAAGGTAGGATCCTTTCAGGACACTCTTATAATACAATTCGGGCTTGCGGTGCTCCTTCCCCTCTGGCGGTCCCTCGGTCACTAGCTTTTCGGCATCCATCTTCCCTCAGTGCACCTTTGGGAGGGCAAAGGCCATTCGCGCTCCTTCTATATAGACCGAACGCTTGATGACGTCAAGTCGAGGGCAAGCGCTTACAAGCCACCTCACGAGCCTGAAGTAGCTGCTGGGAATCGGCTCGACAGGCCATAGCCGAATAACCATATCTTTCATGGCTAGTTTCGCCGCCTTATGCAGTTCGATCAGCTGTTTCAGTTGATCGGCAAAAGGCACCGGATAATTCGGTGCCAAATACTGCGACCAAAAGAGCTTATCGGCGGTGTTCCTTCCTTCGACTCGGTAGAATTGAGCGGCATCTGATATACTGTGAGGTAGCTCAGAAAATACACCTAAGAAGTCCAGATTCACAATCAGAAACATAGTTTTCCCTTCAAATACTTGCTTTACATGGGAAAAGCCTTACCCGCCGCGATCTTCCTCGCCTCTTTGATCCCCTGCAGAGCGCTTTGGGTTTCCCCCCGGGCGTCGCTCGTGGCTTGATGCGCCTGGGTGAGTTCGGACTCTTTCTCCGTTAAACTCTGCTCCAAGGCTTCGCATTTACTTACGGCCTCTTGCAGCTCCTACTCAGCTTTAATAACTCTTGCTTCGTGTTTCTCACGAAGAGTCCGCTCCATGGCCGCCTTTTTCTCGGCCTCGGCAACGGCCCTTTTGAGGGCCTCGACTTCGGTCAGAACCCCTAGCATAAATTATGCGGCTTATTTCCTACTGAACATTTATTTCACAATAAATGCATGCAACGCTTGTGTATACCTTGTTTATCCCTCAACTGCATTTTTAATTGGCCAATTTCTTCTATGGCCCGCTCCAGACTTTGATTCAGTCCGGAGATCTCCGCAGTACGAGAGGCAGCAGCCGATATAGGTATCTGCTTGGAACAAAAGAGAAATCAATATCACTCAATGAGTATTCCTATGATCATCAATGCGATCCCCTGTCCGGTTCCTTCTTTCACCGAACAGGGTATCAGGGGCTACTATATATACTATGACACTCTTCGGCAACTTATAAAACATACCTCAAAGCCTCTTATAAGGCTGATACAGGCTTCGTTCAGTCCACTCTCGGTTGACTGAATATTCTCAATCACCACACCCATAAGGGCACGGTGTTCGTTAACAATGGAGGCATCTCGTAACGCCACCAACAAAGCATCTGACACCTCTGCATGGACAGAGGTCGCTGGCAGAACATGCACGCTCCCTCCAGCTAAAGGAGGCTGCCTTCTTGATTCTGGAGCCGTATACACCTCTGGAATCGCATCCGGTGAGGAGCTGAACTCAAGGTCGCCCCCGTCGTCAGACCCTATGGGAATCTTTTCCCTCACGTGTCTGGCCCCTATGATTTGACCTCCAGGCGCCGCCTTCACGGTTTCTTCCTTTCCTCCTTGGCCGAGGTCCTCCTGGGACGAAGCCTCGGTGTTATGCACCTGTTTGGAGGAAGGGGCCTTTTGGGGCGTCCCACTCTCCATAGCATTCGAGCTCAGCAGGTCCTCTGATGAGGATTGTTTGGTACGGGACCTCACTGGACTACCAAAAAATACGGCTTAAGGTTAAAATGCTAAGCCACGATGAGTCCGGACGCTTAAACGTACTCGGATTTTATATACTTATGAGTTGACCAGGGGCTGGGCCCTGGGATCCCATGCTAGGTCGCTGTAGGCGGTGGCACTGGACTCCTCCGGAAGAGAAGCCCTTCCCCTTTTGGGCAGTTCGGCCTCCAAGGGTGCAGAGGTCGTCCTCTTCCTCCTTCCCCCCGCAGGGGATTCATCTTCCTCCTCCTTTTTATCCTCTTCGGAGGTGGAAGGGGCATCAGAGCCTTCGGGTATTATGTCCGAAGTGCCGCGACGATGAAGGCCGCCCTTTTGGGCCTTTTTGGCCTCCTTTTCGGCCATCTTCTTTGGCACCTTGTAGGGCGTTGGGGCTAGCATCTTCATCAGAAGTGGGATGGCCGGGTCTTCGGGTAGCGAGGCCGGACAATGGATCTGCTCTGCCTTCTTCATCCAGCTCTGGTGGAGTTGAATAAACATGCGTTAAGCGCTTCCTTTGGGTCATGCGGATAGAAAAGTTTGATAAACTCACTGAACTTGCAGGGCGAGACAGTTGGTACCCGCGGTCTTCGGCGGAGTCCGGCCATGATTTGCTGGAATTGAAAAGCACCTTCCAATTGTCCTCGTGCGAGGAGCCGAAGAACCTTCGCAAGGTTTGGTGCCGGGCCGGATCGAAATCCCATAGATTGCAAGTCTGGTGTTGACAAGGCAGTATCCGGCGGACTAACATCACCTGGACTATGTTGACAAGCTCAATGCTCTTATCTCCCATATCTTCAACGCGCGTCTGAAGCACCGATAGTTCGTCAGACAAGGACCAGTCCAGGACTTTCTTGACCCAGGATGTAAGCCGCAGAGAGGCGCCGGATCGAAACTTGGGAGAGGCGGCCCATTCCTTGCCGCACGACTCAGTGATGTAAAACCACTGCTGTTGCCACTCCTTGACAGAATCATTAAAGGTTCCCGTTGGCCATATGACGTTGGGCATCTTTCTCACCATAGTGCCCCCGCACTCGGCGTGCTCGCCACCCACCACCTTGGGCTTCACATTAAAAACCTTCAGCCATAAACCGAAGTGCAGCAAAATGCGGAGGAAAGCCTCCCACACGACAATAAATGTCGATATGTTGAGGAAGGAATTAGGGGACAGATCATGAAGATCGATCCCATAATAGTACATGATGCCGCGAACGAACGGGTGGAGGGGAAACCCTAGCCCATGGACAAAATGAGGGAGGAATCCAACCCTCTCATGGGGTTCCGGTGTAGGGATGATCTGTCCCGCCGTCGGGAGACGGTGGCTGATTTTCTTGGCCAGATACCCGGCCTCCTGAAGCTTTTTGATATCCTTCTCTCGGACGGTAGAGGCCATCCATTTGCCTCCTGCTCCGGATCCGGACATCTTTGGAAGGCATTTTGTGGGCAGAGAAGATGAACGCTTGGGCGCTGGAGCCTGAGCAGATGGGAATGAATCGGGAAGAAGGCGTGGGTGAAAAGAGTGAATCCTTGTCCCTTTATAAGGGCGGAAGACGCGGTGTGCCTCCCCACTCACCTGGTAAGACATCTTATTCCCCAAGCGCCGTAATTGATGGTGCGGTTGGGTTACCCACGTCCGTATTGATGAGAATCCCGTAATATGGGGGACACGATCTCTGCTTTGACAAGATGTGTCAAGAAAACCGCCCCGCATTATGTGCGCTACTGGTTGAGAAAAACGGTTCGAATAATGACCGGGCCATGATGTGATGTCATGCTGTCAAACGTGTCAGCAGATTGGATTTGTGGAAATATTATTCTCTCTACGGTAGTATGTGGAACTTGTTTTGCAGAGCCAGACACTATTCTGGTGTTCAAAATCTTCTATGGAGTATTCGGAGGAGGAACCCGCCTTGCAATGCCGAAGACAAAACTGCGCGCCGGACTCATCGTCATTGAAGCCTGGTTCAGGGGCTACTGAGGGAGTCCTGGATTAGGGGGTCTCCGGACAGCCGGACTATATCCTTTGGCCAGACTGTTGGACTATGAAGATACAAGATTGAAGACTTCGTCCCGTGTCCGGATGGGACTCTCCTTGGCGTGGAAGGCAAGCTAGGCAATATGGATATGTAGATCTCCTCCCTTGTAACCGACTCTGTGTAACCCTAGCCCCCTTCGGTGTCTATATAAACCGGAGGGTTTAGTCCGTAGGACAACAGACAATCAGACCATAGGCTAGCTTCTAGGGTTTAGCCTCTACGATCTCGTGGTAGATCAACTCTTGTAATACTCATATCATCAAGAACAATCAAGCAGGACGTAGGGTATTACCTCCATCAAGAGGGCCCGAACCTGGGTAAACATCGTGTCCCCTGCCTCCTGTTACCATCCGCCTTAGACGCACAGTTCAGGACCCCCTACCCAAGATTCACCGGTTTTGACACCGACAGTAGCCGACGCACCTTCTCGCGTAAGCCATAGGCGTACTATACACTGACGGTGCACCAAGATATTTTGTACTACATCTCACATGGTTGGTGATAATAAACTGTGTGGGATCTACTTGATTTGAATTACAAAATGGGGTCACTGCGGCAATAGACGATGTTTGAATTGCTAGACCTTTTATCTGCAGTGAACATGCAACTATATGTGTGTTGTAAAAGAATTGGAATTATTCAGGGTTCGTTTGGACATTTTATACATTAAACTGGTTTTCTAGCCATTTCAGGTGCACAATTCAAAATTAAACTACATGCACATGCTCCGGTGCATACCAAATGGTTGAAAAATCAAATATGTGTCCTTCAGTGCATGCTTAGGTCCCATGCAAGAAATGGGAATGAATTTTCCGGGGTTCGTTTGGCCTTTTTTATACATTAACTGGGTTTTTCTAGGCATTTTATGTGCATAATTCAAATTTAAACTACAAGTACATGCTCCAATGCACCAAAGTTGGTTGAAAAATCACATGTGTGTCCTTGGGTGAATTTCTAGGTCCCATGCAAGAGATGGGAATGAATTTCAAACACCAGGTCACTGTTGATTGCCAGCAAAACATTGAGATACCTGGTTTTTTAATTCTAGTAAATCCAGAACTCGTATGAAATTCATGAAACTTGGCATGATATCATGGAGAGGCATGTCGGGACCCCGATCCTAGGTCACACCGATCTAGCATGTAACACATCATATCACCTTGTAGCCTCACGCACGGTATCCCCTCGGGGGTCGCCTTACCATGGCCCGGGACTGTTTGCGCCTTTTGGCTCACGTATATGATAGTGTCGCTAGCATCCATATGACAGAGAACCCGGGCCGACATGACTAGTCGTGAACCCAAAGTGGCACTAACTTACAGGGATAGGCATACATGAATCAACCTCGAGCATGTCGATCAATGATACGTCTCCAACGTATCTATAATTTTTGATTGCTCCATGCTATATTATCTACTGCTTTGGACTATATTGGGCTTTATTTTCCACTTTTATATTATTTTTGGGACTAACCTATTAACCGGAGGCCCGACCCAGAATTGCTGTTTTTTGCCTTTTCAGTGTTTCGGATAAACGGAATATCAAACGGAGTCCAAACGGAATAAAATCTTCAGAAACGTGATTTTCCCACCGAACGTGATCCAGAGACTTGGACCCTACTGCAAGGGATCAAAGAGGTGGTCACAAGGGTGGGGGGCGCCCCCCCCCCCCCAAGGCGCGCCCCCCTGCCTTGTGGGCCCCTCGGTGCTCCACCGACATACTCCTTCCTCCTATATATACACACGTACCCCCAAACGATCAGAACAGGAGCCAAAACCCTAATTCCTCCGCCGCAACTTTCTGTATCCACGAGATCCCATCTTGGGGCCTATTTCGGAGCTCCGCCGGAAGAGGGCCGTCATCACAGAGGGCTTGTACATCATCCTAGCCCCTCCTATGAAGTGTGAGTAGTTTACCTCAGACCTTCAGGTCCATAGTTAGTAGCTAGATGGCTTCTTCTCTCTCTTTGAATCTCAATACAAAGTTCTCCCCCTCTCTTGTGGAGATCTATTCGATGTAATCTTCTTTTTGCGGTGTGTTTGTTGAGATCGATGAATTGTGGGTTTATGATCAAGTCTATCTATGAATAATATTTGAATCTTCTCTGAATTCTTTTATGCATGATTGGTTATCTTTGCAAGTCTCTTCGAATTATCCGTTTGGTTTGGCCAACTAGATTGGTAGTTCTTGCCATGGGAGAAGTGCTTAGCTTTGGGTTCGATCTTGCGGTGTCCTTACCCAGTGACAGAAGGGGCAGCAAGGCACGTATTGTATCGTTGCCATCGAGGATAACAAGATGGGGTTTATTTCATATTGCATGAATTTATCTCTCTACATCATGTCATCTTGCTTAAAGCGTCACTCTGTTTTTAACTTAATACTCTAGATGCATGCTGGATAGCGGTCGATGAGTGGAGTAATAGTAGTAGATGCAGAATCGTTTCGATCTACTTGTCACGGACATGATGCCTATATTCATGATCATGCCTAGATATTCTCATAATTATGCACAATTCTATCAATTGCTCAACAGTAATTTGTTCACCCACCATAGAATACTTATGGTCTTGAGAGAAGCCACTAGTGAAACCTATGGCCCCCGGGTCTATTCTCATCATATCAATCTCCATCACTTTTATATTGTTTTGCTATTTACTTTGTTTTTACTTTTTTACTTTGCATCCTTATATCAAAAATACCAAAAATATTCTATCTATCAGATCTCTCTCTCGTAAGTGAACGTGAAGGGCTTGACAACCCCTAATCGCGTTGGTTGCGAGTAGCTATCGCTTTGTGCAGGTACGAGGGACTTGAGCGTGGGCTCCTACTGGATTGATACATTGGTTCTCAAAAACTAAGGGAAATACTTATGCTACTCTACTGCATCATCCCTTCCTCTTTGGGGAAAACCAACGCAAGCTCAAGACGTAGAAAGAAGAATTTCTGGCGCCGTTGCCAGGGAGGTTAGCACTTGAAGGTATATCTTTAGATCTTGCAATCGAGTCTTTTAGTTTCTTGTTTTATCACTAGTTTAGTTTATAAAAGAAAATTACAAAAAAATGGAATTGAGTTTGTCTCATACGCTTCACCTTTTTAATATCTTTCGTGAGTATGATGGAAAGGATAATTGTGCTCAAGTGCTAAAAGAAGAAATCTATAAAATGTTTGGCACTAAATATTTGAATGATGAGCATGATTGCAATGTTGTTAGTATTAATTCCTTGAATATCCATGATGCTAATGATATGCAAAGCCACAAGCTTGGGGAAGCTACGTTTGATGAAGATGATATTTTTTGTCCCCCAAGTTTTGATGAGCAAATTTATTATGATGAAAGCATGCCTCCTATCTATGATGATTATTGTGATTACACGTATGCTTTAAAGAATAATGATAACCATGAAACTTGTCATCTTGATCTTAATTTTCAATCACATGATAGTTATTTTGTTGAGTTTGCTCCCACTATTATTCATGAGAAGAATTTTGCTTATGTGGAGAGTAATAAAATTTATATTCTTGTAGATCATGAAAAGAATGCTGTAGGTGCTGGTTATATTGTTGAATTCATTCATGATGCTACTGAAAATTATTATGAGGGAGGAACATATGCTTGTAGGAATTGCAATAATATCAAGTTTCCTCTCTATGTGCTTAAAGTTTTGAAGTTATGCTTGTTTTACCTTCCTATGCAAGTTGATTATTGCTCCCATAAGTTATTTGTTCAAAAAATCCCTATGCATAGGAAGTATGTTAGACTTAAATGTGCTAGTCATATTCTTCATGATGCTCTCTTTATGTTACAACTCTTATCCTTCATGTGAGCATCATTGAAATCATCATTTCTAGCTAGGGGCATTAAACGATAGCGCTTGTTGGGAGGCAACCCAATTTTATTTTTGTTCCTTGATTTTTGTTCCTGATTAGTAATAAATAATTCATATAGCCTCTGTTTAGATGTGGTTTCATGTGTTTAATTAGTGTTTGTGCCAAGTAGAACCTTTGGGAAGACTTTGGGAAAGTCTTGTTGATCATGCTGTCAAAAACAGAAACTTTAGCGCTCACGAGAATTGCTGCCATTTTTATTTGGAGAGTGATATTTAGTTAATTATTTTTGCAGATGATTAATAGATAATTCCTCAGCTCCAGCAATTTATTTGAGAATTTTATGAGCTCCAGAAGTATACGTTTGATCCAGATTACTACAGACTATTCTGTTTTTGACAGATTCTGTTTTTCATGTGTTGTTTACTTATTTTGATGAATCTATGGCTAGTAAAATAGTTTATAAACCATAGATAAGTTGGAATACAGTAGGTTTAACACCAATTTAAATAAAGAATTAGTTCATTACAGTACCTTGAGGTGGTGATTTATTTTCTTATACTAACGAAGCTTACGAGTTTTCTGTTAAGTTTTGTGTTGTGAAGTTTTCAAGTTTTGGGTAAGGATTCGATGGACTATGGAATAAGGAGTGGCAAGAGCCTAAGCTTGGGGATTCCCGAGGCACCCCCAAGATAATATTCAAGGACAACCAAGAGCCTAAGCTTGGGGATGCCCCGGAAGGCATCCCCTCTTTCGTCTTCGTTCATCGGTAACTTTACTTGGAGCTATATTTTTATTCGCCACATGATATGTGTTTTGCTTGGAGCGTCAATTTATTTTGTTAGGATTTGCTTGCTGTTATTTATAACAATGTTTTTGCATCTTTTATTTCAATAAAAGTGGCATTGATAGCCTTTACTATGCCTATGTTACAAGTATACATGTTGCTGTTTGAAAACAGAAAGTTTACCGCTGTTGCAATAATTCCCTAGAAAAGTCAGAATGTGATAAAATGTTGAAACCTTTTGCATATTAAGATCTGATAAATTTACTACAGTGGGAATTTTATTTCATAATTTTTGGAGCTAGGTAAGTATGGATGTTGCAGTATTCTTTACAGACTATCCTGTTTAGGCAGATTGCTGTTATGTTTGCATTATTTGCATATGTTTGCTTCTTTAATGATTCCATTTGAGGATAGGACTATTAAATATGCAGAGGAATTTAGTATGCAATGTTGAATAATAATTTTAGTGATTTGCTACAGTAGAGTATGATAAGGTTTTGGCAATGGTTTATACTAACTTATCTCACGAGTCCTTGTTGAGTTTTGTGTGGATGAAGCTTTTGAGATTTACGGAGACCGTGATATGAGAGGAATTAAGGAGACACAAAAGCTCAAGCTTGGGGATGCCCAAGGCACCCCAAGATAATATTTCAAGAAGTCTCAAGCATCTAAGCTTGGGGATGCCCCGGTTGGCATCCCACTTTTCTTCTTCAACAACTATCGGTTAGTATCGGTTGATCCTAAGTTTTTGCTTCTTCACATGATGTTTGCTATTCTTAGATGTCATTTTGCTTTGCTTGCTGTTTGAATAGAATCCAAGATCTGAAATTATTAAATGTTAGAGAGTCTTCACATAGCTAAATAATTATTTAACTACTCATTAATCTTCACTTAAATCTTTCGGAGTAGTTTGTCATTTGCTCTAGTGCTTCACTTATACCTTTTAGAGCATGGTGGTAGTTTTATTTTGAAGAAATAGATGAACTCTCATGCTTCACTTATATTATTTTGAGAGTCTTAAATAGCATGGTAATTTGCTTAAAATCCTAATGTGCTAGGTATTCAAGAATAATAAAATTCTCTTATGAGTGTGTTGAATACTAAGAGAAGTTTGATACTTGATAATTGTTTTGAGATATGGAGATGGTGATATTAGAGTCATGCTAGTTGACTGGTCATGAATTTCAGAAATACTTGTGTTGAAGTTTGTGATTCCCGTAGCATGCACGTATGGTGAACTGTTATGTGACGAAGTCGGAGCATGATTTATTTATTGATTGCCTTCCTTATGAGTGGCGGTCGGGGACGAGCGATGGTCTTTTCCTACCAATCTATCCCCCTAGGAGCATGCGCGTAGTACTTTTTTCGATGACTAATAGATTTTTGCAATGAGTATGTGAGTTCTTTATGACTAATGTTGAGTCCATGGATTATACGCACTCTCACCCTTCCATCATTGCTAGCCTCTCTAGTACCGCGCAACTTTTGCCGGTACCATAAACCCACCATATCCCTTCCTCAAAACAGCCACCATACCTACCTATTATGGCATTTCCATAGCCATTCCGAGATATATTGCCATGCAACTTTCCACCATTCCGTTCATCATGACACATTCATCATTGTCGTATTGCTTAGCATGATCATGTAGTTGACATAGTATTTGTGGCAAAGCCACTGTTCATAATTCTTTCATACTTGTCACTCATGCATCATTGCACATCCCGGTACACCACCGGAGGCATTCATATAGAGTCATACTTTGTTCTAGTATCGAGTTGTAATCATTGAGTTGTAAATAAATAGAAGTGTGATGATCATCATTCAATAGAGCATTGTCCCAAAAAAGGCCAAATAAAAAAAGAAAGTCCAAACAAATAAAAAATTAAATACATAAAAGGGACAATGCTACTATCCTTTTTCCACACTTGTGCTTCAAAGTAGCACCATGTTCTTCATATAGAGAGTCTCATATGTTGTCACTTTCATACACTAGTGGGAATCTTTCATTATAGAACTTGGCTTGTATATTCCAATGATGGGCTTCCTCAAAATGCCCTAGGTCTTCGTGAGCAAGCAAGTTGGATGCACACCCACTAGTTTCTTTTGTTGAGCTTTCATACACTTATAGCTCTAGTGCGTCCGTTGCATGGCAATCCCTACTCACTCACATTGATATCTATTGATGGGCATCTCCATAGCCCGTTGATATGCCTAGTTGATGTGAGACCATCTTCTCCTTTTTTTCTTCTCCACAACCACCATTCTATTCCACTTATAGTGCTATGTCCATGGCTCACGCTCATGTATTGTGTGAATATTGAAAAAGTTTGAGAACATCAAAAGTATGAAACAATTGCTTGGCTTGTCATCGGGGTTGTGCATGATTTAAATACTTTGTGTGGGGGAGATGGAGCATAGCCAGACTATATGATTTTGTAGGGATAACTTTCTTTGGCCATGTTATTTTGAGAAGACATATTTGCTTTGTTAGTATGCTTAAAGTATTATTATTTTCTATGTCAATATAAACTTTTGTCTTGAATCTTTCTAATCTGAATATTCATACCACAATTAAGAAGATTTGCATTGAAATTATGCCAAGTAGCACTCCGCATCAAAAAATTTCTTTTTATCATTTACCTACTCGAGGAAAAGCAGGAATTAAGCTTGGGGATGCTTGATACGTCTCCAACGTATCTATAATTTTTGATTGCTCCATGCTATATTATCTACTGTTTTGGACTATATTGGGCTTTATTTTCCACTTTTATATTATTTTCGGGACTAACCTATTAACCAGAGGCCCAGCCCAGAATTGCTGTTTTTTTGCCTATTTCAGTGTTTCGGATAAACGGAATATCAAACGGAGTCCAAACGGAATAAAATCTTCGGAAACGTGATTTTCTCACCGAACGTGATCCAGGGGACTTGGACCCTACTGCAAGGGATCAAAGAGGTGGTCACGAGGGTGGGGGGGAACCCCCCCCCCCTAGGGCGTGCCCCCGTGCCTCGTGGGCCCCTCGGTGCTCCACCGACGTACTCCTTCCTCCTATATATACACACGTATCCACAAACGATCAGAACAGGAGCCAAAACCCCAATTCCACCGCTGCAACTTTCTGTATCCACGAGATCCCATCTTGGGGCCTGTTCCGGAGCTCCGCCGGAAGAGGGTCGTCATCACGGAGGGCTTCTACATCATCCTAGCCCCTCCGATGAAGTGTGAGTAGTTTACCTCAGACCTTCGGGTCCATAGTTAGTAGCTAGATGGCTTCTTCTCTCTCTTTGAATCTCAATACAAAGTTCTCCCCCTCTCTTGTGGAGATCTATTCGATGTAATCTTCTTTTTGCGGTGTGTTTGTTGAGACCGATGAATTGTGGGTTTATGATCAAGTCTATCTATGAATAATATTTGAATCTTCTGTAAATTCTTTTATGCATGATTGGTTATCTTTGCAAGTCTCTTCGAATTATCCGTTTGGTTTGGCCAACTAGATTGGTAGTTCTTGCCATGGGAGAAGTGCTTAGCTTTGGGTTCGATCTTGCGGTGTCCTTACCCAGTGACAGAAGGGGAAGCAAGACACGTATTGTATTGTTGCCATCGAGGATAACAAGATGGGGTTTATTTCATATTGCATGAATTTATCTCTCTACATCATGTCATCTTGCTTAAAGCGTTACTTTGTTTTTAACTTAATACTCTAGATGAATGCTGGATAGCGGTCGATGAGTGGAGTAATAGTAGTAGATGCAGAATCATTTCGATCTACTTGTCACAGACGTGATGCCTATATTCATGATCATGCCTAGATATTCTCATAATTATGCAAAATTCTATCAATTGCTCAACAATAATTTGTTCGCCCATCGTAGAATACTTATGCTCTTGAGAGAAGCCACTAGTGAAACCTATGGGCCCCGGGTCTATTCTCATCATATCAATCTCCATCACTTTTATATTGTTTTACTATTTACTTTGTTTTTACTTTTTACTTTGCATCCTTATATCAAAAATACCAAAAATATTCTATCTATCAGATCTCACTCTCGTGAGTGACCGTGAAGGGCTTGACAACCCCTAATCGTGTTGGTTGCGAGTAGCTATCTCTTTGTGCAGGTACGAGGGACTTGAGCGTGGGATCCTACTGGATTGATACCTTGGTTCTCAAAAACTGAGGGAAATACTTACGCTACTTTGCTGCATCATCCCTTCCTCTTCGGGGAAAACCAACGCAAGCTCAAGACGTAGCAATCAACAGCGTATGAATCCGGGCTGTAGCAACTGGGCTAAATGGACTCCGGGAACCCGGGCTGTAGCAGGCTAACAAGACTCCGGATGTCTCCGCGTGACATTTCCCCGAAGGGACAGACACAGGAACAAAGTGAATCACATGCCGGCCAGTCTAAGTGTTCCGGAGCAGTAGTGCTGGGCTAACAAGACTCCGGTAAACCGGGCTATAGCGGACTACCAAGGCTCAGTGGAAGCACTAGACTACATTTCCTCATAAGAGAGGCTACCAAGGATAAACAACTAGATTGTCGGATCCCACACATAGCAATACACGTTACATGTACGCATAACATGCAAGTATGTGATGTACAACATGGCATCACAACATAACTCAAACTCATATATATGTATATATATATATAAAGGCCCAGACGAGCCACATAGCATTCAATACAAACAGGGGTCTCATGACCCATCATTCAGAGCATACAAGCAACGGAAGCATTACATGTCTGAGTACAGACAACTATAAAAGAAAAGGGCTGAGAAGCCTGACTACCTACAAGACCCTCCAAAGGGTACAAGATCGTAGCTGGGATACAAGCTACTCGTTGAAGTCACTAGTGTAACCAACTGCAAAACATAAATAAGCAAACGTGAGTATGAAGGTACTCATCAAATCTTACATCAGAACTATCTACATATGCAACATTATCAACAAAGGGGGTGGTGGAGTTTTAACAGCAGCAAGCCAGCTTTGACTCAGTGGCTAACCTATACTACAAGTATCAGAAACTTCTTTGAGGTGAGAAGACGCACACGAGTCCACATATTCACCATATCAATACTCCACTACGAATCCGTTCCCGTCTCCCTATGAGAAGGCCATCCATAGCACTCATGCTTATCTTGCGGATTTTAGAGTATCCACTTCAAGTTGTCTATGTACTACATAAGTCCTCCAAGTTTCCATATCTGAGGAAAACGGCTATTCGAATAGATAATGTTAACCCTGCAGGGGTGTACTTCTTCACACACGCTCTCTCCACTTATCGCCCTGTACACATCATGTACCTCGGCAACCTTCAAGCGGAAGCCGGGCGAGGGTGTCGGCCACGACCTGACTAACCACACAAGTCTCTCGTCTAGGTTTATCGCCTATTCGAGTTCCATCCGCAAGGAGTTTCGGCTGAAGTCTCCAGTACGGCCCCAAACAATGTGTGTAGGGTTCCCAAGCCCACCATCCAGGTGCCACTTGGTACACCGTGCCACAGTGCCTAGTCTGTCCCAAGCCCGTCCCGTCGGACACCACCTGGTAGACAAGTAGCACTACCTACGAATGCCAGGAACTAGTTGCAACTCCTGGACAGAGATCAAGTGGATTAATAAGCCGAGAGGGGCCGGATAACCGGAACCCAATGTGTGGTAGTAACTGGACTTGGATAACATACACAGAACTCAGTGCTTAGGGACGGTTCCAATGAGACAACCCACCATGTACTCCTACATGGCCTCTCATCGCTACCTTTACCAAAACGTGTTCACACACTTAGCCTTTATCGGTAGGACATGTTCACCACTCCAATTCATTCCCGATGAATCAGACCTGACACAACTCTAAGCATAGCTGGCATAAAGAAAACAAGCATGGATGAGTAGGCACATCAAGGCTCAAGCAACTCCTACTCATGCTAGTGGGTTTCAACTATTTACTGTGGCAATGACAGGTCATGCAGAGGAATGGGTTCAACTACCGCAGCAGAAAGTAGCAGTTGAATCATTGTTGTCCTAATGCAGTATAAGGAGCCGGAGCGAGAGAGTGGGATTTATCGAAATGCTCAAGGGGGTTGCTTGCCTGATAGAACGACGAAGGGGCACTGCTCCTCTGACAGGTACTCGGGAACACCTTCCGGAGTGGAACCTATCGAGAAGAAACGGTGCCGGCAATCAATACACAAACAATGCAACAATATGATGCATGAACATAACATGTGCAAATGGTAGTGTTTGGGCTAATGCAAGATGCTACCAGATTGGTTGAAGCCCATTTGAATCAAAGATTCAAATGCAAATTCAAAATGAAGCATTTAAAATGCCCATATTATGTTTTCACTTATACAGCATGTATAAGTTGGTTTTTCATGCATGTAACTGGCATAAATGGATTCCTTGCATTTTTCTAATCATTTTTTATATATAAATTATTTCATTCTGAGCTACGGTTGAATTTCTATGAATTTTGGAAGTTTATATCATTTTCTGGATTTTCCTAATTTATTCTAATCTAAACTAAATCTAGAAATGACTTATTGCGTCAGCATGACGTCGGTGTGATGTCAGCAAGTCAACAGGCGCGGTCCAGGTCAAACCTCACTAGTGGGACCCACTGGTCAGTGACTAACTAAACTAACCTAGTTTAATTAGCACTAACCTAGGTTAAACTAATTAGTTTTAGACCTAAACTAGACTAATTAACCGGGCGGGGCCCGCATGTCATAGACCCAGGGGAGGTCAAATCCCCTGGTTAACCGGGCAAACCTGCCGGCGGCTCGACGTCGGTGAGGCCAGATGCGGCGGTGCGCTGCGGGTTTTGCCTACAGGGCGCCATTTGGCGCGTGGAGCGCAGCTACGGGGTGCGGACGCTCGTCCGCATCCAACCGTGGTGGTGGCGCGGCCGGGGGGTGGCCAAAGTGGCGTCGGTGACGACGAGTGCGGCGGCCGGGGCTCGGCGAGCTCAGGCACGAGGGCTATGGTGCACTAGCAAGCGACCTGAGGCATGTTGCGGCTTTCTGGGGATGCCCGGAGCACGCCTACGTGCTTGGTTTGGCCAGGCGGGGCTGCTAGCGACGGCGAGCTTCATGGCGGCGGTGGCGGGCTCTAGACGAGGTGGGAACCACGACTAGAGGTTGCAAGAGACGATGGGGAGAGGGGCGGAGGAAAGAGGGGCTCACAAGGAACTCACGGAGCAGGCTAGTGAGCTTGGGGAAGGCTGGACGGCGACGAATTTGACGGCGGCAATCCGCGGCACCGACAAGGAAGACGACATCGAGGGCAGCTCTGCAGGGTGTCCCGACTTGCGTGAGTCGTCAGAGAGGTCGAGGACGGCAGCGCGGAGCTAATGGGCATGTCCAGGGGGCGAGGGGGAGGCAGTGGCCGTGGTTGTGCTTGTCGGCAGCGACCGCAGCGCTTCGGCCGTCGCGGGAGAGGGTGACAGAGGAGGGGAGAAGCACGGGAGAGAGTGGGAGAGGTGCGGGGCGTCTCCTTGGCGTCCACAACGGCGTCGGGAAGGGGACAGGCAGGCAGGAAGAGAGGAGGTGGCTGCAGGCGCTGGGCACGCGCCTCTCGTCCTCCTGGCGAGAGGAGGGAGATGACTGGCAGGGCCAGCTGGCTGGGCCGGCCAGCTGGGCCGCATAGTGCCAGGCCTCAGGTAAGTTTTCCCTTTTTGTTTTCTTTTCTATTTCTGACATTTGTTTTGACTTAAAATAAATACTAGCACAATTCTAAAAATGTTGGGATTCCTTGTGACCACTAGTTATAATATACCAGAGGCCCTCACCAATTTCCAACATTTTTGGAGCCTTTAAAATATTTATATTATTTTAAACAGCTCCAATTCAAATACATATGGGTTCATTCAAAAATCCAAAATGTTTAGCAAAAATGTGCATCACCTCTGGTTATTGTTTGCAACATTTTCCAAAGACCATGAACATTTTTGAAGAGCATTTTGGGTTTATTGAAATTCCATTTTTAATTTGAACCTATTTGAATTTGCTTTGGTGCTAGGGTTTGAAACATTCCCCATTTCAAATTCATTTGAAACTTAAACATGATGCACAAAGCAAGCCTAGATCATACCAGAACTAGGGATGTGACAACTCACCCCCACTCGAAAGGATCTCGTCCCGAGATTCAGGAGTCGGCGGAAAGAAAGCGGAGTACTCAAGTCAAAGACGATCTTCTCGCTCCCAAGTAGCTTCTCTCTCGGAATGATGAGACCACTGAACCTTGAGAAACTTGATGTTATGAAGTCGAGTGACACGCTCTGCTTGATCCAGAATGCGAACGGGGTACTCTCGATAAGTGAGGTTATCTTGGAGATCAAGCGTTTCATGGTCCACTCTGCGGATGGGATCCGATAAGCAACGCCTGAGTTGAGAGACGTGGAAGACATCATGAACTCGAGAAAGATGTGGGGGTAGTTCCAACTGGTAGGCAACCTCTCCTCGTTTAGCGAGAATGCGAAAAGGACCAATGTAACGAGGAGCCAACTTGCCCTTGAGACCGAAACGATGGGTACCCTTCAAAGGAGTAACCCGAAGGTAAGCCTTGTCGCCAACTTCATAAGTCACTTCCTTATGACGACGGTCATACTGGCTCTTTTGACGAGATTGGGCTGTTTTCAAATTCTCACGAATGACATGAACTTGCTCTTCTGCCTCCTGGATCATATCCGGTCCAAAGAATTGTCTTTCACCGGTTTCTGACTAGTTCAAAGGTGTTCGACATCTTCGTCCATACAGAATCTCAAAAGGAGCTTTCTTAAGACTGGATTGATAGCTATTGTTATAAGCAAACTCGGCGAAAGGAAGACACTTCTCCCAATCCATAGATAACACAAGCTCTAAGCATGTCTTCGAGAATTTGGTTGACCCTTTCCACCTGACCACTTGACTGAGGGTGGAAAGCGGTACTGAAGGAAAAGATGGGTTCCCATGGCATTCTGGAAACATTCCCAGAAATGAGAGGTGAAAAGACTGCCATGGTCTGAATTGATCTCTAGTGGAACACCATGGAGTGACACTATTCGGGAGATATATAAGTCAGCGAGCTGACTAGCAGTGATACTCTCTCGAACAAGTAGGAAGTGAGCCACTTTGGAAAGACGGTCAATGACTACGAAGATAGCATTATTTCCTTTCTTGGTCCTGGGAAAGCTGGTGATGAAGTCCATACCAACTTTGTCCCATTTCCACTCGGGAATAGCTAAAGGTTGAAGGGTGCCAGCAGGTCTTTGATGCTCTGCCTTAACGCGATGACAAACGTCACAGTTGGCAATATACTGAGCGATTTCTCTCTTCATCCTAGTCCACCAGAACCTCTGGCGTAGGTCCTGATACATCTTTGTACTACCGGGATGAATCATGAGAGCGGATTCATGGGCCTCCTTAAGGATCAGTTGCTGCATCTATTGACATTTGGGAACCACCAAACGGTTTCGAAAGTAAACAACACCTCGTTCATCCATTGAGAAATAGTCGGCAACTCCCTTGGAAATATTTTTCTTGATCCGGGAGATTCCCGTATCATGCTTCTGAGCCTCTATGATCTGATCCGCAAGGGTAGGTTTCGCCACCAAGGTAGAAAGGGAACCATGAGGAGCTATGTGAAGGTTAAGCTTACAGAATTCCTCATGGAGGGGTGGTTGACATTGTTGCAACATGAGGTTGTTGCAATAGGATTTACGACTTAAAGCATCAGCCATGACATTGGCTTTGCCTGGGGTGTAGGTGATTCCTAAGTCGTAATCCAAGATCAACTCCAACCAACGTCTCTGTCTGAGATTCAGATCCGGTTGGGTGAAGATATACTTGAGACTCTGATGGTCAGTGTATATTTCGCAACGGTTACCAAGAAGGTAATGTCGCCAAGTCTTAACTGCATAGACTATGGCTGCAAGCTCTAGATCATGTGTAGGATAATTTTCCTCATGGGGATGCAACTGTTGAGATGCATAGGCAATCACATGATGATCCTGCATAAGAATGCAACCTAGTCCTTGACATGAAGCGTCGCAATAGATAACAAAGTCTTTAGTGAAATCCGGTGGCACGAGTATGGGCGTAGAAGTCAGGCGTCTTTTCAGTTCCTGAAAATTGTGCTCACACTGTGGGGTCCACTCAGACCTTTTATCTTTCTTGAGAAGTTCCGCGAGGGGTTTGGCCACTTTGGAGAAGTTTTCAATGAAGCAGCGACAATAACTGGCTAGACCAAGGAAACTCCTAACTTGTTTGACCGTTTCAGGTGGAGTCCAATCGAGAACGGCTTTAACTCTCTCGGGATTGACAGCAATGCCCTTACCAGAAATCACGTGGCCTAGATAGGTCACTTCCGGCAACCAAAATTCACACTTGGAGAACTTGGCATAAAGGCGGTGCTCTCTGGGTTTTTCTAACACAAGTCTAAGATGTTGGGCATGCTCTTCCTCGTTCTTCGAGTAAATAAGAATATCATCGAGGTAAACCACGACAAACTTATCTAAGTACTCCATGAAGATCGAGTTCATCAAGCGGGAGAAAGTAGTTGGAGCATTGGTTAGGCCGAAAGACATCACGGTGTACTCGTATTGACCATAACGAGTGACAAATGCCGTTTTGGGGATGTCCCCATTTCTGATTTTGATTTGGTGGTAGCCTAACCTCAAATCCATCTTGGAAAAGATTGAGGATCCAGCGAGCTGATCATACAGGTCATTGATCCTGGGGAGCGGATACTTATTCTTTATCGTGACCAAATTAACGGGACGATAATCTACAACCATCCAATCCGTACCATCCTTCTTCTTGACGAAGAGGACAGGACAAGCCCAAGGAGAAGAACTGGGACGGATGAAACCCTTTTGCAAGGACTCATCAAGTTGTTTATTAAGCTCGGCTAACTCCAAAGGTGCCATCTTGTATGGTATCCTAGAGATTGGAACAGTTCCTGGGATAAGTTCTATGACAAACTCTACATCTCTGTCAGGTGGGACACCTGACAGTTCTTCTGGAAAGACATACAGGAAGTCACGGACTAACGGAATATCTTCAAGGTCTGGAAGAGGGTTGGCATTAAGAGAATAGAGATGACGCCTTGCAACTCTAGTGGAGACAGTGACTATTTTGCCAGATGGATGTTTAAGTTGAACAGATCTAGTGTAACAATCGATCTTGGCATGATGAGCTGTCATCCAGTCCATGCCCAAGATGATGTTGATATCTGAAGACTTGAGATATATCAAAGAAGCAAGGAATACTAGTCTGTCAACAAGGATTTCATTACCATGGCTTACCTTGGAGGTTTGCCATTTGGAACCAGGAGTCTAGATTATTAGTGGAGTTGGCATATCACAAAATGACATGTCGTGCAACTGAGCATAACCTTCGGATATGAAGGAGTGGGATGCTCCAGTATCAAACAGAACTGAAGCTGGGTGACAATTGACAAGAAGCGTTCCCAATACGACGTCGGGGTCATCTTGAGCTTCTGTAGCTGAGACGTGGTGCACACATGCTCGTTCAGTGGTGGCTAGCTTGGTACCAATCATATTGCCCGATGGCTTTTCACGGCCAACAGGCCTCTCAGACTGGGGTGGAGTATAACTGGACTGAGGGCAGTCACGTGCATAGTGTCCTGGTTCTCCGCAGGTGAAGCAAGTTCCTGAGGTAGGACATGGACCTACTTTGGCAAGTGGTCCACTAATAGGCCTGGGTGGAGCATGTTGCTGAGCTGGGTGAGGCGCCACATCGGATGGCCTCGGTGCATATCCAGGTGGAAGAGCTGAGTTCGGAATCCAAATCCGTCGCTTCTAAGAGCCAGAGCGGGAGGAAGAACCCAAATCACGGTTGTGCTTACGAGACTCCTCGTAAGTGAGCTGAGCTGTCTCTGCATTAATGGCCTTGTTCAAAAGAGCCTGGAAAGTATCACAACGATGCAGGTGGATATCACGATGCAACTTAGGGTTGAGACCCTTCCGGAACCTAGCCTGCTTCTTGGCATCTGTGGACACTTCTTCTGTAGCATAGCAGGCGAGGTTTCCAAACTCTCTACTGTAAGCATCAACAGGCAGCTTACCCTAGGTAAAACTACAGAACTCTTCCCTCTTGTAGTCAATGAGAGCCTGAGGAATGTGGTGCTCACAAAAAGCCTCGGTGAAATCCCTCCAGGTAGGAATCTGACCAGCTGGAAGCATAGCCTCATATCTCTGCCACCAAATACTAGCAGGACCTTCCAGGTGATAGGTAGCATAGGTGACCTTGTCACCTTCAGCCACGTTCACAGAACACAGCTTAAGAGTGATGCTACGAAGCCAGTCATCTGCATCGAGTGGCTCAATGGAATGATGGAAGGTGGGTGGTTTCAGACCAATGAAATTGGTGATGGAAACCAACTTTTTACGCTGATGTGCGGTATTCTGCTCAATCTGTGCCAGCAAGCGGTTAGTCTCACGCTTGTTCCTCTCAGATGCTAACAAGAACTCTGCCATCAAAGGCTGGTCAGGAGGATCCTCATCCCTACAATCTCCGTGGTTCTTGCTATGAGCAACTGAACCTCAGTTAGCAGACGACATCCTGGCACAGAAACCAAGGAAACAAGGATGGAATTAGCATCGACATAAGGATGCGGAATATAATGCAAAAGCATTGGAAACTCTTAAATTCCTAGGACAATTCCGGCAGCATAACGGCTGTAAATGCTCAAAAAGGATTTTGAGACATTCATCAAAGGAATAGCATAATCACTCAGCATCATAATATCAAGGTTCTGGGTCAAACTGATGACACACGGAAGTAGTAGAACTGTACGGAGACACAAACTCAACAATCCTAAGACTTTACGGTTTAGTAACACATCATCCTGAGAGATAGAGGAGAAGCCTAGTCCTTAACCCTCGTAGAAAAGAAGAGGCTGACTCAGAAAGAATGACATGAGGTAAAGGAGTAAAAAGAGCCTTACGTTCCCTTCCACAATCAATTCCCTTATATAACTAAAGCATTTCTAGACTCAACTTCGACCAGTTTGGCTTGGTAATCCTACAGTCAGTCAGGCTCTGATACCAACGCTGTCAGGACCCCGATCCTAGGTCACACCGATCTAGCATGTAACACATCATATCACCCTGCGGCCTCACGCACGGTATCCCCACGGGTGTCTCCTTACCATGGTTCGGGACCGTTTGCACCTTTTGGCTCACGTATATGATAGTGTTGCTAGCATCCATATGACAGATAACCCGGGCCGACATGACTAGTCGTGAACCCAAAGTGGCACTAACTTATAGGGACAGGCATACATGAATCAACCTTGAGCATGTCGATCAACAGCGTATGAATCCGGGCTGTAGCAACTGGGCTAACAGGACTCCGGGAACCCGGGCTGTAGCAGGCTAACAGGACTCCGGATGTCTCCGCGTGACATTTCCCCGAAGGGACAGACACAGGAACGAAGTGAATCACATGTCGGCCAGTCTAAGTGTTCTGGAGCAGTAGTGTTGGGCTAACAAGACTCCGGTAAACCGAGCTGTAGCAGACTACCAAGGCTCAGTGGAAGCACTAGACTACATTTCCCCATAAGAGAGGCTACCAAGGATAAACAACTAGATTGTCGGATCCCACACATAACAATACACGTTACACGTACGCATAACATGCAAGTATGTGCTGTACAACATGGCATCACAACATAACTCAAACTCATATATATAAATGCCCGGAAGAGCCACATAGCATTCAATACAAACAGGGGTCTCATGACCCATCATTCAGAGCATACAAGCAACGGAAGAATTACATGTCTGAGTACAGACAATTATAAAAGAAAAGGGCTGAGAAGCGTGACTACCTACAAGACCCTCCAAAGGGTACAAGATCGTAGCTGGGATACAAGCTACTCGTCGAAGTCACTAGTGTAACCAACTGCAAAACATAAATAAGCAAACGTGAGTACGAAGGTACTCAACAAGTCTTACATCAGAACTATCTACATATGCAACATTATCAACAAAGGGGGTGGTGGAGTTTTAACAGCAGCAAGCCAGCTTTGACTCAGTGGCTAACCTATACTACGAGTATCAGAAACTTCTTTGAGGTGAGAAGACGCACACGAGTCCACATATTCACCATATCAATACTCCACTACGGATCCGTTCTCGTCTCCCTACGAGAAGGCCATCCATAGCACTCACGCTTATCTTGCGGATTTTAGAGTATCCACTTCAAGTTGTCTATGTACTACATAAGTCCTCCAAGTTTCCATATCTGAGGAAAACGGCTATTCAAATAGATAATGTTAACCCTGCAGGGGTGTACTTCTTCACACACGCTCTCGCCACTTATCGCCCTGTACACGTCATGTACCTCGGCAACCTTCAAGCGCAAGCCGGGCGAGGGTGTCGGCCACGACCTGACTAACCACACAAGTCTCTCGTCCAGGTTTATCGCCTATTCGAGTTCCATCCGCAAGGAGTTCCGGCTGAAGTCTCCAGTACGGCCCCAAACGATGTGTGCAGGGTTCCCAAGCCCACCATCCGGGTGCCACTTGGTACACCGTGCCACGGTGCCTAGTCTGTCCCAAGCCCATCCCATCGAACACCACCTGGTAGACAAGTAGCACTACCTACAAACGCCAGGAACTAGTTGCAACTCCTGGACAGAGATCAAGTGGATTAATAAACCGAGAGGGGCCGGATAACCGGAACCCAATGTGTGGTAGTAACTGGACTTGGATAACATACACAGAACTCAGTGCTTAGGGACGGTTCCAATGAGACAACCCACCATGTACTCCTACATGGCCTCTCATCGCTACCTTTACCAAAACGTGTTCACACACTTAGCCTTCGGTAGGACATGTTCACCACTCCGATTCATTCCCGATGAATCAGACCTGACACAACTGTAAGCATAGCTGGCATAAAGAAAACAAGCATGGATGAGTAGGCACATCAAGGCTCAAGCAACTCCTACTCATGCTAGTGGGTTTCAACTATTTACTGTGGCAATGACAGGTCATGCAGAGGAATGGGTTCAACTACTGCAGCAGAAAGTAGCAGTTGAATCTTTGTTGTCCTAATGCAGTATAAGGAGCCGGAGCGAGAGAGTGGGATTTATCGAAATGCTCAAGGGGGGTTGCTTGCCTGATAGAACGACGAAGGGGCACTGGTCCTCTGACAGGTACTCGGGAACACCTTCCGGAGTGGAACCTATCAAGAAGAAACAGTGTCGGCAATCAATACACAAACAATGCAACAATATGATGCATGAACATAACATGTGCAAATGGTAGTGTTCGGGCTAATGCAAGATGCTACCAAATTGGTTGAAGCCCATTTGAGATTCAAATGCAAATTCAAAATGAAGCATTTAAAATTCCCATATTATGTTTTCACTTATACAGCATGTATAAGTTGGTTTTTCATGCAAGTAACTGGCATAAATGGATTCCTTGCATTTTTCCGATCATTTTTTATATATAAATTATTTCATTCTGAGCTACGGTTGAATTTCTATGAATTTTAGAAGTTTATATCATTTTCTGGATTTTCCTAATTTATTCTAATTTAAACTAAATCTAGAAATGACTTATTGCGTCAGCATGACGTCGGTGTGATGTCAGCAAGTCAACAGGCGCGGTCCAGGTCAAACCTGACCAGTGGGACCCACTAGTCAATGACTAACTAAACTAACCTAGTTTAATTAGCACTAACCTAGGTTAAACTAATTAGTTTGAAACCTAAACTAGACTAATTAACCGGGCGGGGCCCGCATGTCATAGACCCAGGGGAGGTCAAATCCCCTGGTCAACCGGGCAAACCTGCCGGCGGCTCGACGCCGGTGAGGCTAGACGCAGCGGTGCGCTGCGGGTTTTGCCTACAGGGCGCCATTTGGCGCGCGGAGCGCAGCTACGGGGTGCGGACGCTCATCCGCATCCAACCGTGGTGGGGGCGTGGCCGGGGGGTGGCCGTAGTGGCACCAGCGATGACGAGTGCGGCGGCCGTAGCTCGGCGAGCTCAGGCGTGAGGGCTATGGTGCACTAGCAAGTGACCTGAGGCGTGCTGCGGCTTCCTGGGGATGCCCGAAGCACGACTACGTGCTTGGTTTGGCCAGGCGGGGCTGCTAGCGACGGCGAGCTTCGTGGTGGCGGCGGCGGGCTCCGGCCGAGGTGGGAACCACGGCTAGAGGTCGCAAGAGACGATGGGGAGATGGGCGGAGGAAAGAGGGTCTCACAAGGAACTCGCGGAGCAGGCTAGTGAGCTCGGGGAAGGCCGAATGGCGACGAATTTGACGGCGGCGATCCGCGGCACCAACGAGGAAGACGACATCGAGGGCAGCTCTACAGGGCATCCCGGCTTGCGTGAGTCGTCAGAGAGGTCGAGGACGGCAGCGCGGAGCTAATGGGCATGTCCAGGGGCGAGGGGGAGGCAGTGGCCGCGGTGGTGCTTGTCAGCGGCGACGGCAGCGCTTCGGCCGTCGCGAGAGAGGATGACGTAGGAGGGAAGAAGCACGGGAGAGAGTGGGAGAGGTGCGGGGCGTCTCTGTGGCGTCCACAACGGCGTCGGGAAGGGGACAGGCAGGCAGGGAGAGAGGAGGTGGCCTCGGCGTGTGGCCGCTGGCGCTGGGCACGCGCCTCTCGTCCTCCTGGCGAGAGGAGGGAGATGGCTGTCAGGGCCAGCTGGCTGGGCCGGCCAGCTAGGCCACACAGTGCCAGGCCTCAGGTAAGTTTTCCCTTTTTGTTTTCTTTTCTATTTCTGACATTTGTTTTGACTTAAAATAAATACTAGCACAATTCTAAAAATGTTGGGATTCCTTGTGACCACTAGTTATAATATACCAGAGGCCCTCACCAATTTCCAACATTTTTGGAGCCTTTAAAATATTTATATTATTTTAAACAGCTCCAATTCAAATACATATGGGTTCACTCAAAAATTTAAAATGTTTAGAAAAAATTTGCATCACCTCTGGTTGTTGTTTGCAACATTTTCCAAAGACCATGAACATTTTTGAAGAGCATTTTGGGTTTATTGAAATTCCATTTTTAATTTGAACCTATTTGAATTTGCTTTGGTGCTAGGGTTTGAAACATTCCCCGTTTCAAATTCATTTGAAACTTAAGCATGATGCACAAAGCAAGCCTAGATCATACCAGAACTAGGGATGTGACAAGGCATCAACATGCCGTGGTGAAAATTTTGTCCCATTTGGGGCAGGTTTGGGTATAAGCTTTTCACAAACCAGAGCTTCTCACAATAATCATGATGGTTTCGATAGGGAACGTACCACCTTTGGGGACGGGACGATATCCGTTGCCTCTTATTGCTTTCAAAAAATTTCTAGTGCCAACATAGAACAATAGGAGTGTTGTGTTTAATCTTGGAATTTTTCAGGGTTCGTCTGGCCTTTTTTATACATTAACTGGGTTTTCTAGGCATTTTATGTGCATAATTCAAATTTGAACTACAAGCACATGCTCCAATGCACCAAAGTTGGTTGAAAAATCACATGTGTGTCCTTGGGTGAATTTCTAGGTCCCATGCAAGAGATGGGAATGAAATTCAAACACCAAGGCACTGTTGATTGCCGGCAAAACGTTGAGATGCCTGGTTTTTAAATTCTAGTAAATCCAAAACTCGTCTAAAATTCATGAAACTTGGCATGCTATCATGGAGAGGCATCAACATGCCGTGGTAAAATTTTTGTCCCATTTGGGGCAGGTTCGGGTATAAGCTTCTCACAAACCAGAGCTTCTCACAACAAGCATGATGGTTTCGATAGGGAACGTACCACCTTTGGGGACGGGACGATATCCGTTGCCTCTTATTGCTTTCAAAAAATTTCTAGTGTCAACATAGAACAACAGGAGTGTTGTGTTTAATCTTGGAATTTTTCGGGGTTCAATTGGCCTTTTTTATACATTAACTAGGTTTTCTAGGCATTTTATGTGCATAATTAAAATTTGAACTACAAGCACATGCTCCAATGTACCAAAGTTGGTTGAAAAATCACATGTGTGTCCTTGGGTGAATTTCTAGGTCCCATGCAAGAGATGGGAATGAAATTCAAACACCAGGGCACTATTGATTCCAGGCAAAACATTGAGATGTCTGGTTTTTAAATTCTAGTAAATCCAAAACTCGTCTGAAATTCATGAAACTTGGCATGCTATCATGGAGCGGCATCAACATGTCGTGGTAAAAACATTGTCCCATTT
The DNA here is from genome assembly GCF_002162155.2 of Triticum dicoccoides. Lineage (NCBI taxonomy): Eukaryota > Viridiplantae > Streptophyta > Magnoliopsida > Poales > Poaceae > Triticum > Triticum dicoccoides. Next base: position 270,966,176 of record NC_041380.1, read on the forward strand.
GGGGCAGGTTCGGGTATAAGCTTCTCACAAGCCAGAGCTTCTCACAACAAGCATGATGGTTTCGATAGGGAACGTACCACCTTTGGGGATGGGATGATATCCGTTGCCTCTTATTGCTTTCAAAAAATTTCTAGTGTCAACATAGAACAACATGAGTGTTGTGTTTAATCTTGGAATTTTTCGGAGTTCGTTTGGCCTTTTTTATACATCAACTGGGTTTTCTAGGCATTTTATGTGCATAATTCAAATTTAAACTACAAGCACACGCTCCAATGAACTAAATTTGGTTGAAAAATCACATGTGTGTCCTTGGGTGAATTTCTAGGTCCCATGCAAGAGATGGGAATGAAATTCAAACACTAGGGCACTTTTGATTGCCGGCAAAACGTTGAGATGCCTGGTTTTTAAATTCCAGTAAATCCAAAACTCGTCTGAAATTCATGAAACTTGGCATGCTATCATGGAGCAGCATCAACATGACGTGGTAAAAAAATTGTCCCATTTGGGGCGGGTTCGGGTATATGCTTCTCGCAAACCAGAGCTTCTCACAACAAGCATGATGGTTTCGGTAGGGAACGTCCCACCTTTGGGGACGAAACGATGTCCATTGGCTCTTATTGCTTTCAAAAAATTTCTCATGTCAACACAGAACAACAAGAGTGTTGTGTCAATTTTTGGGTTTTTTCGGGGTTCGTTTGGACATTTTTATGCATTAACTGAGTTTTCAATGCATTTATGTGCATAATTCAAATTTGAACTACATGCACATGCTCCAGTGCATATAAATTGGTTGAAAATAAAATTTGTGTCCTTGGGTTGCATGCTTAGGTCCCATGCAAGAAATGTGAATGAATTTAAAACACCAAGGCACCGTTGATTGCCGGCAAAACATTGAAATACCTGGTTTTTAAATTCTAGTAAATCCAAAACTCGTCTGAAATTCATGAAACTTGGCATGCTATCATGGAATGGCATCCGACATGCTGCGGCATTTTTCGTGTCCATTTTGGGAGAAGGTGCACTTGAATAATGACAACCAACAAAGGCATTTTGAAAAAATAGTTGCCACTTTAATATCTCAAACGTTTGTACAATTCAAACCGTGTGCGTTCTGTTAACCATTCATGTGACGCCACGTGTCTTGGTTTTAATTGCTGTAGGAGGTGCCGTGCGGACAACTACTTGACCTTGACTGAACGGGAGGCGTGCGAGCGCAGTCCGGTGCGCAGGCTGACCGAGAGGCGTGCAAGCTGTCCTCCAATGCGCAGGCTCACCGGGAAGCATGCGAGTTGTACACTGCGCAGGCTCACTAGGAAGCGAGCCCTTTGACTTCCATGGCCGCCCGCCTTCCTCTCCATTAATGGCGCCTGAGCCGTTGTTTAATTCGGGCGGCCTTACTATTCGCCTCACATTCCCCTCCCTCCCGCAGACCTCCACCAACGCCATGGCGCAGAATGATCATCTGCCACTAGTTTTCAAGTTTGGTGATGTCGACTCTGAGCCGGAGGAGATAGAAAATAAGGAGGAATGGGGCCTCATGGACATGGCCCAGAATGAGATAGCCGTGGCGGTTGATGCCCCCGCTCCCATCACAGCTCCCATCCCTGCGCTCGCGCGAGCGACCATCCCCGTAGCATTGATGGGTCACCGAGCACTATCGCAGAGCTAGAAGCCACGGGCGTCAGCGAGGTCTCCACAGACCCGCGCGAGATCGTGCACATGCCAGCGCCAGCGCCCGTGCCCGTGCCCATGCGCGCCCCTCCACCCACCGTGGCGCCGGCCCAATGCGTTTGGCTGCACCCGCCGCGCCCGTGCCCCTGCCCGTGCGCACCCCTCCACCCACCACGGTGCCGGTCCCCGTGTGTTTGGCTGCACCCGCCACGCCCGTGCTCATGCCCATGCGTGCACCCCCTCAGCGGCATGGGACGCTGCCGTCGACCGCTACCTCTCAGCGGCGCCAGTTGTCGTCCTCTCATGCCCCGCCCGTCGATTGCGCGACGACATGATGTTTGATTTACAAGTGAAGAACATTTTGTGTTGCCTTGAAGACTTCAACAAAGGCGTCCCGGAGGACGACAACGACAACGACAGCGCAGCACACCGCCTCCACCGCCGCCGAAAATAGTTTTTTGGGGGTTTAGTACTGTATCTCGAATTCTCGATCATATGAATATAAATTCGCAGTGTGACTGAATGAAAGATATGGTTTGAAAGAACTTGCGTCTTTCTCTCTTAATGTACAGACTTATCAAATGACTTTCTTTTGAAAAAGCGTCAATGGTTTTTAAATATAAAACACTCATCGCAAACATTTTAGTTAGAACACCCGTATCCAAGCCAACAGCTTCCTCAGGAAGCCAAGGGAAAATGTGCCGATCAGGATTTCTGCATCCCTTCAACGCAAACGGTTGTTTTGCATGACCCGTGTGCAACCATGTACAAACAATTGGGTAAGATTTGCATATCTGTCATTTTGGGTATGTTGCCATTTGTCAAACTGGAAAGATTGACATTTGTTTATCTAGTAACATTACCATTTGTCAACCTTGTAACACTGCGATTTGTCAAAATATGCAGCTAAAAATCACTAGCACTATCTAATTTTTGCAACTAAAATCACTAGCACTGTTCATATGGACACCACTAGCAGGCATGAGTTGATGAACGCATAGGCAAATGCACCATTGATTACATACAACAAGTCATCAACCCATAACGACAACGAGGATACACGTTGGATTATAGATCATTTCCAACAAAACATTCTAGTATAGTTTCTCTCACACAACAAATAACAAAGCGATTAAATGACCTTCAGCTCAACCACTCATTGGTGTTGGAAACGCTTGCTTTGAACAAGAAGTGATTCTCTGGGAAGGGCCAGCTACTATCAATCTCGAGACCAACGTAGGACTGGTCATCCAGGCTGAAGCGGCCTATGTCAGGACCCATATTGGGACGGTAGGGAAGCATAGTAATGTCCGAGGTATAGATACAGTTTCTTCTCATAAATGGTAGTAACGTTGTGTCAACAATAGCTGGATCGCCCTCCACCATCATTGGATAGTTTTGTCCAAGGAAGAGCGAGTGTCCTCCAAGACTTTCAATACTGAACCAGGGAGAAGATGTTGGCGCTAGTACACTAGTATCCATCCTGAATACCCTGCAATGGATGTTGAAATAGGTACGGAGAGTGCAACCATGCGAGACAACACCTGCTTCCTTAGTAACATCAGTAGTGCCCTGTATACAAACAAGAAGAGGTGATCCATAGGAATAAGTTGCCAGGAGCCACTGAGTATATGGGTCCTGCTCGACCTCATGCTCGTAAAAATTTCAAGTATAGGTGGTGGAATGTTCAGAGGACCTTGGAAACACAAGAAGGTTAATTAGTAAAGGGAAACTAGCTAACCCACATGCATGTGGATGAAACAATTTCAATTACGGTGGAAGATAAACGTACCGAAAGTATCAGGATTCCATGCAAAAACAGTGCCACGAGTGGTGGCAGCAAACACAAGACCCTCGTATTGAATTGCATCACAGTACTCATCTGTGTACAGAAATTGATTTTTGAGCAATATCCATCGAGGCGTGGAAGTAAGGACGACAACAAGCTTGCCAAAGATAGCAACAACTTCATAGTTCGTGTAATCCCAAGAGCGGTTGGGAACTCGACAAATTGCTATCTTCCATAGACGACAGTCACCATGATCGTATTTGAACTCACGTAGAATACCGGTGTACTCAACCTTCGGGCAGTCGTCTGAGATTTTTGGAAGTGGAACCCAGTGACGAGTGTACACATTCACAAGTTCCCACTCGCAGTTGTACCCAATATAAACAACCCAATCTCCATTTTCACCTGCCCAAGCCTTGCCTGATACGTCCATTTTGCATCATGCTTTTATATCGATATTTATTGCATTATGTACTGTTATTTCACTTTAAGTCACAATACCTATGGCTATTCTCTCTTATTTTACAAGGTTTACATAAGGAGGGAGAATGCCGGCAGCTGGAATTCTGGGCTGGAAAAGGAGCAAATATTAGAGACCTATTCTGCGCAACTCCAAAAGTTCTGAAACTCCACGGAACATCTTAAAATAAATAAAGAAAAATCCTCGCCAAAGATGAAGGCCAAGGGGCCCACACCCTGCTCATGAGGGTGGGGGCGCCCCCCTAGGGCGCGCCCCCCTACCTCGTGGGCCCCCTGATAGCTCTCCGATGTCCATCTTCTCCTATATGAAGTCTTTTGATGAGAAAAAATAAGGAGGAACCTTTCAGGACGAAACTCCGCCGCCACGAGGCGGAACCTTGGCGGATCCAATCTATAGCTCCGACAGAGTTGTTCTGCCGGGGAAACTTCCCTCCCGGAGGGGGAAATCATCACCATCGTCATCACCAACGCTCCTCTCATCGGGAGAGGGTAATCTCCATCAACATCTTCACCAGCACCATCTCATCTCCAAACCCTAGCTCATCTCTTGTATCCAATTCTTGTCTCAAAGTCCGGGATTGGTGCTAGTAGGTTGCTAGTAGTGCTGATTACTCCTTGTAGTTGATGCTAGTTGGTTTATTTGGTGAAGATCATATGTTCAGATCCTATATGCATATTATTACCCCTCTGATTATGAACATGAATATGCTTTGTGAGTAATTACGTTTGTTCCTGAGGACAAGGGAGAAGTCTTGCTATTAGTAGTCATGTGAACCTGGTATTCGTTTGATATTTTGATAAGATGTATGTTGTCTAGCCTCTAGTGGTGTTATGTGAACATCGACTACATAACACTTCACCATTATTTGGGCCTAGAGGAAGGCATTGGGAAGTAATAAGTAGATGATGGGTTGCTAGCGTGACAGAAGCTTAAACCCTAGTTTATGCGTTGCTTCGTAAGGGGCTGATTTGGATCCACATGTTTCATGCTATGGTTAGGTTTACCTGAATACTTTTGTTGTAGTTGCGGATGCTTGCAATAGAGGTTAATCATAAGTGGGATGCTTGTTCAAGTAAGAACAGCACCCAAGCACCGGTCCACCCACATATCAAATTATCAAAGTATCGAACGTGAATCATATGAACGTGATGAAAACTAGCTTGACGATATTCCCATGTGTCCTCGGGAGCGCTTTTCCTATTATAAGAGTTTGTTCCGGCTTGTCCTTTGCTACAAAAAGGATTGGGCCACCTTGGTGCACTTTATTTACTTTTGTTACTTGTTCCTCGTTACAATTTATCTTATCACAAAACTATTTGTTACCACTTATTTCAGTACTTGCAGAGAATACCTTGCTGAAAACCGCTTATAATTTCCTTCTGCTCCTCGTTGGGTTTGACACTCTTACTTATCGAAAGGACTACGATAGATCCCCTATACTTGTGGGTCATCAAGACTCTTTTCTGGCGCCGTTGCCGGGGAGTGTAGCGCCTTTGGTAGGTGGAATTTGGTAAGGAAAAATTTATATAGTGTGCTGAAATTTACTGTCACTTGCTACTATGGCAAGTAATTCTCTGAGGGGCTTGTTCGGGGTATCTTCACCCCGTCCAGTAGAGCAAAGAGTTGCTCCTCAACTTACTGAACCTATTGAAAATGAAACTCCTTTTGAATTTCCTTCGGGTATGATGGAAAAACTACTAGCTAACCCTTTTACAGGAGATGGAACGAAGCATCGTGATGAGCACTTAATATATGTGGATGAAGTTTGTGGATTATTTAAGCTTGCAGGTATACCCGATGATGTTGCTAAGAAGAAGGTCTTCCCTTTATCTTTGAAGGGAGACGCGTTGATATGGTATAGGCTATGTGATGATATGAGATCATGGGACTATAAAAGATTGAAGTTGGAATTTCATCAAAAGTATTACCCTATGCATCTTGTTCATCGTGATCGCAATTATATATATATTTTCTGGCCTCACGAAGGAGAAAGCATCGCTCAAGCTTGGGGGAGGGTTAAATCAATGTTATATTCATGCCCCAATCATGAGCTCTCGAGAGAAATAATTATGCAAAGTTTTTATGCTCGGCTTTCTCATAATAATCAAACCATGCTCGATACTTCTTGTGCTGGCTCTTTTATGATGAAGACTATTGAATTCAGATGGAATTTATTGGATAGAATTAAACGCAACTCTGAAGATTGGGACCTCGACGAAGGTAAGGAGTCAGGTATGACACCTAAGTTTGATTGTGTTAAATCTTTTATGGACACCGATATTTTCCGTAAGTTTAGCACTAAATATGGACTTGACTCTGAGATAGTAGCTTCTTTCTGTGAATCTTTTGCTACTTATGTTGATCTCCCTAAGGAGAAGTGGTTTAAATATCATCCTCCCATAGAAGTAAAAGTAGTTGCACCTATTAAAGTTGAAGAAAAGACTGTCACTTATAATGATCCTATTGTTCCTACTTCTTATGTTGAGAAACCACCTTTCCCTGTTAGAATAAAGGATCATGCTAAAGCTTCAACTGTTGTTCGTAAAAGCAATATTAGAACTTATACACCTCCTGAGCAAGTTAAAGTAGAACCTAATATTGCTATTGTTTAAGATCTCTTGTCTGATAATATAGATGGGCATGTTATTCAGTTCAAAGGTGAAACTGCTAGAATTGCTAAACCTTGTACTAAAGATAAACATATACATGTGGTAGGCGTGCCTGTTATTTCTGTTAAAATAGGAGATCATTGTTATCATGGCTTATGTGATATGGGTGCTAGTGCTAGTGCAATACCTATTGACTTATACAAAGAAATTATGCATGACATTGCACCTGTTGAGCTAGAAGAAATTGATGTTACTATTAAACTTGCTAATAGAGATACTATTTCACCAATTGGAATTGTTAGAGATGTTGAAGTCTTGCATGGGAAAACTAAATATCCTGCTGATTTTCTTGTTCTTGGTTCCCCACAAGATAGTTTTTGTCCGATTATATTTGGTAGACCCTTCTTAAATACTGTCAATGCTACCATAGATTGCACAAAGAATGTTGTTACTGTTGGCTTGGATGATATGGTTCATGAGTTTAATTTCTCTAAATTTAGTAAACAACATCGTGAGGAAGAATTACCTAGTAAGGATGAAATTATTGGTCTTGCTTCTATTGCCGTACCTCCAAGTGATCCTTTAGAACACTATTTGCTAGACCATGAGAATGATATGTTCATGAATGAAAGAAGGGAAATAGATGAAGTATTCTTTAAACAGGAACCTATTCTGCAACACAACTTGCCCGTTGAAATTTTAGGGGATCCTCCTCCACCCAAGGGTGATCCCGTGTTTGAGCTTAAACCTTTGCCTGATAATCTTAAATATGCTTATCTTGATGAAAAGAAGATATATCCTGTTATTATTAGTGCTAACCTTTCAGAGCATGAAGAAGAAAGATTATTGAAAACTCTAAAGAAGCATCGTGCTGCTATTGGATATACTCTTGATGATCTTAAGGGCATTAGTCCCACTCTATGTCAACATAAAATAAATTTGGAAACAGATGCCAAACCAGTTCATGATCCTCAACGATGTCTGAATCCTAAAATGAAGGAAGTGGTAAGAAAAGAAATACTCAAGCTTCTGGAGGCAGGTATAATCTATCCCGTTGCTGATAGTGAGTGGGTAAGTCCTGTCCATTGTGTCCCTAAGATGGGAGGTATTACTGTTGTTCCTAATGATAAAGATGAATTGATTCCACAAAGAATTATCACAGGTTATAGGATGGTAATTGATTTCCACGAATTAAATAAAGCTACTAAGAAAGATCATTACCCCTTACCTTTTATTGATCAAATGCTAGAAAGATTATGCAAACATACACACTATTGCTTTCTAGATGGTTATTCTAGTTTCTCCCAAATACCTGTGTCGGCTAGAGATCAATCAAAGACTACTTTTACATGCCCTTTTGGTACTTTTGCTTATAGATGTATGCCTTTTGGTTTATGTAATGCACCTGCTACCTTTCAAAGATGCATGATGGCTATATTCTCTGACTTTTGTGAAATGATTTGCGAGGTTTTCATGGACGACTTTTCCGTCTATGGTTCCTCTTTTGATGATTGCTTGAGCAATCTTGATCGAGTTTTGCAGAGATGTGAACAAACTAATCTTGTCTTGAATTGGGAAAAGTGCCACTTTATGGTTAATGAAGGTATTGTCTTGGGGCACAAAGTTTCTGAAAGAGGTATTGAAGTTGATAAAGCCAAGGTCGATGCTATTGAAAAGATGCCATGTCCCAAGGATGTCAAAGGTATAAGAAGTTTCCTCAGTCACGTCGGATTTTATAGGAGGTTCATTAAGGACTTCTCAAAAATTTCCCAGCCTCTGACTAATTTATTGCAACAAGATATACCATTTGTCTTTGATGATGATTGTGTAGAAGCATTTGAAATACTTAAGAAAGCATTAGTCTCTGCACCTGTTGTTCAGCCACCTGATTGGAATTTACCCTTTGAAATTATGTGTGATGCTAGTGATTATGCTGTAGGTGCTGTTCTAGGGCAAAGAGTTGATAAGAAATTAAATGTTATTCATTATGCTAGTAAGACTCTAGACAGTGCTCAAAGAAATTATGCTACTACTGAAAAAGAGCTTTTAGCAGTTGTATTTGCTTGTGATAAGTTCATATCTTATATTGTTGATTCTAAAGTAACTATTCACACTGATCATGCTGCTATTAAATACCTTATGGAAAAGAAAGATGCTAAACCTAGACTTATTAGATGGGTTCTCTTGCTACAAGAATTTGATTTGCATATTGTTGATAGAAAGGGAGCTGAGAACCCCATTGCAGACAACTTGTCTAGGTTAGTGAATATTCTTGATGACCCACTACCTATTGATGATAGCTTTCCTGATGAACAATTAAATGTAGTAAGTACTTCTCGTAGTACTCCTTGGTATGATGATTATGCTAATTATATTGTTGCTAAGTTTATACCACCTAGCTTCACATACCAGCAAAAGAAAAAGTTTTTCTATGATTTAAGACATTACTTTTGGGATGACCCACATTTTTATAAAGAAGGAGTAGATGGTGTTATTATACGTTGTGTACCTGAGCATGAACAGGAACAGATCCTACGCAAGTGTCATTCCGAGGCTTATGGAGGACACCATGCTGGAGATAGAACTGCACATAAGGTATTGCAATCTAGTTTTTATTGGCCTACTCTCTTCAAGGATGCCCGTAAGTTTGTCTTGTCTTGTGATGAATGTCAAAGAATTGGTAATATTAGTAGATGTCAAGAAATGCCTATGAATTATTCTCTTGTTATTGAACCGTTTGATGTTTGGGGCTTTGATTATATGGGACCTTTTCCTGCCTCTAATGGATATACTCATATTTTAGTTGCTGTAGATTACGTTACTAAGTGGGTAGAAGCTATTCCAACTAGTAGTGCTGATCATGACACTTCTATTAAAATGCTTAAGGAAGTTATTTTCCCGAGGTTTGGAGTCCCTAGATATTTAATGACAGATGGTGGTTCACACTTTATTCATGGTGCTTTCTGTAAAATGCTTGCTAAATATGATGTTAATCATAGAATTGCATCTCCTTATCACCCTCAGTCTAGTGGTAAAGTAGAGTTGAGCAATAGAGAGCTCAAATTAATTTTGCAAAAGGCTGTTAATAGGTCTAGAAAGAATTGGTCCAAGAAACTTGATGATGCATTATGGGCTTATAGAACTGCATATAAAAATCCTATGGGTATGTCTCCGTATAAAATGGTTTATGGAAAAGCATGTCACTCACCTCTCGAACTAGAACATAAGGCATATTGGGCTATTAAAGAGCTTAACTATGATTTTAAACTTGCCGGTGAGAAGAGGTTATTTGATATTAGCTCACTTGATGAATGGAGAACCCAAGCTTATGAAAATGCCAAGTTGTTTAAAGAAAAAGTTAAAAGATGGCATGACAAAAGGATACAAAAGCGTGAGTTTAATGTAGGTGATTATGTATTGCTATACAACTCTCATTTAAGATTTTTTGCAGGAAAACTTCTCTCTAAATGGGAAGGCCCCTATGTTATCAAAGAGGTCTATCATTCCGGTGCCATAAAAATCAACAACTTCGAGGGCACAAATCCGAAGGTGGTAAACGGTCAAAGAATCAAACATTATATCTCAGGTAATCCCATAAATGTTGAAACCAATATTATTGAAACTGTAACCCCAGAGGAATACATAAGGGACACTTTCCGGAACGTTTCAGACTCCGAAAAGGAATAGGTATGTGGTACGGTAAGTAAACCGACTCCAAAACAATTTTTAAGGCAATATTTCTCCGTTTTGGAATATTTAGAAAAATAGAAAAATAAGTAGCAGTCCGGGAAGGACACGAGGGACCCACGAGGGTGGTGGGCGCTCCCTAACCCCCTGTGCGCGCCCCCCTACCTCGTGAGCGCCTCGTGTGCCTTCCGGACTCCGTTTTCTTGCACGATACATATTTTGGTCGGTAAAAATTTATTATATAATCTCCCGAAGGTTTTGACTCCCGTATCACCCAAACCTCCTCTGTTTTTGTTTTCGAGTTGTTGCTACTGCAGATTAGATCAAGATGTCTTCTCAAGAGTCAATCGGGGAGAGCCGGGTATCTAATCCGGCACCGGAACCAAGGGCAAACACCGATGCTGACCATTTTGGGCCAGCAATGGAGGAAGAGATGGAGGCTGACTTGATGAGAGTAGATGCCATGGAGGATCAAGAAGTCACCTCTCGCCTCCGAGCTGGGTTCATGATGGGGGAACTACAGAGCTCAGCTATTCCAAACTCGGTTATCCCTTCTAATGTTAGATTTCTTTCTTATGAAAATATGAAGAGGAGTGTCACTTGTTCTCCCGCAGCTATGCAACACCCTTGGGTGCAAGGAGCTTTAGCTGTCACAGGAAAGCTTCGTAAGGAAATAATGGACCTCAAACAGCAAGTCAATAAGCTCGAGGAGGAGAACCGCATCCTGAGGGGAATCATCGCCAAGAACACCGAGGAGGCCATCTTCAAGCTATATGAGAAGATCGAGCACCTCCAAGCCCAAATCTATGACCTGCAAAACCAAAACTGTGAGTATGAATATAGACTCAAAAGAATGAGTTTGGCTGCAGATTCGAGGATTCCGGAGACTCGATCATCCTTCTATGATGGTGAACCTATGCCTTGGAAGATGGATGACAAGCCTGCATCATCAACAACACCTACACCTTCTTCACCAACCAAGGAGATATAATCACATGGGTATGGGCACTCCCCTTGGCAACTGCCAAGCTTGGGGGAGGTGCCCCGGTATCGTATCACAATCACAACTCCTATCTTTACCATTTTTCTTAGTTCGATCCTATTAGTAGTATCTTGATCTAGTAGAATAAAGTTTATGGCATGATATAGTTTTGAGTTTTGCTTTATGATCTCTCTTTGTAATCGAGTCCGTGAGCTATATATAATAAAGATTAGTGTTGAGTCAAGGGCTTGATTATTTTACCATGATCTTGGGTGAATAAAAGAAAAGAGAAAAAGAAACAAAAAGTTCATATTCATCTTATTGAGAGTAATGACTTCACATAGGAAGAGTATGATGATTAAAAGTTGTTGGGAGTTGGCAAACATAGCTTTGATCATTGTTGCAATTAATAGGAAGTAATAAGGAAAGAGAGGTTTTCACATATAGATATATTATCATTGACATCTTTTTATGATTGGGAGCACTCATTAAAATATGACATGCTAAAGGGTTGATGTTGGACAAGGAAGACAATGTAATGAGTTATGTATTTCTTATATTTGAGATAAAGTATGTTGTCATGGATCCTCTAACTTGTTGAGCTTGCCTTTCCCCCTCATGCTAGCCAAATTCTCAGCACCAAGTAGAAATACTACTTGTGCTTCCAAATACCCTTAAACCAGTTTTGCCATGAGAGTCCACCATATCTACCTATGGATTGAGTAAGATCCTTCAAGTAAGTTGTCATCGGTGCAAAGCAATAAAAATTGCTCTAAATATGTATGATTGATTGGTGTGGGAGAAATAAGCTTTATACGATCTTGTGATGTGGAAGTAATAAAAGCGACGGACTGCATAATAAAGGTTCATATCACAAGGGGCAATATAAAGTGACGTTCTTTCGCATTGAGATTTTATGCATCCAACCATAAAAGCGCATGGCAACCTCTACTTCCCTCTGTGAAGGGCCTATCCTTTATTATTATCTTCTACCTTATGCAAGAGTCATGGTGATCTTCACCTTTT